>NC_059406.1:16923313-17298124 GCF_905220565.1 Melitaea cinxia | reverse complement strand
CCACCAACCTAACCTAACCTAACCTAACCTACCACCTAACACCACCTAACCTAACCTAACCAACCTAACCTAACCTAACCACCAACCAACCTAACCCTAACCTAACCAAACCAACCTAACCCAACCACCTAACCTAACCTACCTAACCTAACCTAACCTAACCTAACCTAACCTAACCTAACCTAACCTAACCTAACCTAACCTAACCTACCACCTAACCTAACCTAACCTAACCTAACCTAACCTAACCTACCCCAACCTAACCTAACCTAACCTAACCCTAACCTAACCTAACCTAACCTAACCTAACCTAACCTAACCTAACCTAACCTAACCTACCTAACCTAACCTAACCTAACCTAACCTAACCTAACCTAACCCTAACCTAACCTAACCTACCCTAACCTAACCTAACCTAACCTAACCTAACCTAACCTAACCTAACCTAACCTAACCTAACCTAACCTAACCTAACCTAACCTAACCTAACCTAACCTAACCTAACCTAACCTAACCTAACCTAACCTAACCTAACCTAACCTAACCTAACCTAACCTAACCTAACCTAACCTAACCTAACCTAACCTAACCTAAACCTAACCTAACCTAACCTAACCTAACCTAACCTAACCTAACCTAACCTAACCTAACCTAACCTAACCTAACCTAACCTAACCTAACCTAACCTAACCTAAACCTAACCTAACCTAACCTAACCAACCTAACCTAACCTAACCTAACCTAACCTAACCTAACCTAACCTAACCTAACCTAACCTAACCTAACCTAACCTAACCTAACCTACCTAACCTAACCTAAACCTAACCTAACCTAACCTAACCTAACCTACCTAACCTAACCTAACCTAACCTAACCTAACCTAACCTAACCTAACCTAACCTAACCTAACCTAAACCTAACCTAACCTAACCTAACCTAACCTAACCTAACCTAACCTAACCTAACCTAACCTAACCTAACCTAACCTAACCTACAACCTAACCTAACCTAACCTAACCTAACCTTTTCTTTTTTTTTTTTTTTTACGTGTGGAAAATCCTTCATGGACACCCTCCGGTTGGGGGGGCTCGGAGGGGAGTCAGACTCTTACTGAACAAAAACCACACGTGTGTTCCGCCTATGCGCTTGTGGCGAGATCGCGAGGACACAAGGCTCTTTCGCGATCCCGCCGGCGCCTGCCCAGACTAGGGCCCGTCGTCGTCGCCGCAAAAGCGACAGCGACCCGAGAGAGGATCCCTTGAACACATAAGATCGCCTCTCTCCGTCCTCCTCAGGATCGTGCGATGCGGTCGATAGATCCCCCGACCTATCGCCCGCTGATCCAAACTACGGGGGCGGCGGCTGCAGGTTGGCCAGGTAGGCCCTGCGCCGCCGACCGCGTCTACCGCGACGAGACGGAAGCGAGTTCGGATCCCGTTCCCGCTCCCGCTCCGCCGCCTCCTTCCGCAGCATCACGGCGCTGCAGAAGGAGGAGACGGCGCTCCAGTTCTCCTCGCTGCCGACCATGGCCGAGACCACGGCCGGCAGCGAGAGATCCGCTCCGATGGCCGCCGACAGGGCGGCGCGCTCTTCGCACCACGCCGGGCAGACCGCGCGCGTGTGCTCCGCCGTGTCCTCGGCGCCGGCGTCGCAATGGTGACATTCCGACGTCGGCTCCCGCCCCAGCGCTCGGCACAGATAGCGACCGAAGCAGCCGTGCCCGGTCAGCATCTGCGCCAAGTGGAAAGACATCGCACCGTGTCGCCTATCGACCCAGCCGCGCAGAACGGGCCGAATCGCCGCCACCAGCCCCCGACTCGTAATTACGTTCGGGTCCTCGAGATTCTCCGACCACTTCCGGAAGAGGCCGTTGCGAGCTTCTCTCCTCCATCGCACGACCTCTTGCGGACGAGGCGGTTCCTCCCTCAGGCGCGCTTCCGTCACGCGCCAGAAGACCGACGCGAGAGCTTCGGCCTCCAGTTCCCACGGGGGGCTGCCGGCGAGGAGACACGATGCGGTGTAGGACACCGTGCGGTACGCCCTCGCAGCCCGCAGCGCGATAGCGCGGTGCGGCCCGCGAATCAGCGACACGTTCCGCGCGCAGAGAGCGCCCGCCCAAATCGGAGCGCCATACAACGCCATCGAACGCACGACGCCCACGAAGAGGCGTCTGCATTTGTCGGCGGGCCCTTCTAGGTTGGGCAGTAGACTCCCGAGCGCTCCGGCGGCGGCCAGAAGCTTCGGGGTCAGCCGCCGAAAGTGTTCGTCGAACTTCCAGCGACCGTCGAGAACGATGCCCAGGTACTTCATCGTCGACCCGACGGATATCGAAGTACCCCCGACGACTATCGACGTCCCGGGCGGAGGAGCGGCCCTCGGCCCGTGAAAGGCCAGGACCTCCGTCTTCTGCAAGGCGACCTCCAGCCCGAGAGCCCGAATTCTGGCCACCACTTGCGCGACGCCGGCCGTGGCGAGGCGGCCCGCTTCGCGGTGCCCGCCGGCGCGAACGGTGACGAGAGTGTCGTCTGCGTAGCAGATGACCGACACTCCCGGCAACGTGGCACCGCGGAGCACCCAGTCGTAGCCGATGTTCCACAGGAGCGGTCCGAGGACCGAACCCTGCGGAACGCCGCACGACATGGACCGCCTCGACAGACCGCCGCCGCCTATCGGGAACTCTACTGCCCTTCCCGCAAAGTAAGCTCCGATGAGCCTACGCAAGTAGCGCGGGATACCGTGGTATCCCAGCGCCACCCTCACCGTCTCCCAGGGCAGAGTGTTGAACGCGTTGGTCACGTCCAGCGAGACCGCCCACAACACTCCACCCCGGGAGACCGCCGACTCGGCGAGGTCCCTGAGGTGGGCAATGGCCGCGACGGTCGACCGCCCCCGACGAAACCCATACTGTGCCTCGTGCAGTCCCGGGTTCATCGACTCGAGAATTCGAGTCGCCAGGACGCGCTCGAACACCTTACTGATCTCGTCGAGGAGCACGATCGGTCGATAGGCCGAAGGCTGTTCGGCCGACCGTCCGTCCTTCTTCAGCAGGATGAGCCTGCCCGTCTTCCACACCTGGGGAAACCGGCCCTGCTCCAGGCACCTGTCGAACAGGGCCCGAATTCTGCCACCCATGCTACCCGTCGCGAGGCTCAGCACCCTTCCCGGCACGCCGTCCGGGCCCGGGGCGGTGCGCTTCGATTTGAGCCTCGCGACGGCCGCACCGAGCTCCGCCTCGGTCACAGGGGGGATCCCGCTCTCCGCGAGACGCGGCTCCGCGACACCCATAGCCGGTGGGCTCCACTCGTTCCTATGAGGGAAGAGGGACTCGACTACGCGCTGCAAGATTTGCGGCTGCAAACTCGTGGTCAGAGGGGGTGCCCACGGACGGAGCTTCTTCCGCACCGCCCGGTACGGTCTGCCCCACGGGTCTCTGTCCAGAGTTCGCAGCCACTCGTCCCAGCACGATTCCTTAGCGCGTGCAATACCCGCCTGCAGCGCTTTGCAGGCGGACCGGTAGGAGTCGTACAGGCCGTCCTCTGCGGCCTGGTCCCTTCTTCGCCTCCGCCTGTAGTTGGTGAATCGGCGGCGCGATCTCACGCAGGCTTCGCGCAAGTCGCGGAGCTCCGGACGCCACCAGTACAAGTGCCGCCTCGGCGGGAACGGCTTCGCCCTCGGCATCGCCGCGTCGCAGATCCGCGCAAGCGATTCGCGGATGCCCTCTGCTTCCTCGTCGACGGAAAGGGCCGGTTCCGAAGGTCGGCGGATCCATTCCTCCACTATCGCAGCCTCCACGGCGATCTCCGCATCCATCCGACTCAGCACCCAGCGCGGGCCGGTGCCGATCGGAACGCTCGAGTCGGACGCGTTCGAACGCGACGAGGAGACGTCGAACCGAATGTACCGGTGGTCGGAGAGGGTCTCGACGTCGGTCAAGACTCTCCAACCCCGGACGCGGTTGTGGAGGTTTCGGGACGCGAAAGTCACGTCCACAATGGACCCACCGCTCCTTCGCACGCAGGTGTTCCTCGTGCCCCGGTTCAGCAACGTGAGGCCCGTTGCCACCGCCCATTCCTCCATGATCGCGCCCCTCGCGTCAGTCGCCGGAGCCCCCCAGGTCACCGACCTGGCGTTGAAGTCGCCGGCGACCAGAACGGCACGGTGCGGCCGCCGAGCGATCGACGCCCCGATCTCCGCGAGCATTGCCTCGAAGTCGGCGAGACTCCGGCTCGGGGGAGCGTACACGCCGATGACGGCCACTCCGTCCATCGTACCGAGTGCGTATCCGCTTCCCCTCCGGACGTCCACGAAGCCCGCAGAGGCCGGAGCGATCACCGCGACCGACCCGTCCAGGTCGCCCAGCCAATCGCCGCGATCGGGGACCGCGTAGGGCTCCGCCACTATCGCGATCTTAATGCCCCACTGTGCCATGCTCTCGATCAGCAGATCTTGAGCTCTGGCACAGTGGTTCACATTGGCCTGCAAGAACTTAATGGACGCCATTAATTATCGGCGTCCATTAAATCCTCCACTGGCTTAGCAGCCGGCGCGTCAACGATGGCAGCCTTTACGGGCCTGTCTTTGCGCCTGCCACTCTTGTTGGTCTTTTTCTTTCCCTTGTTGTAGTCGGGGCACCTCCTGTCGCCAATTCTGTGGTTGGCGGGCCGGTCGGCCGCCGCACATATGGCGCACTTCGGCTCGGCTTTGCACTCGCGAAGTCTGTGGCCCGACTCGCCACAGCGGTAGCAGGCGCCGCTGCGGTCCACTTCGCGAGTGCACTTCGCGCCGACGTGCCCCGTCTCCTGGCACCGGAAGCACCTCAGCGGCCTCGGTTCGAGCAGCCGGACCCTCGCCGTGGTCCAGCCGACGCGCAATCGTCCTTTACGGGCGACTTTTCGCGCCGCGACCACCGGGCAGCTCACCCATAGCGAGCCGTTGGGGGCGAGGGAGCCAGCCTTCACGTCGTCCGGCTGACACCCACCCTCCGCGGCCAGTGCTCGGGTGACCTCCTCGGCGGTGACGGAGTCGTCGAGCCCCATGACCCGCAGTTCGACCCTCTTCGAAGGCCGCTGCACTCTGACGGCTTCCGTACAGAGTACTTCCCGCAATTTCGAGGCGAGAAGGTCGGCCTTCTCGCCTTTCTCCGCTCCAGGGACCTCGATGATCCGGGAACCCGTCGCGCCCGTTCGGATCTTGAGCGTTTGGATTCCCAGACCATCGAGGTCTATCTTGCTTCGGGCCTCCTTGATTACAGAGGCGTACGTGACGCCTCTGTCCTTCGCCTCCGGCTGCAGCGTTATCGAAACCGCCGCCGAAGACGGCGCCCGCAACTTCTTTTTCGGCTTCGCTTCTTTCGAAGCAGCCGCAGCCGCAGCCTTGCCTGGCTTCCCGGCCTTCCGTCCGAGGACGGTAGACCAGGTCTCCCGCGCGGCAGGAGTCACGGGCGCCGGTTTCGCAGCAGGTTTCGGCGCTGCCGCCGGAGTCTCGACCGCGTTCGCGGTCTTACCCTTCTTTTTCTTTTTCTCCCGTCCATTTGGCTTCCCCCTCTTCGGAGCCGGATTCGCTGGCGGGGTCAACGTCGTGACCGCCGCCTGGTCGGCCGGCTCGGAAGCTGGGGCCAGAGCGACACGCTGCGCTTTGGCCGGTAAGAGCCGGTCGCTCAACGCCTCGATCTTGGCGTCGATCGAGGCGTTGAGCATGTCGCTCAGTTTGGACGCGAGAGAGCGTTCACGTTCGTCCCAGTCGTCGGGACGCAGAGATTTATGCGCCGCAGTCTGCGACAGCATGAATCTCTCCATTTTCTCTTCCAGGGCGTTAAATTTCGCCCTCCATTCCTCCTTCTCCTTTCGGAGTTCGGCAACCAACGCCCTGAGGTGGACGACCTCGTCAGTCGCGTTGCGATTGGCGAGTTCCTCCACCACCTCCTTCATACCTTTGCGCACTTGTTTAAGGGCCTTGATATAAGTGCCCTTGAGGTTTCTCGAGCTTCCGGTCACCTTTTGCAGAAGCTCAAGGTAACCTTCCGCTCGAGAAAGCGCATCTCCTTGCCTTTGGGCGTCGTCGCTGAGCGACATGTCCGACTGACGCGAGCTTGTCCTGGATTGGACCGCCCGCGCCATATCGGCCAACTCGCTCTCCGCCTGGATTTGACGTTCCCGCTCCTTTTCGTCGTTAAGGCGACGTCTGGCTTCGGCCAGTCCGACGTATTGGCCGGTTGTAGCCGGTCGACCTCGGCCTCTGCCAGGCGTCGCCCTTTTCCTTTCATTTTCCTCCTCCGAGGAGCCCGGAGACAGGATTCTTTTCCTAAACTGAGGCTTTCGGCGGCGGGAAGATCCCAACGACATGTTGTCGTCGGAATCTGATCCCGCCCCCCAAAACCTCCCGTCGACCGAGGAGAGAGAACCGACGCTGTCCACACGCGTGAGGACAACTCGCGGCTGTCTCACCCCGCCAGTAACTCCGCCCTTCTCGGGCCCAACGTCTTCACCGCCCTTCTCGGGCACTACGTCCACTCCGCCCTTCTCGGGCACTACCTCAACTCCGCCCTTCTCGGGCCTCTCGTCGGAACCGGAAAGCTCCGAAACACAAACACGTGATTTGCCCATCCCAGATTCGACAGGGCTGCGCGCCGAAGCGCGAAGGGATTCTCCATTGCCTGAGGCGCCGGTACCCTCCTGGGTTAATAATGTTTTAATGCACGTATCCATGTTTAGGGGATGACACAGTTAGACCGAACCTCCCGTCGGCCACGCATCCCTTCGCGCTGTGTCGCCGCTTAGGATTCGGGGTAATTTTTATAGAGGTCTTCTTCCTCTAGATCCGGCCGGTTAAGGCAAGACCCCTCGGTCCCGCACGAAGCCGCGAGACATGACCACGACACCTCGCACGGGGTTACGAGCTTATGAGGCGTAGAGCGGACGGGAAACCCGCCCACTCTACCCGACGGCGGGGTCACCGCCGCCGAGGTCGCCCGTCCACTGGGAGCAGGGGGGAAAATCCCCACCCCGCTTCTCCGCGCCTTCGCAGCGCCACACTCACCAAATCACCAAGGGGGGCGAGCGATGATAAATAAATAAAAATAATAAATAAATAAATAAATAAATAAATAACGCTCACCCCGCCCTCTAGTGCCGGGGGGACCGCCAAGGTCCACATCCCACTCCGCGCCCTCTCTTCCGGCGCCGCGTGAAAGGCTAGGCCATTCCACGCAAACTCCGCGCTCCCTCGTGGCGCAATGTGCGATCACAGGACCACTCCAGTACAAGACCAGAGCGGGACCCGGACGCCTCGCCTGGTGTTGGTCCGCGGGGGTCCGTAGACCCCTACCGCCTGCAGTCATTCGGCTGCGGCGACACTCCCCTATCCGCCAAACGGGGGACGCGCCCAGGTAGAAGTCCAGGAACTCCTCCCCTTGGAGCCTAGGTCCCAGACCTAAGTCTGGGGCCTAGGCTCCAAAGGCCTGGGAACCTAACCTAACCTAACCTAACCTAACCTAACCTAACCTAACCTAACCTAACCTAACCTAACCTAACCTAACCTAACCTAACCTAACCTAACCTAACCTTTTTTTTTTTTTTTTTTTTTTTTTTTTTTTTTAACGCTGGAAAATGCATTTACGCACCCCCGCCACCCGAAGGCGACGGAAGTCTGAGACTCCCGGCATGCCAGACTACTCAGTAAAAACCAGCGGCGCCACTCCCTCGCCATTGCCGAAGTCGCAGGAATCAAGAAAATTCTTCTGCAAACTCCGGCGGCGTTGCCCTTGCGGGCCCATCCCGTTCCTAGTGGGTGGCACGCGGTGGCACCGCGCGCACCAACCCGGGCAGAAGTTGGCCGAAAACCCGACCGCCCTCTGCCTGGCGCTCAGGCTGCCCCGCACCGCCCGGACAGTGCCAACGTGAGTCAACACAGGCCGGGACGGCGCAAGGGAAAGCGCCTAAGCACCACCCCCCCCGAGGCGGGCAAGCGAGCCCACCCACCTCGTCCCCAGCGCAGGGGAAGGTAAAACCAACCCCCACGTCTCCGCGCCCTCACGGCGCCTGCACTCACAAGTCCGCTCTGGGCAGAGCAGTACCCGGAGTGCACCTACCCGCGCGCATGCGCGCCACGGGGCGAGCGAGCGAACTCGTCGTTACATCGAGTTCGCTCGCTCGACCCGTCCTCCTCTCCCCGCACCGCATCGCAGTGCCACCCCAGCGAGTGAGCCAAGCTCGAACCCGCAACTACCCCACGGGTCCGCCGGACCGCACCGACAACCGAGCAAAAGCTCAAGGGAGCCAGCACAGCCCGGCCCTCCCGCAACTGGTCTGCCGGATTGCACCAGCAACCGAGCACGCTCAAGGGAGCCAGCACAACCCGGCCAGCACACCGCTCCCGGCTAGGCGAAAGCCCCACCTCCAACGCCAGGATCGCACCAAACAACCGAGCAAGCTCCAGGGAGTCCAGCGCGACCCGGCAACCACCCTACGGCTCCGCCGAACTGCACCGACAACCGAGCCGAAGCTCCAGGGAGTCAGCACAGCCCGACTCTCACGCAACACGTCCGCCGGGTTGCACCAGCAACCGAGCAAGCTCCAGGGAGCCAGCACAACCCGGCCAGCACCCCGCGCCTCAGCGCCTCAGGGCGGGCGAGCGAACCCGCCCACCCCGTCAACCTCCCAGAGCGCCCCGGCACTCCGATGCGCTTTCGCGCCCTACCCCCTGGTTTTGGTCCGCGGGGGTCCGAGGACCCCTACCGCCTGCGCATCGCGGCAACGCAGGCGGCACTCCCCTATCCGCCAAACGGGGGACGCGCCCAGGTAGAAGACCAGGAACTCCTCCCAGACCTAAGTCTGGGGCCTGGGAACCTAACCTAACCTAACCTTTTTTTTTTTTTTTTTTTTTTTTTTTTTTTTTTTTTTTACGTGTGGAAAATCCTTCATGGACACCCTCCGGTTGGGGGGGCTCGGAGGGGAGTCAGACTCTTACTGAACAAAAACCACACGTGTGTTCCGCCTATGCGCTTGTGGCGAGATCGCGAGGACACAAAGCTCTTTCGCGATCCCGCCGGCGCCTGCCCAGACTAGGGCCCGTCGTCGTCGCCGCAAAAGCGACAGCGACCCGAGAGAGGATCCCTTGAACACATAAGATCGCCTCTCTCCGTCCTCCTCGGGATCGTGCGATGCGGTCGATAGATCCCCCGACCTATCGCCCGCTGATCCAAACTACGGGGGCGGCGGCTGCAGGTTGGCCAGGTAGGCCCTGCGCCGCCGACCGCGTCTACCGCGACGAGACGGAAGCGAGTTCGGATCCCGTTCCCGCTCCCGCTCCGCCGCCTCCTTCCGCAGCATCACGGCGCTGCAGAAGGAGGAGACGGCGCTCCAGTTCTCCTCGCTGCCGACCATGGCCGAAACCACGGCCGGCAGCGAGAGATCCGCTCCGATGGCCGCCGACAGGGCGGCGCGCTCCTCGCACCACGCCGGGCAGACCGCGCGCGTGTGCTCCGCCGTGTCCTCGGCGCCGGCGTCGCAATGGTGACATTCCGACGTCGGCTCCCGCCCCAACGCTCGGCACAGATAGCGACCGAAGCAGCCGTGCCCGGTCAGCATCTGCGCCAAGTGGAACGACATCGCACCGTGTCGCCTATCGACCCAGCCGCGCAGAACGGGCCGAATCGCCGCCACCAGCCCCCGACTCGTAATTACGTTCGGGTCCTCGAGATTCTCCGACCACTTCCGGAAGAGGCCATCGCGAGCTTCTCTCCTCCATCGCACGACCTCTTGCGGACGAGGCGGTTCCTCCCTCAGGCGCGCTTCTTTCACGCGCCAGAAGACCGACGCGAGAGCTTCAGCCTCCAGTTCCCACGGGGGGCTGCCGGCGAGGAGACACGATGCGGTGTATGACACCGTGCGGTACGCCCTCGCAGCCCGCAGCGCGATAGCGCGGTGCGGCCTGCGAATCAGCGACACGTTCCGCGCGCAGAGAGCGCCCGCCCAAATCGGAGCGCCATACAACGCCATCGAACGCACGACGCCCACGAAGAGGCGTCTGCATTTGTCGGCGGGCCCTTCTAGGTTGGGCAGTAGACTCCCGAGCGCTCCGGCGGCGGCAAGAAGCTTCGGGGTCAGCCGCTGGAAGTGTTCGTCGAACTTCCAGCGACCGTCGAGAACGATGCCCAGGTACTTCATCGTCGACCCGACGGCGATCGAAGTACCCCCGACGACTATCGACGTCCCGGGCGGAGGAGCGGCCCTCGGCCCGTGAAAGGCCAGGACCTCCGTCTTCTGCAAGGCGACCTCCAGCCCGAGAGCCCGAATCCTGGCCACCACCTGCGCGACGCCGGCCGTGGCGAGGAGGCCCGCCTCGCGGTGCCCGCCGGCGCGAACGGTGACGAGAGTGTCGTCTGCGTAGCAGATGACCGACACTCCCGGCAACGTGGCACCGCGGAGCACCCAGTCGTAGCCGATGTTCCACAGGAGCGGTCCGAGGACCGAACCCTGCGGAACGCCGCACGACATGGACCGCCTCGACAGACCGCCGCCGCCTATAGGGAACTCTACCGCCCTTCCCGCAAAGTAAGCTCCGATGAGCCTACGCAAGTAGCGCGGGATACCGTGGTATCCCATCGCCACCCTCACCGTCTCCCAGGGCAGAGAGTTGAACGCGTTGGTCACGTCCAGCAACCTAACCTAACCTAACCTAACCTAACCTAACCTAACCTAACCTAACCTAACCTAACCTAACCTAACCTAACCTAACCTAACCTAACCTTTTTTTTTTTTTTTTTTACGTGGGGGAAAATCCTTCATGGACACCCTCGGCGCGGGGACACCGAGGGGAGTCAGACTCTTACTGAATAAAAACCGCCACGTGTGTTCTGCCGTACGCCAATGTGGCGGGATCACAAGGACACATTGTTCTTTCGCAATCCCGCCGGCGCTTGCCCTTGCGGGCCCGTCGCGGAGAGTTTCGCAGCTCTCCGAAAGACGCACTCGAACACAAGAAGTGCGTCTTCCTCCTCTGGGCCGACTAGTGCGGACGACAGATACCCCTTTATCTGTCGCCCGCCAGCCCGGCAAGTGGGGGGTTTAACCCCCACTCCCACACGCTAAGGAGACATTGGCGCAGCCTCCTCAGTTGCCTGACGGCTTTCTCTCCTTTGAGCGGGAGTGGCCACTTTCGCGGCCACTTTCCGATTGGCTTTAGGGGGACGGCAATTCCGTCCCCCCATCACATGCGACGCCGGTCTGCCGGAAGCGGCACAGACCGCGCAATTCGGCGCCTTAGTGCATGTGCGGGCCAAGTGCCCCTCGAGGCCGCACCTGTAGCAGAGTCTGCTACGGTCTACCGCCGTCGGACAGGTCGGGCGAGTGTGCCCGATACCCATGCATCCAAAGCAGCGCAACGGGCGCGGCTCCAGAAGCCTGACTCTCGCCGAACTCCAGCCGACCAGAAGTCTGCCGGCCTCGGCGAGTGCCTTCGCTGTCGGGATCGGGCAGCGGAGAACCACTGATCCCATCCCGCTCCCACCGAATGCGATTTCCGCGGCCCTTATGGACCCGGCGTCGCATTTTCCCACTTTTGCCGCCGCGTCGACGACCATCTCTCTCGTGACCGAGTCGTCGAGTCCGGAAACACGCAGGCTGACGTGTCTCTCGGGCCGGACGACTCTAGCCACACTTCCCACGGCTTTTTCGAGCTCCTGTGCGAAACGCTGCGCCACCTCCGGGGCCTGGTCGTTAGACAGCTCTAACAGCCTGGCCCCGGTTGCGGCAGAACGAATGCTTAAGCCCTCCTTAATTCCCAGGCTGGCGAGATTCACCGAACCTGCAGCCTGGCGAATAACGTCGGCATAGGTGACCCCCCGTTCGATCGCGTCCGGCTTCAGTGCGATGATCACTGCGGGCCGACGGGGGGCCACCAACTTGGGTGTCTTCTTCTTCTTTTTGAGTCCCTTCCGCTGCTGCTGCGGAGCAGCCTTAGCAGCGGCGTCCGACTCAGGAGCTTTGCCCTTATCTTTCTTCTTCTTTTTCTTCTTTGACTTCTTTTTGGCGACGGTGACCCATTCGGCGTCGCCAGCAGCAGCCGGTGTGGCCGGCGTGGCTCCCTCACCCGAGCAGGCCGCCGACGAGGCGGCTTTCGCCGCCGCGGCCGCAGCCTTGCGCGGGCGAGCTTTCTTCTTTCCAGCGCTAGTGGTTAGCGCTGGCACCTGCTGCGTTGCATCACTCGAGTGGTCCGTCGTCTTGGTCGGCGTCAGCCTCTGCTCGATGCTGGTAAGGCGGGCGTCGAACAGTTCTCGAACCGACGACAACAGCGACGCCCGCATCCGCTCTTCCTTGTCAGCCTCGCTGGTAGTGACTGGAGCCGGGCCCGGAACGACAGCCGGCTGACGCTCCTTGACCAACTCCGCCACTTGGCATTTGAGGTCCTCGACGTCCCTCCTCAGACGAGTGTTCTCCGCTTGCAGTTTGCGGACCTCGTCCGAGGAAGTGCGTTCCTTCAACACCTCCACCCCGAGCCGGATTGAAGTGGCGGCGTCCTTGAGGGCCCTGACGGAGGTACCCTTCAGGTTCATAGACCTGGTCGCAACTTGGTAAATCACGTCGACGTCCTTACCGACCTGCGCACTAATGGCGTCGGCGGTTCGAGCGTCGCTTACGTCCAGACCCATCGCCCGACGTCTCTCCTCCGCATCAGAGATGCTCGCCTCCAGCGCTTTCTCCTTTTCGCGCGAGGCTTCCTCTCTCCTCTGGCAGCGCTTACGCGCCAGCTTCGACGACGTCTGACGGCTCTCCTCGTCCGAAGACAACGCCGACGGAGATGAGAGCAGTCGTTGTCGTTTTCCCGGTTTTCGGGCCTTTCTGTAGGCCGGAAAACTATCGTCGGAGTCGATGGCAGTCAGACCCTCTGACATATTTTCCTGACTCGTAATCGAGCAGGACCTACTCCTTACCTGTCCAGGTTCTGTCCCACACTCATCACTGATGCGCGTTAGCATCACCAATGGTAGTCGTATAGGAAGCGAGCTTACAGCTTCACGGGTAGAAGACCCGTGAACAACACCGCCCTTCTCGGGCTTCCCGTCCTCGCCGCCCTTTGCGGGCGCATCCTCCACTCCGCCCTTCTCGGGCGCTACCTCCACTCCGCCCTTCTCGGGCACTACCTCCACTCCGCCCTTCTCGGGCCTCTCTACGGCGGACGAACCGCGAACACAAACACGATGGGTGCCCTCCCCAGATTCGAACGGGCAGCGTGCATCTGCAGATGCACGGAGGGATTCTCCTTTGCCGGAGGCGCAGGTACCCTCCTGGGGTAATAACGTTTTATTCGTCGTGTCCATGTTGTTGAATGACACAGTTAGACCGAACCTCCCGTCGGCCACGCATCCCTTCGCGCTGTGTCGCCGCTTAGGATTCGGGGTAATTTTTATAGAGGTCTTCTTCCTCTAGATCCGGCCGGTTAAGGCAAGACCCCTCGGTCCCGAACGAAGCCGCGAGACATGACCACGACACCTCGCACGGGGTTACGAGATTATGAGGCGTAGAGCGGACGGGAAACCCGCCCACTCTACCCGACAGCGGGGTCACCGCCGCCGAGGTCGCCCGTCCACTTGGAGCAGGGGGGAAAATCCCCACCCCGCTTCTCCGCGCCTTCGCAGCGCCAGTCTCACCATCTAATCACCAAGGGGGGCGAGCGATGACGCTCACCCCGCCCTCTAGTGCCGGGGGGACCGCCAAGGTCCACGTCCCACTCCGCGCCCTCTCTTCCGGCGCCGCGTGAGGGGCTAGGCCACTCCACGCAAACTCCGCGCTCCCTCGTGGCGCAATGTCACGGGACCACTCCGGCAAAAGACCAGAGCGGGACCCGGACGCCTCCGCCTGGTGTTGGTCCGCGGGGATCCGAAGACCCCTACCGCCCGCAGTCGTGAAACCGCAGGCGGCACTCCCCTATCCGCCACCCGGGGGACGCGCCCAGTAGAAGTCCAGGAACTCCTCCCCCTGGAGCCTAGGTCCCAGACCTAAGTCTGGGGCCCAGGCTCCAAAGGCCTGGGAACCTAACCTAACCTAACCTAACCTAACCTAACCTAACCTAACCTAACCTAACCTAACCTAACCTTTTTTTTTTTTTTTTTTTTTTACGTTGGAAAATGCATTTACGCACTGACCCCGCCACCGAAAACTCGGCAGCGGGAGTGTGGGGACACCGCGCGCGCCTACCCGGCAGATTCTGTTCTGCCTAGCGTCTACGGAGGAAGGCGGTTGTTATGCGCCAGCCTCCGACGCCCAGTCCTTTTGCGACGGAGGGGGAGGTCGGTGGTGTCCTCCCTCACCCGCTCCGCCGCCTCCTTCTGCGCCATCACCCGCTCACAGTACGCGAGGACGGCGTCCCAGCACCTTTCGCTGCCGGTCATGGCAGAAATCACGGCCGGCAGCGAAAGGTCCGGCCCAACTACGCTTCGGAGCTCTTCGCGCTCCTCCGCCCACGCCGGACACTCCTCCAGCACGTGTTGCGCCGACTCGTCGTCACAATCCTGGCAGTGGTGGCAACGAGGAGAGGGCTCCCTCCCGGCGACCCGACACAGGTACCCCCCGAAGCAACCGTGCCCCGAGAGGACCTGCGTGGCGCGGAAGGTTAGGACGCCATGTCGTCTGTCCAACCACTGCCGAAGAACCGGCCGAACCGCATCGATCGTCCGGTGCCCCGCACTCGGACGCTCGAGCCTCACAACCCACTCCGCGATCGCGGCATCCCGCTCTCGCCTCAGGTGTTCTTCCAGCCGTGGTGCCGGACTGAGGGTCCCGGACGCCAGACTCCGACGCCGCCGGTATGACGACGCCAGAGAGACCGCGTCCAGGTCCCAGGGCAGGACTCCAGCCAGCACGCACGCTGCCTCGCCCGAGATCGTACGGTACCCGCGTACGACCCTGATCGCCATCACCCTCTGCGCGCGCCGCAGCAGGGCGATGTTCTCGCGGTCCAGGGCGTCGGACCAGACGGGGGCACCGTACATCGCCATCGCTCTCACGACGCCGGTGTAGAGCCGGCGGCAGCTCACACCGGGACCGCCGATGTTCGGCAAAAGCCAGGAGAGCGAGGCTCCCACCTTCAGCAAGCGCGGGACGAGCCGCGCGAAGTGCGCCCGGAACTTCCACCGGCCGTCGAGCACGAGACCCAGGTACGTCATCGTGCCCGACAGGCCGATGCGAGTGCCTCCCACGATAAGATGGGCGTCGTGGGGAGGCGCCCTCCTCGGGCCGTGGAAGACTATTCCTTGTGCCTTGTCCAGCGCGACGGCGAGGCCGAGACGCCGGATTCGCGCCACGACCTGCGCGACGCCAGCGGTCGCCAGCACTGCCACCTCCCGATACGTCGGTCGGCGGGCCAGCACCAGCGTGTCGTCGGCGTAGCAGACGACGCTGACGCCGCGCAGCAGTGAGCCACGCAACACCCAGTCGTATCCGATGTTCCACAGGAGTGGCCCAAGCACCGACCCCTGCGGGACACCGCACACGACTTCCTTTCTCACAAGCCGACCATCCCTTCCGGGGAAGACCACCCACCTGTCGGAGAGGTAGGCACCGACCACGCGACGCAAGTAGGTCGGCACCCCGTGGTAGCGGAGCGCCTCCCTGATGCAACCCCAGGGCAGCGTATTGAAGGCGTTGGCGATGTCGATAGACACCGCCACGACGACGTCGCCCTGGGCCACCGCTTCCTGCACCTGGGCACGGACGCACAGCACGGCATCCACGGTAGAACGGCCACTGCGGAAGCCGAACTGCACGTCCGAGAGGTCGGGTCCTCGACGCCCGAGGTGCGCCACCAGACGCGCGGCCACGACGCGCTCGAACAGCTTAGCGAGCTCGTCGAGGAGGACGATGGGGCGGTACGCCGACGGTGACTCCGCCGGCCGGCCTTCCTTCCTGAGGAGGACTAACCTGCCTGTCTTCCACCGCTGTGGAATTATGGCTTGAGCCAGACAGGCAGAGAATAGCCCTCGAACTCGCGGCGCCAGGTGGTTCAGCGCCACCGCCCACGCCCTCCCCGGAATCCCATCCGGGCCTGGAGCGACGTTCTTCCGTCGCAGCCGCGCGACTGCTTCCTCAAATTCGGACTCTCCGACCTCCGGTGCCTCCTCTCCGACGTCTCGATCCTCTCCTCTCGGTGCCATCGACGGCGGCTCGTGCTCGGCCGGCGCCGTCGGGAACAGGGCCGCGACCACCTCACGGACCACTTCGGCGTCCAGGGTCTCCGTGAGTGGAGGAGCCCAGGGACGGACCTTGTTGCGTACCCGCTTGTAGGGCATCCCCCACGGGTCGCTGTTCAGTCCGTCCAGCATTTCCTCCCTGGCCGCGGCCTGCGACTCGCCGATGGCACGACGGAGGCTGGCTTTGGCTGCCGTGTAAAGGGCGTACAGCCGCTCGCCCTCCTCCTCGTGCCGTGTCCTGTCCTGCGAAGCGGGGGGCGTCCTAAAGATGCGCCTCCTGCAGCGCGTGTACTGGCGTCGGACGGCCACGCACTCCCTGCGCAGCTGCGCTATCGCCTCCGACCACCAGTACACCTGAGCCCGCCCGGGGCGACCCCTCGACCGCGGCATGGCCGCGTCGCACGCGTCGGTCATTCTGGCCACCAGCCAGTCTGCCACCCTGTCCGGTGAACCGTCGACGCGCGGCTGACACGACGCCACTATCGCCGCTTCGTCGAGTCGCTCCCGGTCGAGACGCTTCAGCTGCCACCGAGGACCCTCCTCCGCCGGGGCGCGGCTGGAGCTTGGCGGCACCGCCGGACGAGCAGAGATCTCGAAGCGGATGTACCGGTGATCCGAGAGAGTCTCCACGTCGTCCAGCACTCGCCAGTCCCGAACGCGGCGCGCGAGGCCGGGGCTCGCAAACGACACGTCCACGATCGAGCCGCCCGACCTGCGCACGCACGTGTTGGCCGTCCCGCGATTGAGGACGGTCAGGCCGGTGGCAACGAGCCACTCCTCCAGAATCGCCCCCCGCGCATCTGTGGCAGGACACCCCCACAGACGTGACTTCGCATTGAAGTCGCCCAGCACGAGCACTTCCGCCGGATAAAACCTACGCATGATCGACTCGGTCCCGTCGAGGAACGCCTCGAACTCGGCGACCGACTTGTTCGGGGAAAAATACGCCCCGACGATGGCCACCTCCCCCAGCAGTGCCGCGACGCAACCCGAGCCCCTCACAATGTTCGTAAGGGGCGGGGCGCCCGCGGCGACCTGGGTCACGATGGCCACCACGCCGTCGTTATCGCCGATCCAATTATCCCTCGGCGGGACCGAGTACGGCTCGGCCACCACCGCCGCCCGCACGGACCACTGTACCAGGCTCTGGACGAGGAGGTCCTGGGCCCTGGCACAGTGGTTCAAGTTGGCTTGGAGCACCTTAAATGCCATATTACAATCGGGTGTCCATTGTCACCTCCCCAGCTCTGTTGGCAGGCGACGCGCGGGTTTTATTTTTGGGCGCCGCCTTCTTCCTCCTTCCCGCTTTATTGCGAGGGCACGCGACTAGGCTGTGCCCAGCCGGTTTTTTCTCCGCCTGGCATATGGGACAGCAAGCTTCGGCAGTACACTGCCGGCGAATGTGCCCCTCCTTGCCGCAGCGGTAGCACTGGCCGCTGCGGTCCACTCCCTTGTCACACTTCGCTGCCACGTGCCCAACCTCGTGGCAGCGATAGCATTGTTGCGGTCTCGTCTTCAGGAGGGTCACACTCGCCGACACGAACCCGACGAGTAGGCGGCGCCCGTCGACCACTTTCTTCGCCGCCTCTACTGGCAGGCGAACCCACGCTGTCCCGATGCCGGCGAAGTTTTGCCGCACTTCGCCCACTTTTATGGATTCCTCGGCGCATCCTCCCGCCTTGGCGATCACGCCGGCCAACTCCTGGGGAGTGACCGAGTCGTCTAACCCAGCCACCCGCAGGTCGGCGCACTTCTCCGGCCGGGTGACCGCCACGTCCTCGCCGACGACCGCCTTGATGCGCCGGGCAAGCTCCTCGGCCTTCTCCTTGTTGCCGGTGCCGGGCAGCTCGAACCTGCGCGCGCCGGTCTGAGAGACCCTATAGCGAGTCTCGACGCCCATGCTCGCTATAAGGCCGTCAGCCTTTATGGCACCGAGGACCTCCGCGTAGGTCCTCGTGCTGCCCGGCAGCAGCGTCAGCTGCACCGCCGCCGATCGCGGCAATCGCAGCTTCGGCGTTTTTGGCTTTTTAGCCGGCACACCTTTGTTCTGGGGCTGGGGCTGGTTTTTGGGCGGCCCCGCCTTTCTTCCCTTCCTCGCCACCACATTCCACCCCTCCGTCAGAGTGGCCGGAGCAGGTGGTAGGGGGCGAGGCTCGTTGGGCGCAGCGACTTGTTTAGCCGCACCCGCCTTCTTCTTGCTTTTCTTCTTTTTGGCTGCCTTGGCAGGCCTCGGGGCCGGGTTCGCCGGCGGGGCCAGCGTAGTAACACTGTTCTCCGCCGGCTGAGAGGCCGGTGCCTCGACTTCTCGCACCCGCGCTTCGGGCAGGAGCCTGCCGGACGCTTCCAAGTTTCGGAATCGGGCGTCGAGCATTTTCCCGACCCCGTCCATAATTTTGGAGACGAATGAGTCGTCGTCGATTTCCTTCCTGGAGCAAGAGGGGACTGGTGCAGGCGTCGCGCACAAGTCGCGCCTCAGGTCGGCCACGCCCTGCCTCAGCTCCGAAATCTCCGAGCGCAGCTGGACGTTTTCGGCTTGAAGCCGATCATTCGCCTCCTGCAGCAGACGGATCTCGTCGGTCGTCGTCCGGGTATAAAGGGTACCGAGTAATTCACTAAGGGTCTCCGCCGACTCGTTGTAGGCCTTTTTGAAGGTACCCTTCAGATTTTTCGACCCCTTGGTGAGCTTGATTATGGCCTCGACACACTCCTGGGCTCTCCTGTGCAGGTCCAGTGTCGAGCACCCTTCAGCCGGGCACGCTCCTCCTAAGCTCGTCGCGGATCGCGTCGCCCTTACTTGGCGCGTGATTTCGACCGCCTCGCTCTCCGCTTCGAGCTCGAGCTCTCGCTCACACTGTTTAATGTATTCGGCCTTGGCTTTGGCGAGACCGACGTACTTCCCGGTCGTGGGCGGTCTACCACGACCTCTTCGCGCTGTGTGCACCTTGCCCGACACACAGTCACTTTCATCCGATGCGCAGTCATTGTCACTACGACGCTTGCGCTTCCAAAGGCGGCCTTTGCGTGACGAGTCCGAGTCGTGAGACGACCTGGACCGCATGTCCGCGTCGGAGCCTTCGTCGACTACCGTAACGACGCCCGTCTCGGGCCTCTCCTCTACTCCGCCCTTCTCGGGCCTCTCCTCATCTCCTCCACTAACGTCAAAAGATTTGTTTGTTGAAGTTTTATTTAATTCCATAACTGTTCCCACGAGTATGGGGGAAAGGGTGGTCAGCCCGAGGTAACACCCCCTGTACCTGGGCAAGCCTCACGTAACCCCACTCTGGCCTCGGCGGGGCTGCAGAGCAGGAGATCGCAGTAGAGACTGAACTACCCATCAGCCATGCATCCCCTCGCGCTGCGTCGCCGCTTGGGATTCGGGGTAATTTTTTATAGAGGTTTTCTTCCTCGCGGTCCGGCCGGTTAAGGCAAGACCCTCGGTCCCGTTCGTAGCCGCGAGACATGACCACGACACCACAAACGGGATTACGATAATAGGACGGTGAGCGAACAGGACTCCTGTCCACTCTGTCCGACGGCGGGGTAAGCGCACGCCGAACCCATCCACCCCCCCGTGGTGACACAGTGCGCGAGCGCTGTGCCACCTGATGCGCTCACGGGACAACTCTAATTTAGAGCGCCGGAATGCATCCCCACACGCGTCGGTCGTCAGCCGCGACGGGCAGCAGTAACGCGATTGTGATACTGCTGCCCGTCCCGTTGCCCAGGGTACACCACGAGGAGGTCACCGACAAGCACCCCAACCTAACCTAACCTAACCTAACCTAACCTAACCTAACCTTTTTTTTTTTTTTTTTTTTTTTTTTTTTTTTTTTTTTTTTTTTTTTTTTTTTTTTTTTTTTTTTTTTTTTAACGCTGGAAAATGCATTTACGCACCCCCGCCACCCGAAAGCGACGGAAGTCTGAGACTCCCGGCATGCCAGACTACTCAGTAAAAACCAGCGGCGCCACTCCCTCGCCATTGCCGAAGTCGCAGGAATCAATGAAATTCTTCTGCAAACTCCGGCGGCGTCGCCCTTGCGGGCCCATCCCGTTCCTAGTGGGTGGCGCGCGGTGGCACCACGCGCACCAACCCGGGCAGAAGTTGGCCGGAAGCCCGACCGCCCTCTGCCTGGCGCTCAGGCTGCCCCGCACCGCCCGGACAGTGCCAACGTGAGTCAACACAGGCCGGGACGGCGCAAGGGAAAAGCGCCTAAGCACCACCCCCCCGAGGCGGGCAAGCGAGCCCACCCACCTCGTCCCCAGCGCAGGGGAAGGTAAAACCAACCCCCACGTCTCCGCGCCCTCACGGCGCCTGCACTCACAAGTCCGCTCTGGGCAGAGCAGTACCCGGAGTGCACCTACCCGCGCGCATGCGCGCCACGGGGCGAGCGAGCGAACCCGTCGCTATATCGAGTTCGCTCGCTCGACCCGTCCTCCTCTCCCCGCACCGCATCGCAGTGCCATTCCCTCACCGACCGCAACCTACGTGCCACCCCAGCGAGTGAGCCAAGCTCGAACCCGCAACTACCCCACGGGTCCGCCGGACCGCACCGACAACCGAGCAAAAGCTCAAGGGAGCCAGCACAGCCCGGCCCTCCCGCAACTGGTCTGCCGGATTGCACCAGCAACCGAGCAAGCTCAAGGGAGCCAGCACAACCCGGCCAGCACACCGCTCCCGGCTAGGCGAAAAGCCCCACCTCCAACGCCAGGATCGCACCGAACAACCGAGCAAGCTCCAGGGAGCCCAGCGCGACCCGGCAACCACCCTACGGCTCCGCCGAACTGCACCGACAACCGAGCCAAAGCTCCAGGGAGTCAGCACAGCCCGACTCTCACGCAACACGTCCGCCGGGTTGCACCAGCAACCGAGCAAGCTCCAGGGAGCCAGCACAACCCGGCCAGCACCCCGCGCCTAAGCGCCTCAGGGCGGGCGAGCAAACCCGCCCACCCCGTCCACCTCCCGGAGCGCCCCGGCACTCCGATGCGCTTTCGCGCCCTACCCCCTGGTTTTGGTCCGCGGGGGTCCGAAGACCCCTACCGCCTGCGCATCGCGGCAACGCAGGCGGCACTCCCCTATCCGCCAAACGGGGGACGCGCCCAGGTAGAAGTCCAGGAACTCCTCCCAGACCTAAGTCTGGGGCCTGGGAACCTAACCTTTTTTTTTTTTTTTTTTTTTAACGTGGGGAAAATCCGTCATGGACACCCTCCGGTAGGGGGGGCTCGGAGGGGATTCAGACTCTTACTGAATAAAAACCGCCACGTGTGTTCTGCCGTACGCCAATGTGGCGGGGTCACAAGGACGCTGTTCAGCTCTTTCGCAACCCCGCCGGCGCCTGCCCTTTCGGGCCCACCGCGGTGCAAAGCACCTCGGAGGACGCACTCGAACACGAAGCGCGCCCTCCCCTCCTTGGGGGGACCGTGCAAGTCGGACGACGAATCCCCCGACCCATCGCCCGCGTGGCCCCCCCCGCGGGCAGGGGGACACCCCCCGCCCGCATTGCGCCTGTGGGTACAATCCCGCGCCGCCCCGGCACCCCAGGCCTAGCCCGGCGTTGCGGGACACCAGGCACCTAGCCCGGGGCGGACAATGTCAGCCCGACAAGCCGACAAAGGCCAGGGTGGCCGCAGTCTAGGCCCTCCAGCCGACCGCAGCCTCGGCGCGAGAGAGCGCCCTCGCACGCCTTAGGGCGGGCGAGCGAACCCGCCCACCCCGTCCTCCGCGTGGGGGAAGGAAAGACCAACCCCCACGTCACCGCGCCGTCTCAGCGCCACACGCACCGCCGCGCCTCCGCGCCAACACACCCGCGCTCGCGGGACCACCCCAGTACTAGACCAGAGCGGGACCCGGAGCGCATCGTCTGGTTTTGGTCCGCGGGGATCCGAAGACCCCTACCGCCCGCAGTCGTGAAACCGCAGGCGGCACTCCCCTATCCGCCACCCGGGGGACGCGCCCAGTAGAAGTCCAGCAACTCCTCCCCTTGGAGCCCAGGTCCCAGACCTGAGTCTGGGGCCTGGGCTCCAAAGGCCTGGGCTGGGAACCTAACCTAACCTAACCTAACCTAACCTAACCTAACCTAACCTAACCTAACCTTTTTTTTTTTTTTTTTTTTTACGTGGGGAAAATCCGTCATGGACACCCTCCGGTAGGGGGGGCTCGGAGGGGATTCAGACTCTTACTGAATAAAAACCGCCACGTGTGTTCTGCCGTACGCCAATGTGGCGGGGTCACAAGGACGCTATTAGCTCTTTCGCAACCCCGCCGGCGCTTGCCCTTTCGGGCCCACCGCGGTGCAAAGCACCTCGGAGGACGCACTCGAACACGAAGCGCGCCCTCCCCTCCTTGGGGGGACCGTGCAAGTCGGACGACGAATCCCCCGACCCATCGCCCGCGTGGCCCCCCCGCGGGCAGGGGGACACCCCCCGCCCGCATTGCGCCTGTGGGTACAATCCCGCGCCGCCCCGGCACCCCAGGCCTAGCCCGGTGTTGCGGGACACCAGGCACCTAGCCCGGGGCGGACAATGTCAGCCCGACGAAGCCGACAAAGGCCAGGGTGGCCGCAGTCAAGGCCCTCCAGCCGACCGCAGCCTCGGCGCGAGAAAGCGCCCTCGCACGCCTTAGGGCGGGCGAGCGAACCCGCCCACCCCGTCCTCCGCGTGGGGGAAGGAAAAACCGACCCCCACGTCACCGCGCCGTCTCAGCGCCACGCACACCGCCGCGCCTCCGCGCCAACACACCCGCGCTCCAAGACCACCCCAGTACTAGACCAGAGCGGGACCCGGAGCGCATCGTCTGGTTTTGGTCCGCGGGGATCCGAAGACCCCTACCGCCCGCAGTCGTGAAACCGCAGGCGGCACTCCCCTATCCGCCACCCGGGGGACGCGCCCAGTAGAAGTCCAGCAACTCCTCCCCTTGGAGCCCAGGTCCCAGACCTAAGTCTGGGGCCTGGGCTCCAAGGGCCTGGAAACCTAACCTAACCTAACCTAACCTAACCTAACCTAACCTAACCTAACCTTTTTTTTTTTTTTTTTTTTTACGTGGGGGAAAATCCTTCATGGACACCCTCGGCGCGGGGACACCGAGGGGAGTCAGACTCTTACTGAATAAAAACCGCCACGTGTGTTCTGCCGTACGCCAATGTGGCGGGATCACAAGGACACATTGTTCTTTCGCAATCCCGCCGGCGCTTGCCCTTGCGGGCCCGTCGCGGAGAGTTTCGCAGCTCTCCGAAAGACGCACTCGAACACAAGAAGTGCGTCTTCCTCCTCTGGGCCGACTAGTGCGGACGACAGATACCCCTTTATCTGTCGCCCGCCAGCCCGGCAAGTGGGGGGTTTAACCCCCACTCCCACACGCTAAGGAGACATTGGCGCAGCCTCCTCAGTTGCCTGACGGCTTTCTCTCCTTTGAGCGGGAGTGGCCACTTTCACGGCCACTTTCCGATTGGCTTTAGGGGGACGGCAATTCCGTCCCCCCATCACATGCGACGCCGGTCTGCCGGAAGCGGCACAGACCGCGCAATTCGGCGCCTTAGTGCATGTGCGGGCCAAGTGCCCCTCGAGGCCACACCTGTAGCAGAGTCTGCTACGGTCTACCGCCGTCGGACAGGTCGGGCGAGTGTGCCCGATACCCATGCATCCAAAGCAGCGCAACGGGCGCGGCTCCAGAAGCCTGACTCTCGCCGAACTCCAGCCGACCAGAAGTCTGCCGGCCTCGGCGAGTGCCTTCGCTGTCGGGATCGGGCAGCGGAGAACCACTGATCCCATCCCGCTCCCACCGAATGCGATTTCCGCGGCCCTTATGGACCCGGCGTCGCATTTTCCCACTTTTGCCGCCGCGTCGACGACCATCTCTCTCGTGACCGAGTCGTCGAGTCCGGAAACACGCAGGCTGACGTGTCTCTCGGGCCGGACGACTCTAGCCACACTTCCCACGGCTTTTTCGAGCTCCTGTGCGAAACGCTGCGCCACCTCCGGGGCCTGGTCGCTAGACAGCTCTAACAGCCTGGCCCCGGTTGCGGCAGAACGAATGCTTAAGCCCTCCTTAATTCCCAGGCTGGCGAGATTCACCGAACCTGCAGCCTGGCGAATAACATCGGCATAGGTGACCCCCCGTACGATCGCGTCCGGCTTCAGTGCGATGATCACTGCGGGCCGACGTGGGGCCACCAACTTGGGTGTCTTCTTCTTCTTTTTGAGTCCCTTCCGCTGCTGCTGCGGGGCAGCCTTAGCAGCGGCGTCCGACTCAGGAGCTTTGCCCTTATCTTTCTTCTTCTTTTTCTTCTTTGACTTCTTCTTTTTGGCGACGGTGACCCATTCGGCGTCGCCAGCAGCAGCCGGTGTGGCCGGCGTGGCTCCCTCACCCGAGCAGGCCGCCGACGAGGCGGCTTTCGCCGCCGCGGCCGCAGCCTTGCGCGGGCGAACTTTCTTCTTTCCAGCGCTAGTGGTTAGCGCTGGCACCTGCTGCGTTGCATCACTCGAGTGGTCCGTCGCCTTGGTCGGCGTCAGCCTCTGCTCGATGCTGGTAAGGCGGGCGTCGAACAGTTCTCGGACCGACGACAACAGCGACGCCCGCATCCTCTCCTCCTTGTCAGTCTCGCTGGTAGTGACTGGAGCCGGGCCCGGAACGACAGCCGGCTGACGCTCCTTGACCAACTCCGCCACTTGGCATTTGAGGTCCTCGACGTCCCTCCTCAGACGAGTGTTCTCCGCTTGCAGTTTGCGGACCTCGTCCGAGGAAGTGCGTTCCTTCAACACCTCCACCCCGAGCCGGATTGAAGTGGCGGCGTCCTTGAGGGCCCTAACGGAGGTACCCTTTAGGTTCATAGACCTGGTTGCCACTTGGTAAATCACGTCGACGTCCTTACCGACCTGCGCACTAATGGCGTCGGCGGTTCGAGCGTCGCTTACGTCCAGACCCATCGCCCGACGTCTTTCCTCCGCATCAGAGATGCTCGCCTCCAGCGCTTTCTCCTTTTCGCGCGAGGCTTCCTCTCTCCTCTGGCAGCGCTTACGCGCCAGCTTCGACGACGTCTGACGGCTCTCCTCGTCCGAAGACAACGCCGACGGAGATGAGAGCAGTCGTTGTCGTTTTCCCGGTTTTCGGGCCTTTCTGTAGGCCGGAAAACTATCGTCGGAGTCGATGGCAGTCAGACCCTCTGACATATTTTCCTGACTCGTAATCGAGCAGGACCTACTCCTTACCTGTCCAGGTTCTGTTCCATACTCATCACTGATGCGCGTTAGCATCACCAGTGGTAGACGTATAGGAAGCGAGCTTACAGCTTCACGGGTAGAAGACCCGTGAACAACACCGCCCTTCTCGGGCTTCCCGTCCTCGCCGCCCTTTGCGGGCGCATCCTCCACTCCGCCCTTCTCGGGCGCTACCTCCACTCCGCCCTTCTCGGGCACTACCTCCACTCCGCCCTTCTCGGGCCTCTCTACGGCGGACGAACCGCGAACACAAACACGATGGGTGCCCTCCCCAGATTCGAACGGGCAGCGTGCATCTGCAGATGCACGGAGGGATTCTCCTTTGCCGGAGGCGCAGGTACCCTCCTGGGGTAATAACGTTTTATTCGTCGTGTCCATGTTGTTGAATGACACAGTTAGACCGAACCTCCCGTCGGCCACGCATCCCTTCGCGCTGTGTCGCCGCTTAGGATTCGGGGTAATTTTTATAGAGGTCTTCTTCCTCTAGATCCGGCCGGTTAAGGCAAGACCCCTCGGTCCCGAACGAAGCCGCGAGACATGACCACGACACCTCGCACGGGGTTACGAGATTATGAGGCGTAGAGCGGACGGGAAACCCGCCCACTCTACCCGACAGCGGGGTCACCGCCGCCGAGGTCGCCCGTCCACTTGGAGCAGGGGGGAAAATCCCCACCCCGCTTCTCCGCGCCTTCGCAGCGCCAGTCTCACCATCTAATCACCAAGGGGGGCGAGCGATGACGCTCACCCCGCCCTCTAGTGCCGGGGGGACCGCCAAGGTCCACGTCCCACTCCGCGCCCTCTCTTCCGGCGCCGCGTGAAGGGCTAGGCCACTCCACGCAAACTCCGCGCTCCCTCGTGGCGCAATGTCACGGGACCACTCCGGCAAAAGACCAGAGCGGGACCCGGACGCCTCCGCCTGGTGTTGGTCCGCGGGGATCCGAAGACCCCTACCGCCCGCAGTCGTGAAACCGCAGGCGGCACTCCCCTATCCGCCACCCGGGGGACGCGCCCAGTAGAAGTCCAGGAACTCCTCCCCTTGGAGCCTAGGTCCCAGACCTAAGTCTGGGGCCCAGGCTCCAAAGGCCTGGGAACCTAACCTAACCTAACCTAACCTAACCTAACCTAACCGAAACCTAACCGAAACCTAACCGAAACCTAACCGAAACCTAACCGAAACCTAACCGAAACCTAACCGAAACCTAACCGAAACCTAACCGAAACCTAACCGAAACCTAACCGAAACCTAACCGAAACCTAACCGAAACCTAACCGAAACCTAACCGAAACCTAACCGAAACCTAACCGAAACCTAACCGAAACCTAACCGAAACCTAACCGAAACCTAACCGAAACCTAACCGAAACCTAACCGAAACCTAACCGAAACCTAACCGAAACCTAACCGAAACCTAACCGAAACCTAACCGAAACCTAACCGAAACCTAACCGAAACCTAACCGAAACCTAACCGAAACCTAACCGAAACCTAACCGAAACCTAACCGAAACCTAACCGAAACCTAACCGAAACCTAACCGAAACCTAACCGAAACCTAACCGAAACCTAACCGAAACCTAACCGAAACCTAACCGAAACCTAACCGAAACCTAACCGAAACCTAACCGAAACCTAACCGAAACCTAACCGAAACCTAACCGAAACCTAACCGAAACCTAACCGAAACCTAACCGAAACCTAACCGAAACCTAACCGAAACCTAACCGAAACCTAACCGAAACCTAACCGAAACCTAACCGAAACCTAACCGAAACCTAACCGAAACCTAACCGAAACCTAACCGAAACCTAACCGAAACCTAACCGAAACCTAACCGAAACCTAACCGAAACCTAACCGAAACCTAACCGAAACCTAACCGAAACCTAACCGAAACCTAACCGAAACCTAACCGAAACCTAACCGAAACCTAACCGAAACCTAACCGAAACCTAACCGAAACCTAACCGAAACCTAACCGAAACCTAACCGAAACCTAACCGAAACCTAACCGAAACCTAACCGAAACCTAACCGAAACCTAACCGAAACCTAACCGAAACCTAACCGAAACCTAACCGAAACCTAACCGAAACCTAACCGAAACCTAACCGAAACCTAACCGAAACCTAACCGAAACCTAACCGAAACCTAACCGAAACCTAACCGAAACCTAACCGAAACCTAACCGAAACCTAACCGAAACCTAACCGAAACCTAACCGAAACCTAACCGAAACCTAACCGAAACCTAACCGAAACCTAACCGAAACCTAACCGAAACCTAACCGAAACCTAACCGAAACCTAACCGAAACCTAACCGAAACCTAACCGAAACCTAACCGAAACCTAACCGAAACCTAACCGAAACCTAACCGAAACCTAACCGAAACCTAACCGAAACCTAACCGAAACCTAACCGAAACCTAACCGAAACCTAACCGAAACCTAACCGAAACCTAACCGAAACCTAACCGAAACCTAACCGAAACCTAACCGAAACCTAACCGAAACCTAACCGAAACCTAACCGAAACCTAACCGAAACCTAACCGAAACCTAACCGAAACCTAACCGAAACCTAACCGAAACCTAACCGAAACCTAACCGAAACCTAACCGAAACCTAACCGAAACCTAACCGAAACCTAACCGAAACCTAACCGAAACCTAACCGAAACCTAACCGAAACCTAACCGAAACCTAACCGAAACCTAACCGAAACCTAACCGAAACCTAACCGAAACCTAACCGAAACCTAACCGAAACCTAACCGAAACCTAACCGAAACCTAACCGAAACCTAACCGAAACCTAACCGAAACCTAACCGAAACCTAACCGAAACCTAACCGAAACCTAACCGAAACCTAACCGAAACCTAACCGAAACCTAACCGAAACCTAACCGAAACCTAACCGAAACCTAACCGAAACCTAACCGAAACCTAACCGAAACCTAACCGAAACCTAACCGAAACCTAACCGAAACCTAACCGAAACCTAACCGAAACCTAACCGAAACCTAACCGAAACCTAACCGAAACCTAACCGAAACCTAACCGAAACCTAACCGAAACCTAACCGAAACCTCACCGAACCACCGAACCACCGAACCACCGAACCACCGAACCACCGAACCACCGAACCACCGAACCACCGAACCACCGAACCACCGAACCACCGAACCACCGAACCACCGAACCACCGAACCACCGAACCACCGAACCACCGAACCACCGAACCACCGAACCACCGAACCACCGGAAAACTGAACCATTGCTTATCATATGTTTTAAGATTGTCACAACGTTAGCGTGATTGAAAATACAACCACTGCCATCTAGTGTGAAGACGAGAAACCGATTTTTATGTTTAATTAGTTCTTTCTTTAAATATCGATCACAATACAAATTAGTGTTTACATGTTAATGGTGAAGTTTGTTTAATTTTTTTTTATTTTTATTTTTTATAGAACAGCAACAAAGTACACACCGTATGTCAAGTACATATATACAATAACCGTAGTCTGAGTGTAACTTTGATTATAGGTGATAACTACATTTAACTAGCATACCCTTGTACCATAATAATAATAAAAAAAAAAAAAAAAAAAAAAAATATGCAAATGGCAAGAACTTAAGATAGTGTTTTACAATTAAATTAACTACAATTAAAGATTAAAACAAAAGGATTCAAAGAAGTAAAGAGAAATAAAAGAAAATTAATTTGTACAAATAGTAAAAAAAAACATACAATGGTAATTACCATATATATTACTATTACTATATATTACTATTATTATATATTACTATACTTATATTTACGCATAGTAAGGACGGTAGATGGCACTGATAACATATAAATCTTTAAGCCTAGTGTACTGGTTAAGAGGACGATCGTGAATACATTTATTTTATATACAATGACGATGAAATATACAATGACGTTAAAATATATAGATTAAAAAAAACACTATTTTATAGCTAATCGAACTAAAAAAAGTAGAAAATAATTTTTTAATTACAAAGAATTTATATTACAGTAGTAGAAGATCGAACAATCAATGATATTAATGAATTACTTCAAAAAAAAACCACCCAAAAAAAGTTTAGTGCTTTTGATTTTTTTTTAATTATTTAAACTAAACTATAAAATATTCATTTATGCATGTAATTTTATTTAATTTTTTTTATACTATAATATACATAAATACCTTGAATAATAGCTAAATAAAGAATATTAATTTTAAATGTTGGGCGTATGAAGGTTCTTAACCACCTTGGACAGGAAGTAGAACGTGGAGAGAGAACGACAACGGCAAAACAGAATTTTTCTAGCAAATTTTTAGTTATTAACTAGCAACCCGCTCGGGATTCGCACGGGTGCAATGCTGATACTAAATATACTACAGAATGTCTTTATATACAACGTTCACAGCTTTTTGCTGCTATTAGACAATACAAAACATGTTTTATTTAGAAGTTAAGCGTCCATACCACGTTGAATACACCGGTTCTCGTCCGATCACCAAAGATAAGCAACGTCGGGCGCGGTCAGTACTTAGATGGGTGACCGCCTGGGAACACCGCGTGACGTTGGCTTTTTTTTTCAGTTTTGTTTTTGTTTTTTTTTTTCAATTAGTATTTGTCATTTAGCTTACCTGAAAAAAAAATTAAAGATTGCATAATGAAAATAATTTTTTATTAGAATATCTATTCTTCGAAATTCGAGATACGAAATGTAAACAGTCTATAATTTAACAAAACACATCATGTTCTTGCGGATAATTTATTCTTTCATGGCATTGTGAATGCAGATTCTTTCATGGCAGAATGAAACATTAAAGGACTTTTTTACAACTTACAGAAAACGTCGTGAAAAATAATATTTATAAAATTTATATACTACGTTCACAGCTCGACAAAACAGAGCCACCTAGCGTGTGCTATAGAAACTACATAGATTGTTAAATTAATATAAATAGTATTATATTGCAAACTAATAACTAGATAGCGCTTGAACGGAAATCTAAATCTTTAGATTTTTTTTTAATTAGTTTTGTTTAATTAGTTTTTTTTCAATGAGTTTGCCAAAGTAGTTTCACTTCTGACATGTGTACTTTGTACGCACGCAATTCTTTTATTTATAGTCTATGTATGATGGCTCACATCCTGTTACTTTTCTACTCATCTACTGCTTACTGTTTAACCCCAAGACGCCTTACTATTTAAAAGCGCTGGACTCACCATCGAATTAGAGAAAATAAGCTTTAGTTCGTAATTTGAAGCATGCAGTGTTGAAATAAATACGCCTCAACGCTTTGAAAATTAAAATGTAAATAAAAAAGGCATGGGTACTTATGAGCCTATGGATGTTAAAACTTATATATTTTTTAAAAAATAGTTACGTAGAAAAATATATCTTTATGTTTAAATACTTTGATTTCAATATAGTACTACATATTATAGACACACTACACAACTTCTTAAAAAAAAAAAAAGAAAAAGAAAGAAAATCATTTAATCCTGACGATCTTTATTTCTAAATAATAATCTAGTAATCTTCAATCTTTAGTAACTTTATTTCTAAATAATAATCTAGTAATCTTCAATCTTTAGTAAAATGTCAAATGATTGGGATACTGATATATGATAGTGTTTAAATCAAATCTGAATTTTTGAAGTGGGTCAAAATGAAGTCCAAAGGAGTCGGTTACAAACATACAGGTGAAGCTAATACAAAGCGTGTATATTTACACGTTCTATGTAAGCCTATTATTTACACGCTTCATATTATTTATTCGTCTTATAACGATCCCATAGGACGAGTACAACGACAACAAGGAACACGTTGCGGGAATGTAAGGTGTATGCTTCAATTTATTATTGGGCGATATATTATACTCGGCGATTTCTTCCAAGATTTGCTTTGAAATTTATTATTAATATTCTAAATAAACTGGTAATACTATAGACAATTGGGATCTAATTATATTTTCGTTACAAAAAAAATAACCTAACACCTTTGAGGATAGAATAACGCTTGGCTCCAGCGCTGCGAGAAGTGCAACCCTTACGTGCGAAAGCGCGCTCACTCATGCTCCGTTCCGCAGCCGCTTCTCTACGCATTCGTTCACGCGCTTTCGCGCGGCGGGCGAGAGCTGCCCTCCTTCCGCAGGTCCGACTTAAAAAAACACTCTAGGGGTAGGGCAGACCAAGACCACGTAGACAGTGGGGTACTCCGATTTGGTTTTGGGTATTTCGCGAATTTCTATAACTAAAATCTAGCACCCCCCCCCCCTCTCCACCTCTCCCCCAAACCCCATAAATTAGATCCGGATTGTGTATAGATTAGCCAAAACATTATAACGGCCACTGACCTGATGGCATCGCATTATTTTGCTGCGTCGTTGAGACCAACGCTGCAAGCAGCAGGCGTATTTACGTAGTTTCAACTACGTAGTCCTCAATTACGTAGTTTCAACCAGGGTTCAAACAATTCGACTTGTACACAGTTATTTTCACGAAACATTTCACTTCACTTTACACACAAATTATTAAGACGTAAAAAAAAGTGTTTAAATAAAATTCTATTAAGTCGTTAATAACTACGATTATTTTTACGATATTTACTAGCGAATACATAAACAAAAGGCGTCCGGAAGAATAACATCTAATGACTAACGGTCATTACGGGGCACAGGAGTAAGACTGTCATATTAAGGTTGTTCAAATTATTACTAGCCAATTGCACAACACGCTAAAACCGTTACTCGTACACCTTTTTCAAATCGGTTCTTTCCCTCGCTACATGAGCATAACAATGCGAATGAAATACCAAATCAAGTGATGCCAACTTGGAGGATTTTCGCCTAAATATAGGGATATTTTGCAAACAGCGGGAATGTTTTGGAAAACTTTTAGGGGATACATTTTTTTTTAGGGTATTTTCTTGGCAATTTTTAATTCGTCAGAACATAATACATTTTTAATATAAAAAACAATTTAAAATAAAATAATTCCGCAATTCTCATTTTACTAAAATATTTTAGTAATTTATAATATATAATTCCTTACTTAAAGTAAAGTATAAGAAGAAAAGGGAAAGTATAAAAAAAAATATTTACAATTTTAAAATTCGGTAACGGTAATTTGCCAAGGTCGGCATAGCGTTATTTTTGGAGTAACAATACTTTAGATAACGATATTTTTCACCCATTTTACCGTTATATTTTTTACCGGTAAAAACTCATTTAACGTTACTTATCTATACCGTTACTGTTAATTGCTACTGTTTACGTTATAGGTAACGAAATTATTTCGCTCGCACAATGTATGAAAGAGACAGATTAGATTTGTTATTTTCTTTATTGGTTTTTGAATTATTACAGAATACGCCGTTTGTTTAGTGTGCACTTATTATGTGATCTATTTTTAAAACAATGATGGAATATGAAATAAGCTGTTCGTTGTGTATCATTATTTTTAACAGACTGGAAAAAGGAAGATATTCTCAATTCGATTGATTTTTTTTGTAATATGGGTCAATTCATAATTTATTTTTATTGGGTGGACCGATTTCGATAATTCTTTTTTTAATCAAAAGGTGGTGCTTATCATACAGTCCCATTTAAATTTGATTAAGTACTTTTCAAGTTATGTTTAATAATGCGTATTTTACTTTTTTTTTCGTCTAAAAACGTTATTCTTCTTGTCGATGTAATTGGAAGTTGGTTTTTCTTTCGTTTGTGAGTAAACACAATTTCATTTATTTTATTTCAATATTTTTGAATTAGTGGTTCTTATTAATCTTCTTCTGTTCTTATTAATTAGTGGTTCTTATTACCAACTGAATTCTAGTAAGTACTATAATAATAATCTATTGATGAAAAACATGATACAAGAATTTTTTTTCATTAGGTGTCCCATCCTATATTCGGTCCCGTGAAATACTTTTGCAATTATATGGGGAAGGGGAATATGTGGGGATGGGGGGATAGCACCCGCTGATAGCGTCCTATATACTGATATGTATTTATTTATATAAATAGAGGTACCTATACTTTCGAAATAAAAATATTCTAGGAGGACGGGTGGGCTGTGCTTGTTGTGGGGTAATGTTTGTTAGGGGATCATTGAAAGTGTGGCTAAGCGTGACACAAATTTGCGTGATATATTTTATGTTAAAATTAATAAAATTAATTAATTAACTAACAAGAAGATACCGCCTACTTGTTGGCACTGATTTTGTTGATATTTCTCTAGCGTCCTTTGCCAGCTTTGTACGGGTACCTAGCTACCTAGTATAATAATAATATTTATCTCAGCAACAGCGGGGGGTGCGCAGCGAAGGTCGCGTCGAGCGGGTGGCGTCGCGTCGTCGGTATCTGACCAGTCATCTATTCAAATAAATAAAATTGGAGTGTGTATTTGTGATATTAAAATAACCTCTTTTTACTGAATGCATATCGGCGTATACAAGGTACAAATACTAAAATAACATTTTTTACAATTTTTGCCTGTCTGTCTGTCTGTCTTTGTTTCGGCTAATCTCTGAAACGGCTGGGCAGATAGCTGAATGTAATAAGGAGACGCTTTTTGTACAACAATATGAATTTTTCAAAAGAGTACTCCCAATTTTATTTTTAAAATTTTACTTCAATTAGTTTCAAAAGCGTGTTTTTCTAGTTTTTTCAAACTATAATTTATTAAACGTAGATTTTATTTTTCTTATATTTAACTATTCTTTATAAACAACTAGCGACCCGCCCGGCTTCGCACGGGTATAAAATATAATTATAGCCTATGTCATTTACTGAAAAAATGATTAAAATCGATCCAGTAGTTTTGATTTATTCATTACTGCCCGTGACCCGCACGCGTTAACTTAGGGTAAAAGCCGCCCGGAACCGCCGCAAACGCTACGTACCGCGATTTTTAAATCTGTAATATTTTCGAAAATATTCATTTAAATCATATGCTGTAAAGGGCCATATAGATCTATATTAAATAAAAAATACATTTAAGGTATTTAATTGGATAAGGATTAATGCTGTATTGGTTAAAATCGCTTCGAAAATTAGCCATTATTTGTCGTAAAAAGTAAATGACAAAAAAATGTTATTGTGGGATATCCATAAGAGATAGGTATATACCATCGCGGAGTTTTCTGTAGACCTTTTCAATGTGTACAATACTTAGTACATTATTTTGATAAATCTCGTAGGGTTCAGCCTGCGTTTGCAATTTAAGCGAAAAAAAAAAATAATTATTTACGACATAACATTAGAAAACTCAAAAATAACATTATTTCTCCACTATTTAATGGATGTTATTATACATATAAACCTTCCTCTTGAATCAATCTATCTATTAAAAAGAACCGCATCAAAGTCCGTTGCGTAGTTTTAAAGATTTAAGCGAACATACATGTGCAGGGACAGAGAAAGCGATTTTGTTTTATACTATGTAGTGATGACTTCTTTACAAAATATATACAAAAAATTAATTGATAATATTTAAAAACTCAAATTTATAAATGAGATAGATAACATTGATTGTGACCAATTGTTTCCATTTAATTTTTTTTTTAATTTAATAAAATTGACAATTATCTCAACACTAATTGTCAAAATTGGTCCAGCCGTTTCAAAGATTAGCCGGTACAAATAGACAGATAGACAGACAGACAAAAATTGTAAAAAAATATTATTTTGGTATATGTACCGTGTATACGTCCATACGTATTTAGTAAAAAGCGGTTATTTTAGTATTACAAACAGACACTCCAATTTTATTTATTTGTAAAGAGTATAGATGTTTAGATTAACAGCATAACTTTGCATGCCGTGTTTGCTTCAATATGGTTATTCATTTAGAAATGTAGTCTAATGAAATAATATTAAATTTTTTATGTAACATCATAACATGTAACAGCTTTTTTTATACAATGATAGGCTTGCGTTTGACCACTATTTCACCTGATGATAAGTGAAAATGCGGTCTAAGATGGAGCACGCTTACCTAGAAGTAACCTATACACTCGCGACTTAAAGATCCCCAGGTTATAGTTTTTTGGAAACACAGACGCTGGTAGAGAGTTCCATTCTTTGGCTGTACAGATCAAGAACTAAGTACTAGCGAATCGTTTAGTGCATATAAGGGGAATGTCAACCATGTAAGGGTGGCGTAACGCAGAGCGTCTGGTTGTACGATGATGGAGGGGGGGGGGGGATCAGGTTATGGAGTTCCTGCGCACACTCTCTGAAGTGTATCCGATAAAAAACCGACAAGCCGGCCACCCTCCGTCGATGATGCAAGCTTTGCAGCGACCAGTGCATGATCACCGATGAGCCTCCTGGCTCGTCTCTCAATCGACTCGAGAAGCTCCAGCTGGTACTTGGCTGAGCCATCCCAAAGATGAGAGCAGTACTCCATGCATGATCGAACTTGCGCTTGATATACATTTAGAAGCTGTTCCGGAGTGAAGTACTGTCTCACGGTGAGACAGTACTTCACTCTCACCTTCGAAAGGACGCCCAGTTTTCTGGCAAAACAGCTGCTAGCAACCCTTAATAAATAAATTACTTGCAAGAAAGAAGACAAAGCCAGTACTGCGGTCACCAACCCGCCTGCCCAGTGCGGTGACTATGGGCAAAACACATGAGTTCACGTTATTTTTGGCGTAAACTTGTGGAGGCCTATGTCCAGCAGTGGACTGTATAGGCTGTAATGATTGCAAGAGAAGAGTAATACACTAAGTATTATACTATTTTATCATTAAAACCCACATTAATTGTTGACTATTGAAAAAAAAAAACTAGCAGTAAGAAATTGTCAAGAGAACATAAAAAAATGTATTTTAAAGGCGAGAGCGTTAAAATTCAGAGTGGAACAAGAATCGAATATAGTAGCGACTTATTACTAAACCAGCTGTGCTTGCGACTTCGTCCGCGTGGAATAGTGATTTTACACGTTAAAGGTGATTCTTTAGACTGGTACAACTTTTTTATTTATAAGCTTATTGACATGAAATAAACACTAAATGTTAAGCTAAGCTTGCCACAATATATTAGTAAAAACCACGTCTAAATCGGATAAGCCGTTTCTGATATTAGCGTGCACAAACGCATAGACAAACAGACAAAAATTCTGAAAATGATTATTTTGGGTGCTATTTGCGTTGATAAAGGTCCTAATAATATTTTTGCTCATATATATTAAATGTTCAGATAGCGATCCACAGTCCAGCGATTTCATTTTTAACCGACTTCCAAAAAAGGAGGAGGTTCTCAATTCGACTGTATTTTTTTTAAATCTATGTTACATCATCATACAACTTTTGACCGGGTAGACCGATTTCGACAAATTTTGTTTTAATCGAAAGGTGGTGTGTGCCAATCGGTCCCATTTAAATTTATTTGAGATCTAACAACTTCTTTTCGAGTTATATCTAATAATGCGTTTTTACTTGACGCTTTTTTCGTCGACCTACGTTGTATTATACCGCATAACTTTTTACTGGATGTACCGATTTTGATAACTCTTTTTTTGTTGGAAAGGGGATATCCCTAGTTTGGTACCATGATAAGGAAACTAGGATCTCATGATGGAATCCCAGAGAAATCGAGGGAAACTCTCGAAAATTCGCAATAACTTTTTACTGTGTGTACCGATTCCAATAATAAATTTCAATTATAGTAAATTTGTCATTAAGTGCTGAGTATTTTTTCAACGATTAATTAAATATAATATAATTGTGTTTGCAGACAAACGAAAAAAAACCGACTTCAATTACATCGACGAGTAATAACAACGTAGATCGACGAAAAAATAGTCAAGTAACTACGCATTATCAAAGATTACTCAAAAAGTAGTTATCAGATCTTAATAAAATTTATATGTGACCACATGACAAATATCAGCTTTCGATTAAATTAAAAATTATTAAAATCGGTACACCCAGTAAAAAGTTATTGCGGATTTTCAAGAGTTTCCCTCGATTTCTCTAGGATCCTATCATCAAATCCTGGTTTCCTTATCATGGTACTAAACTAAGGATATCTTCTTTCCAACAAAAAAAGAATTATCAAAATCGGTATATCGGTTTTTTTCGTTGGCGAGCAAACACAATTATTCAGTGAATCACATAGGCTATAATTATATTTTATACCCGTGCGAAGCCGGAGCGGGTCGCTAGTAATTAATAAAACCAAAATTCTGTTTTAGTTTGTGTAGTCTCATACAGTTTATTTAATTAAAAAATAAAACCAATTGCAAGTTCTGAAAAAGAAAACCACATAGGTATGAATCATCATTAAGTACCTAAATATAACATGAGTATCTAGAAACACATATAATACGCAAACATAAATTTTGTTTGTGACAATACAACGATAACTTTGACATCGTATATGTAATGACATTCCAAGCCCACATACAAAAAATAAATAAAATACATGCAGTACCTAGTTTAGTCACAAAATATGATTTTTCATTTTTTAAAATTACTACGTGTTTGTATAACATTAATAAACGGTCACCCGCAGGTTAACGACCCTTTGAGCGCGATTGGTATAAAGAGTACAAACAATCGATTCGTCTTTAAAAGCGTGCAAAATTGTTATTTATTTTGGTTATCTATTTTGGTAGGTCAGTGATATTAACATATATTAGATACATTAGATAGGTATATTAAAAACATTTCGACGGGTCCTACGTATAAGGGCCAATGTGAAAATTGACAACTTTTCAATACAGGCTCTCAAAGTTTCAATTTGATATAATTTTTAACTGCTTCAACTTATGTTATTGAAATTTTGCATAGTTACTATGACACCTAATGTTCATTTTTCTAGCTAGGTAGATTTAATTGTATATTATTGGTTTTTTAGTTATTGTAGATATGCCTATATACGCGACTTTTTTTACTTTGATTATATTGAAAAAATAATAATAAAAAGTATCTCGGCCACATAGTTAACGAGCGCCTCGTGGACGACGGCGATTTAGAGAGGGAGCGAAGGGCGCTGTCGGTCCGGGGCAATATGTTGGCCCGCAGATTTGCTCGTTGTAACGAAGGGGTAAAGTTAACGCTGTTTAGAGCATACTGCCAAACCTTTTACACGTGCAGTCTGTGGGCGGACTATACGCAGGGGGCCTTCAGAGCTCTTCGCGTGCAGTACAACAATGTGTTGAGAGTGGTACTGGGGAGGCCACGTCACTGCAGTGCATCTGCTATGTTTGCGGAGGCTCGTGTGGACGACTTCTACGCGATCCTCCGGAAACGTGTATCGTCTACGATGAGTCGACTGGTGAATAGCACTAATACCCTTCTCAGCACATTGGCGTACAAACTCGACAGCCCACTCTGGAGGAGCTGGAATGGTGCACACACACATACAAACAAGCGTGTGTGTACTTAGCCTCTTTTTAAGTTATTATTATTATTATTTAATTTTCATTTTGATTTAAGCTTTGATTGTAGTTGTGATTTTAGTTTTGATATTTGATTATGATTTTAATTTTGAATTTTTATTGAATACGGTGATAATTTAAGACAATTTATTATATTGACATATTTTTATTATTATTTAAATTAAATTGAGTAATTCATTATTTTAAGCTTTTAATTGATTGAATTTTACTTTTTAATTTAGTTGAAATTGTTATTTAAATTTAGTATTGATTGAATTTCGATTTTAGTTTTAATTTACATTGAATTTTTAATATTAATTTTTGTTTGGTTTTTGATTTTAATTGCAGTTTAGATAGAATTTTAGTATTGATTCTGTTTTTAATGTTAAATATTGTAATTTTGGTTGAATTTTAGCAGTTGTTTTAGTTTTTAATTTTAAATATTGTTTAATATTGATTGAATTTTGGTATTGAATTCGGTGATAATTTAAATTTCGGTATTAATTGAATTTTAGTTAATTGATGATGATTTTAATTTTAGTGTTGTTTAATTGGATTTTTGTTTTAGTATAATTTGTTTTGTCACAATTATTGAAACTAACATAGTTAAGGAAAAAAAAAAATGTAACTAACAAAAATATGGACTACGTCTGAAATAAATTATTATTATTATTATTATTAAAAAGGCCAATGAGTCATTTTGGTCGATCTACTCGGCAAAAACAAATTTTAAAAGAATGTGTATTTTAAAATTTTGAACATACTAATATTTATGAAAAATATTTAAAATAAATAAATAACCTAAATAAATGATAATAATGTAATTCTTTTATGACATATTTCACATTGGCACTTATACGTTGTCTTATTTGGTCACATAATATTCTTAACCCTCAGTTAGGTCACAAAAATAGAAACAAATAAAACAATTAGGCTTCTTTATTTTTTTTCTATGGAATTATCGAAGTTTTTTAAGAGAATGGCAAATAAAATAATCAATACTTAATGATAAAACCCTCCCAAAACCACGTTGGAAGTGAACAAACTTATGATTATTATCATTTTTTTATTTATAGATACCTCAAACTAAACTGATAATTAAAGTTAAGTAAAATAATATTAAAAAAATAACAAATTATACTTTTGCGTAAAATCAAAACTTATCAAAACACAGTTAGAGATGTTTAGTACACGATCTAGGAGGAATAAATAATAAAATAAAAATTAACAAAAAATAAACATCAAAAAACAAAACAAAATCACTCGTTGTCATCATTATCACTGGTAATAATCATTGAATTATCATTAGATACAACCAAATTTTCGTAATACGTATGATAAACTGGTGGAATAATATTTTTTCGACATAAATCAATTAAATCTTTTTTTTTTTTTTGGATGGATGGATTGGTAATAACTGATTATAACATAATTTTAAAGGTATTTCCGATCTGTCAGCAATTTGTCGCCTTGTCCTAACAGAAACATTAGAAATATCAATGCGGTTTTCTAAAGCATCTTCAGATAGATCCAATTTGTAAAACAGGATGTATGGTTCATGCTTACTACCCCGAACTTGTTTGATTTTAGACCAAGGCACTTTTTGTCCTTCTAAATTTTTAGTCCAGTCAAAACAAACACTTGCTTGCATCTTTTTAAAGTCGAAAACCATGCTTTGAGCTACATCTATAACATTATAAGGAGCTCCTTTTGCTTTAGCCCATCTTATTAGTGAATTCCACTCTGATGGTGTTTAAATATTCTTATGTCTTGAAGCTTTCTTAATTGTGGCATGTATGGAATCACCTTCATTTTGTGTATGTCCCTTTTCAAAGAAAGTATGTTTAAAATCAATACTTAACTGGTTAGCTGCATAGAGATACATAAAAAACATTATCCTATTTCTATTTTGGCCAGTACAATTATCTGACCAAAATCTAAAGTCATCACAGCCTTCTTTAGTCTTAAGTTTAATAATATCGTAAATACAGCTAGCTATTTCGTTTGAGCCTTTCATAGCTATTTGTTCATTCCACAAATAGCAGGTACCGACTAAATTTCCAATATCAAACACGGATAAATTATGAATTTTCAAACGCTTACAATAATAAAATAAACTAATTCCAACGCTAGGCAACCTAGCCAGCAACACTTTTTGCAAATCAAATGTAGCACAAAATGTTTTAGGATTATTTTGTGCGTAATGTTTATCTACCTGTTTTAAAGCTCGAGACAAATTTTTATTCTTGATATGATTTTCAAAGTTTTCTTTTATATCCGGAGTTATTGGACTATTTTTATAAGATATACAGACATGACATTGATCCTTTTTGGGTTTGTGAAATGACAGATTGATGTTTTTATTTATCACATCTCTATACTGCCTTAATGACTCACACTTGGTACCATACTTAGTTGCATCAAACCACTCTTTATATAAATTAAACATTCGAGTAAAACTTAATGATCCGTCTAAATAAAGCTTATTACTTTACGACAATAGTGGGAATTAACCGGTTCGAATGAGTTAACGTGATCACAAATACTTTTGATCATTTCTGGGTCTATAGATGTTTTATGGTTACTATGTCTACCTCTATTGTCTACTAAAGCAAAGCTATCGGTCTTACTTGATTTAGATATTGCAGTTCTAACCATCTTTGGTCCATAGCTAAGAGTATTTAAAAACATTTGTTTGCAAACAATTAACTTAGAATTTTGATGGTTTTGAATACATGGCAAATGATAAATGTATGTAAATGATCTCCGAGATTCACCTTCTGTAGTTGTTCTTTTTTTATTTATTTTAAGAACATAGTTACTAATAAAAGCGTACTGTTTTGAATGATCGCCGATTTCCCAGAACTTATTAAAAATTTCTATTCTTGTGTTTTTATCTAGCTTTTGAAAACATTTCAATTTACACGTGTTTTGACATGGTTCTCCCAGTTTTTTTCCAAATCTCAACTTACCATTTCGACTATAGTATGACTTTCCCGTATTTGTCAGTTTTTTTCTCTTTAAATCTATCCATTCAGGACAAAAATTTTCTCGCAACCTTCCGCTGTCTCTTTTTTTTTGTAAATTTTCTTTTCCTGGAACTTAATGGAACAGAAACCTCTCCGGATGAGTATTGTGAAATCGGAGAGGACACATTGCCATCCGTTAGCAAAGATACAACTGATGGGATTGATCTTCAATACCAAAAAGATTGATACTGCCATTTGGTGACGGCATAGGAGTATATTCGCTACATATATCTTGAAGATTGGGCTCGATTGTTTTTTGAATTAGCTCTTGGCTTTGATTTACCTTTTTTTCGTCATCAAATATGTCTTGCAACAAATTGAGATTGCTATAATTCTTAAATATCTCATCAATTTCAAATGATAACGGAGAAGCTGAAAAAAATCTATGTGTACACTATGTAGTAATGTAGGTATTACTAAATAAACACTAAGCCACTTAAATCCCTAACGGTGTACAAGACTGGTAAATAAAATAACACAAATCAAGTAATTTAAAAATAAAAATATATGGCCTATGTGTCTGTTTTTAAAATAAAAGTAGTATAAGGGCCAAAGTACCACATTGATCCTTTTATACAGAATACAGGATTTTTTTTAAATTATATGTACAATAATTAACTATGCATTACGTAAATATCAATGTTATTAACATACGATAATACTGTAAAATAATGAAATACTTACAAAGTTCGGTTTGTTTATTTTCGTGGTTTTTGTAATCAAGTTCCTCACTCGAGTTACTATTATTTACATTGCCAATTGCTAAGTTGACTAAATTCTGATTTCTGCTGAATTTAGAATTATATTTGGAAGTCATGTTGCATAAGTTAGATCTTATAACACACATAAAACTAAAAAAAATTGGTTAATTATTATTGCAGCGCGACATCGTTCCATGTGTCGTAGAAGCGCTCAACTGACTGATCGGCCGTTGAAGTAAACAAAGACGCGGGATTTCCCCCGCGTACAAGTCTCGAATAACTTTTTAGCCTTTATACGTTTAAAATTATGTCAGATAAGCCCTTTTACTACAGAAAAAAATAGCATTTGCACCTATAAATTTGTATTTTTTTTAAGCGCAATTTGTTAACTAGAATAAAAGGAAGCATTTAAAACAAAAAAGTGAAAATGCTTAAATTGTTACATTGGCCCTTATACGTAGGACCCGTCGATTTGTTAAATAGTTTTAATATTCACTATGATTCTAACAATTTTCTTTTTATAATTTTTGTTTATTAAAAATTTATTGTTTCTTTTAATGCTTAAATTTTAAATTCTGAAAATGTAAATTTTGAATCTAACATAGTTTTTCCAAGTAGGTAATATCACGGGGAGCACACATGGCATATCAAATTAGATTTAAGTATTTCAAGATCGAAATATTCGCAAAACTTTTGCTCTAGCAATTCAACAAATGCGATAAAGACAATAAATAACAATAACAACAATTATTAATAATAAAATACCACGTTATTACATTAAGGTTAAACAAGTGGCTCATCTTTCCATACAAACGTATAACAGTACTTACTACAATGTTTGACGTTGACCATTCAAAATTAAGGATAATATCAATTGATCTCGTCATTATCTATGTATGTATGTACCCAAAACCGTAAAAAAAGTGTACATTTAAAAAATGCAAGCTTCTAAACTTTCGTATTTCAACACTGATTTTAGCCCAACTTTGGGCGAAAATAAATAGTATACGGAGAAAGAAAACTCTTAAATAGCTTTAGCTATCTTAGCTCATACCGATATAGTTTAGCTATTCAAAAGTGAAAATAAAGTTATTTCGAAAAGATACATTTAGTAGTTTTCTATAATAACTGTTATGCTAAAAGTCTATTCACATTTTTTTACGCGGTCGTTTTAGGAATGAATTTATGTGCCTTTCAACCTACGCGCGGGGAGTGGGAGGGAAGGCAAGCGCCGCGCCATTCGCGCGCGCGGCGGTACATTATTATTAAACTGTCTTATGTTCTGCTGCATGTCTTATTATTACTTTGAATTCCCATTTTGAGTGAAACTTACGTTGCGTTTGAATCGACTTATCCGTAGAACAGAGTCCGATGTGATCATAAAGCAAAAACGGGCTAAATAGCTAGACGAGATAAGCAATTCGAACTCTACAGACGTACGTTTTTAGAATTTTCGTATTTTATTTAGTTTCGGAAATATAGAATCGAATAACGTTCTATCTGACATTTGCTCCGCGTAATAACGCACGAAGTGATCAAGCGACGCGACGGCGCGAGCGCCACGTCCGTTCGTGACTCTGGCCGTTGTTCGTTGGAAAACGGGTATTTTTGTGGCATGCGCTTAGCTTTATTTCCCTTTGATATAAAAGTGTAATTTATCGGTACTTTGCATGAAAAAACATATTTTTAGAGATGTTACGATCTCGGAAAATGTTGGATATGCTCAAAGATGACGCAGAAGAGCTTAATCTTAATTCAAAATTTACAAAATATGATGCTGTTTATACGAAGAACAGCGTAAATACTGGTAAGTTGACGATTTTTTGTTACATTATTTCGTGATATAACATTTAGGGTTTAAAATAATAAATATTATTTTTATGTATTTTTTATCGCAATTACTAGTTGTGGGCGATTGATTTTTACATAAGACGTTTTTTGACGGAAGGGGTAGTGAAATAGCATTTTGAGTACGAAAATGCGTTTGTCGTAATACATATTCACTTGGTAGCCATTATTAATGTAATAACAAATAGTAAAAAGTAGAAGTCCTATGTAATATTAGGACAATTTTATACGAACAAAATTGAACTTTGAAGCATTATATGTGACTATCAGACGTTTTTCTACGGAATCTGTGATTCGATTTATCGGTTCGATATTAAGATGGGACGTTGTTACAGGGAAAATTAAATCAGTTAGGACGTTGTTTGTTTGAAAATATTTTTATTTATAAATATTTTTAATTTAACATTTGTTCAATTAATTGCTAACATATTATATTAATAGTATTTTATGAATACCTACAATAAATACAGTTTTTTCTTTTAATTTTAGTTGTGTATGATAACGAAACCACTATGACACATCAAACGTCATCATTGCCTCCTGGTGTAAAAGAAATTTGTCAGGAACTAGCTGACGTATGGGAAGAAATCCTGCATGAAGATAATGAAACCAAAGAAATTACCTATGACAGCTCAATGCCGAATGCCACGTCTGATCTGTCTACCGAGAGAGTCTACAGCAATCAACCTAGTACACTTTCTTTAGAAGCACCTTCTAGTTTCAAAAATTCGCCAATAGCCAGGTTAAAGACTTAGAAGTTTCTGACGATAGGTTTACTCTGATAAATTTGAGACTATCAGTGCCAATTCCCATTCCGTTTCCTACTAATGTCAATAAGTCCTGCGATAACATATTCTGCGCTAATCATGTAGACTCTTTGATTTCTTCGTCCTCATTTAGCACTACGAATACGCCTGCTCTTTCGTACTAAAGCAATTACACTACACCTACTACAACGACTAGAGAACGGCAGAGGCACCCAAAAGAATGGACAGACCTTAAACGCACATCCTTTGAGAACTTTAGTAAAACATACGTAACAAAAAACGGTAAAGCCGTACGTAGTGCGTAGACGTAAAAACAATAGGACCATCGTGTAAATACTGTTACAAACGTTCTTTCAAATATTCCGATAAAATAAAGAAAAAAAGATGCCTAAACAATGACACTGTTAATAATAGAAAACATAGTTTTAAGTATTATCTCCCGCTGATTACAGGTGATCCCACGCATCTCACTGCGAAAAAATTGAAGTATAACAAATTATGTTCATTTATAGTCTTGCAGTTTCAACTCTTATCTTAAAGACCGCGTGGAAGAAGTACGATGGAAGTGCTATATTAGAAGAGGACAGACGGGGTCGCCACGAAAAGCACAACATTGTTATAAATTATGCAATGAAACAAAGTGTTTGTGACCATGTTCGGGCATTTGTACCCATTGAATCGCATTAAATCCGTAAGAACAGCTAAAAACTTTACCTACAAGGGGACTTAGTATTGCGAAAATGTTCAAATTATATCTTTAATGGTTCGACTCAGAGAAATACGCATCTAAGGCTATAAAAGAACGCCAGTATCGTGAAATTGACAACTCAAACTTCAATCTAGCTTTCCATATTCCCAAAAAGGATCAGTGCGATGAATGTCCAGAAAAAAGAATCTTTGAATAATTGTGTTTGCTCGCAAACGAAAAAAAAACCGACTTCAATTACATCGACAAGTAATACAACGTAGATCGACGAAAAAATAGTCAAGCAACTACGCGTTATTAAAGATTACTCAAAAAGTAGTTATCAGATCTCGATAAAATTTATATGTGACCACATGATAAACATCAGCTTTCGATTAAATTAAAAATTATCAAAATCGGTACACCCAGTAAAAAGTTATTACGGATTTTCGAGAGTTTCCCTCGATTCCTCTGGGATCCCATCATCAGATCCTAGTTTCCTTATTACGGTACCAAACGTATATCCAGTAGAAAGTTATGCGGTATAATACAACGTAGGTCGACGAAAAAAGCGTCAAGTAAAAACACATTATTAGATATAACTCGAAAAGTAGTTGTTAGATCTCAAATAAATTTAAATGGGACCAATCGGCACACACCACCTTTCGATTAAAACAAAATTTGTCGAAATCGGTCCACACGGGCAAAAGTTCTGATGTAACATACATAAAAAAAAAAAAAAAAAAAAAAAAAAATACAGTCGAATTGAGAACCTCCTCCTTTTTTGGAAGTCGGTTAAAAACACCACACTGATAAGCAGGTTGCAAGGCATTTAATAAGTAATTATAGAAGCACTCAACAGAGTAGTTTATTGTTTGTCTACGTAATATTTATTTTCCTTGCTATTAAGTATGTGTACCTACCTACACACGTCTAGGCTACGAAGTAAGAGTGATTGATAAATTAATGAGGCTGATTATTAAGTGACTTATTTTGAAATCAGTCACTAGTGAAATATTTAAAAATACGTTTTATCCGTATTATTTAATTTTGTGTATTACCCGCACATTAGGGAATTCTAAGCATTTTAAATATCTTATTCTATACTTTACAATTAAATTGTATCTATACTCTAAACTGGTAACGTAACAGTTAAAACTTAAAATAGTAATTAAATGGCATATCGTATCACATTATTTATTGTATGGTAACACGTTGACACAGTTAGTCGGAGATGCAGGTTCGATCCCCGCCGGAACGGTCAATTTTGGATATGATATTAAAAATGCGTTTTATCTGTTGTTATCTTCTTCTATAATACATACCACGTACCTTTATAAGTTTAAGACTGATATTTAAGTCCTTACTGTAATTCTTCTAGGCTACCTATTTACTAGTTACCTACCATACAATAAATAATATGATACGATATGCCATTCAATTACTATTTTAAGTTTTAACTGTTACGTCACCAGGAATTCACCAGGTTATAGTATACATACAGTTTAATTGTAAAGTATAGATCCTCCCTTAGGTGCTTCTAATTATACAATGATAAAGGCTCAATGTTATTGAAAAAACTATGTTATTGTTTATTTTATAATTAAAGCATTTATTTTGTTTTATCAGGAGCACAGATCTGTAACTTCTAACCGAATCTAACTGTGATGTGGTTGCTATTCAAAGTAATGCCATCTAATGGTTTTGTTACCTATTTTGTGATTTTTTTAAATTAAAAAACAAGTAAAATAAAATTTTCGTCTTTTATTTAGTTACATTAGAGTTTAGTTATAATTAGGCTAAAATTATGTTTTATATTTCAATGTTATTATTCACAATGGACTCTTAAAGTTATGGGTAATTCCAACAAAAAACGAACCATTTTAATATGGGACGTCACTTATTTTAGACATTTCCGTAAAACAATGTATAATATACACTACGGACCCAAGTTATTCCACAGTAAAACGTCATATGGTAACATAGAACTCACTATCTCGTGTAATAAACGGTTTAAAAATATACGCTACAAAGCATTTTACAAGACAGAGCCAATGTAACAACATACCAAAAAATCAAAATGTCAAGTCTCATCGTTTAAGAGTTACGAAAGTCAACAACTTCTTTAGCCTCTACTGAAAACTATCAAACCTACAGATCGGACTTTATTCTACGGATGAGTCGGAATTTTGAATTTGTGTCGCTAATCGCTATTATTAGTACAGTGAAGGGAAGTAAGTGACTTGTATATTGTTTCTCTATAAAACAATCAATAATAATAATTATTATTATTATTGTTATAATAAATTCTTTATTTGACCAAATACTGTACAATTTTATAATCCACCAAACTGCGTGATAGTTTATCGGCGGAATTAATGCTTGTCAACAAGTAAAGTACCTATCCTAGTCGTTTACTAAGTTCTTAGTAACCTGCTAGCAACATTTTACACAATAACTAAATAGGTATATAAGACTCGCAAATTTTTATGAATTCTGTGAACAAAGCCTCGAATGCGAAACTGATATATGTATACCCTGACAATTGGTGGTCCTTGCTAAACCGTTCACAATATTTTTTTGACTAGAAATAGGTAAAAAGAATAAGGAGCCTACCTGCCAAATTTCAAGTTTGTAGGTGTTATAGTTTCGGAGATTTCGTGATGAATGACCTTTCGCGTTTATATATATTATAGATAGATAGATAGATAGATAATACATATATCTACCTACCGTTGCGCCCCAAGTTGTTATGTTATGTTTTTTATTTTATTGTCATTGGTGTTCAAAAAATAAAATTAAAAAAAAAAAACATTTACAGTCTTGTGTTACGGGTTACCATGTGGCGATTTAAGGCTAATAATATGTGACTGGTTGATTGATGTTTTTTGAGATTGAATTGAGATTATTTCAGTAATGTTATTATTAGGTATTGATTATTTATTTCTCTATGATAATACGTACTAATTTATTTCATTTCATTTATTTATATTATGATATCTTTATATAAATAAAAATGAAACGCCAAAATGTATGTACACGCAATTTTTTTTCAGTTATAAGTATACTAATAATAATAAAAAAAATCTACATATTAGCTAGGGGGGATTCCCAGACTCGGAACTCACGAGACTCATACCGGTAGCAGTTTAGCGACCGCGCTACTGAGGTCGCATTTTGCTAGCTTGTCACATGTGTGTAAACGCATTTTGCTAGCTTGTCACATGTGTCTATGTGTAGTATCAACTACATGCACGCGCGCGATATTTTCTCTCTGCTCTTTTCGGAGTCTTTCCCGTTCGCACACTATGTCAGGTAAAATAGCATTCATTTAGGCCTCGCCTACCAACGAGTTCGTGCCGTCGACTTGTTGAACCTTAACATATTAAACCTTGCAACAGCTGAAAAGAACAATCAACGTGGCACGTGTGTTGCAATGACTCTGAGAACATGTAAAGGACAACTGGCTGTGCCAGGGCTGCCAGAAAATTTTCGTGGTCATATTTTTTAACAAAAGAATTTGTTGGGTTAAAATTCGTATCATTTTCGTTGCTTCTTATTAATTGCTAGGCTAATAATGTGCCCTTAAGTGTATCATTGGATAAACTGTTTCTAAGTTTTGTTCTGATTAAATTTACTTCGCTGAATTCTCGTTCACATTACAGATTGCACTGTAATGGGGAAAACATAACAAATTTAAAGCAAATTGAGCCAGTGTTCAAATTGTTTTTTATTTCAAAATGTATTTTTTTTTCAAGTCGCAATTATTACCCCAAGAGAAATTATAAGTTTCATTAAAAAACAAACTTATATGATTTTTGAAAGAGTCTTTATTCAAGTAAAAGATGTAGGTTCATTCAAGTAAGGGAATTTAACGAAATTCATGCTTGCCGGTGAATGACGTTTCTTTTATTATGAAATGCTTCCAGGTAATAGGAATATAAAAATCGTACATTTTGCGTACCATCTTAGTCTAGCGATCGTACATGAGTAAAAATGAAAAAAAAAATTGTACATCTGGCAGCCCTGGTGCGTAGGCTAGTGTAAACAAAACATGTTATAACCTGTTTTTGGTTTTTCCCCAAACTCGCCGCGTACGCGACAAGCGGCCAGTGGCCTCTGTGCCGTTTATTACCCGACTGCCAAGGAAGAGTTATGTTTTTCGCGCGTATCTTGTATGTATGTATGTTTGTATGTAATATTCTTTACTACCTCATATTTCCAAAACCACTGAATGGATTTACATAATTGAGGTATCGTTAGGTTCGTCTTAGCTGCCCAAGTGTTCTTAGATAGGTGACATTAAAAAAAAATCAAACATGGCGGCTGCGCGAAGCCATTGTAGTTAATGAAAAAAAAATTTTTTTCTCGAATACTAGAATATGGGTATCAAATTGAAGGACACAATACAAGGATTTTAAAAAGGTATATCATGATTATTATTACTGTAATACTAATAAAGAAATACAATATTAAAGTTTAAAAAAACTGGACTTTGCTCTTTCCCACGCCTATGCCATGCCAAACTCGCCTCCTAGGCGACGATCAACTTCGGGGTGTAGCCTTTCTAATAAAATACAATGGTTAAAAAAAACATACAATTAAAATTACAAATAATAATAAATAAATGTCACACCAATTTACAATTACATTAATAAAATCAATAACAAATACATAATACCAAATGCAAATAATTAAAAAAAAACAAAAAACCCGCCTGCGTGAAGAACAACTAATAGAAAATCAACTGAAAAAGCTGGAACAAGATAAAAATTCAATATGCACACAAAGTCAGCGAAATAAATAGAAACAATATCAAACATTTTGTGCTGTACATTTAAAATATACTAATACGGTAGTCCTTCGAAATTTTATGCAACGTCGTAGATAATATGCAGTCGGAGGCATGAAATTGAAGGATAAGTCAAATCATTCTCTCTTTGTGCATATTTCATAATGATAATTTAAAAAAAAAACAAAAAAACCCGCCTGCGTGAAGAACAACTAATAGAAAATCAACTGAAAAAGCTGGAACAAGATAAAAATTCAATATGCACACAAAGTCAGCGAAATAAATAGAAACAATATCAAACATTTTGTGCTGTACATTTAAAATATATTAATACGGTAGACCTTCGAAACTTTATGCAACGTCGTAGATATTATGCAGTCGGAGGCATGAAATTGAAGGATAAGTCAAATCATTCTCTCTTTGTTGCTCAGGAGCTCTGGTCACCTTACTCACCAACAAGAACACAATACTGCTTGAAAACAGTATTATTTAGCTGTGATCTTCTGTAAAGTCGAGGTACTTCCCCAGTCGGGCTGCTCTATATTTTGAGCAGGAAATTCCTGCTGTGGCCTACCTCAGATAACATACATAGAAATATATTATATATTTCAATTAAAAAAAAAAAAAAAAAAACAATTTGAAAAATCCTAAATTATCAATTTACTAAAATATCTTAGCAAATTTATAATATATAGTTCCTTACTAAAGCCGGTCACCAACCCGCCTGCCCAGCGTGGTGACTATGGCCAAAACACATGAGTTCACGTTATTTTTGGCGTAAACTTGTGGAGGCCTATGTCCAGCAGTGGACTGTATAGGCTGTAATGATGATACTAAAGCCATAGTTATAAGAAGAAAAGAGAAAGTTAAAAAAAAAAATCAATTTTAAAATAGTTTTAAAAATAAAATCTAATAAGATAAAAATTGTGTGGTGTCATGAGACACCGGGTAGAAACGAAGTTCCTTCGGATAGTATAGAAAGCAACACAATTTGAAAAAAAAATGTTGAATTTTATATATATTTTCTAGTTCTTGATTTTTTATTTTTATTTTGTTGATTGGTTTTTATTAAGTACATAAAAGTATTTAGGAAATTTAGTATTTTAGAAAATAACAAATACCGTAAAATAAAATAAATCAAACAAAATAATAATAATAATAATTCAAACTATGAAGTGAAATAAAAAAACATATGTCTTTATTTATTTTTGTCGACAGTATCAAATTACATATAATTTAAAAAAAGTTTACTAGTAATATTTTAGTTTTACAAACGTCATATTATACAGTCGTGGGACTGATATTACGTCACTTCAGCTATATATTTTTCTTACGGTTTTAGTATCACATTTTTTTCATTTAGGTCGCCCAGCCAAATGTCAAGCATGTCGTAAGGAACTTCGTTCCAAAAAACATTAATATGACTGATTTTTAAATAATTTCAATTTTAGGTTTAGGAGGTTTTGTTTCCAATTTAGGGACTTTTGTTAAAAGCTTACGGGAAAAGTTTTTTTAAGGGTTGATCGAATTAGAGCTGTGCATTAGCGCGTACATACCGAAAATGTAAATAATTTGACAAGTTACGTGTATTTGAATGTCACTTAAATTAAGCATTTAATTTCAAACTTAACTTTATATTTAATTTTTTTGTTCTTAAGCCAATCAAATGTTACAAGAAATCATTGTAACGTTACCAATTAGGTACCGTTAGAAAATAAGTTAATATTTACTGACATCTTACATTGTTTAAAATTTTTTTAACAGTAATTATGAGACGGAAACGCTTTGAAACGCTAACTTTTACCGGTAAATAGAAGACAGATTGATTGTCACAGAAAACTCTAGTAGATAACCGAGTTTAACTTTAGATAATTTATTTAGACCGGTTGATAATACGTCGTTCACGCCATCTACAGCCTCCGCTCGTACTATTGCTGGTGATAGCGCCACACGATCAAAATTAAATTCTGTTGTCTTAAAATGACTAGATAATAGGTAGGATAATTATGTATTATTAGCTTAATTATATTTTAATTAGAAATAATTCAGACATTTTAAATAAAAATGTATACGTATGCGGCCGCCAGTAATTTGAATATAGCATGTCTTGCGTTTATCAAACACGTAATATTCAGGTCACACTATGACATGATTGAGATTTCCCTTCAACGACAGTAGCAAAAGACATTAAACATTTTTATATGATCGTCTTCATCATAAAACAGCAGCAACTCATCTTTATGTGTAAAAGAAAGCATATTAGAACTACATAATTATTGATATCTACCAACAGATGGCATGAGATGCCGTTTAAATCGCGCTAGCGTTTCGTTCAGTTTAAAATGTGTTTGTTTTTACATCATTTTCTAGACGAATTTTTTTATAGACAATTAACGAGCATACAAGCATTCAAGCACAGGTAAACAGGGATAAAACGACATTTTCTCAAAATGAATGCGTTTCCGAGTTTCTGAGATATATACTATATATACATACACACACACACACACACACACACACACACACACACACGCACACACACACATATATATATATATATATATATATATATATATATATATATATATATATATACCTATATATATATTTATTGTTTTTTTTTTGTAAATTTGAAAGTTAAAACTTTGAAGACTGTTCCCAAAATTTGAAGAATTTCTTATAATTCAAGGACATGGGCTCAAAATTTGTATTCAATTTCAAGCGAATGTTTGAGGACTTATGTGTATTTTGAGACCAAATATATATTTTGAGGTCTGTCCTGAAAATTTCTACTTATTTCCAGGACCGTCTTCGAAATTTATACATAATATATATAAAGGAATATATTCCTTTGAGTTTATATATTTGTATACAAACTATAGTTACAAGTTACAAGGACTATATTATTATTAATATATTATTATTTCTTCTTCTTCTTCTTCTATTTTCGTGCTATAGTTATTACTCAGTAACTTTATTTCATTATTAATTTCATCTAGATATTGGTCACCAAATTGTACATTTTCGTAATCATCCAAGTAATTTTTTTTAATTCTTTAGTTAATGGAATCCATACTTTTCGTGTTTGATGTCTTTGTTTCAATGGATTTTTAATTTTAGTAAAAACATCTATATTCTATTTTTTTGGAAGAGTCCTAAATAGTAAAAAAATATGGCGTACTTCCGACCACAGATAATAGAGTAATATTGTAAGTATAGTAAAGTGACACAAAGAGCAAATGAGTGAACAATATTAATAAGCCATAGACGAAAGTAAAATTCTTTTTATGTTCAAATATTTAACGCTAACATATTGCTAAAATTGTTTCAAAACCTAATAATATATTGAATATTTTTTCTAAGAATTAGTATATATTAAAAAAAATATATTAATCGAGCATCGAGCATAAAAGGCCACAAATTTATATTTCGTTTATGTAAAATGGTCGGTAAAAAAGACATCAAAAATAAAATTTACAACAAATAGGGCCGCCTGTGTCTAGAAAAAAAAGTTGACCCTATTAGTATTATTGTCACATTATTTGTATTCACTATAAATATAGAGCCTTGCGCCGGCGGCACAGTCTATAACATGTAAACAAAAGGATTGATAACACTGTTGCTCACGTAGCTCTCATTGGGTAACCCTAAGTCTCATACTAAAGTCCCACAAAATGTAATGAAATGAAAATGGTATCAATTAATGCATTTAGGCTTATTGATTCCTTGCTGAAAATTATCTATATTTTGGCTATCTGAGAGTGGAGTTATTAGACTTTTTGTAAAAGTGAGGTTATGTTACAATGTCTATACAAAATCCCGATCACTAAGTTCTTGTAGCATTAATGTTTGTTAAATTTAGTGAAGACTGTTTGAAAACTCTTTACCAATATTGATATACACTTGAAACCATAAATAAATATCAGGAATGGACTCAGAATGCATCGGAAAACAGTAAACATGAAACGAGTGACGGACACAGTATTACTGTAAAAATATGATTTATTTTAAATCGATACGAAATCGATAATCATTTTGGTTTATCAGATATTAATTGATATTTTCGATATTAATGTAACTTTATTTAAATGTTCTTTATTGTTTACAGCTTTAATTGTGCATCTAAATACCTTGAGTTAATTAACTAGTGCAAACATTATCTTTTTGAATTCTGTAATCGATTATAGTTGAATCGATACCCAAATAATTTGATGAAAACTATCTTTTTCAATTTTCTTCGCTTCTAGATTCAGAATTGAGCTGATATTTTAAAATAAAAAAATTAGACCAATTTTTTAAACAATATCTCTACTCATTACATTTTGGCCCAAAAGTCCCCATCTTCTTTTCAGAGTGAAATTGATATTCAGAAACATTCATAATATAAAATAAAGCCCTTACAATAAACACTTTACTATAAAAGATTGACATTTATAATATTTTGTCAGCATTTTTTACGCTCAACATAATTAAAAAAAAAAAAAAAAACAATATCTAAAACATAATAACAAATCGCTTTACGGTAACATTGTTTTATAACTTACTATCAAATTATGATTCGTGAAAATTTAAAATATAAGTAAAAAACACGGCCCATTTTATCGCTCATGCCGTTCATTCTCTTATACTCATTCACCTCTAAAAATATTATGACCACATCCCTATTTGCGTCACAAAAAAAGATATTAAAATGTCATTTTCGAAAATATTAATTATCTGTACGCTCGAAATCCGTATTTTAATAATTTTTATGTGTTTAAAATCATAAATTGATATTTGTTTTTAGTGAAATAAATAGTAAGTGGAGTTTTACAAGTGTCCGTTAGCTAATATGTTGTCAAAATGAGTGATAAATGCGGAAAAAACGTGAAATACGATTGACAGGGGTTTGTTTACCAAATAGGACTCTTCCAAAAAAACGGAATATAAAGTTGTTATGCCGGTGTGTTTACTTGCAGGTTTTAGATCATCCGGAATATCAAATAAATGTCCATCAGGTGTCTCTATTGGTGATAAGCAGATCACATTGTTTTTTTTTTGTCTGATGCTGCTAATAATGCGAAAGTGAATCGCAATTTTTCCATGCTTTTATTATTTATATTTTTACTAAAAATGTCGTTTTAACCGACTTCCAAAAAGGAGGAGGTTCTCAGTTAGACTGTATTTTTTTTTCATTTTTATGTATGTTACTTCAGAACTTTTGACTGGGTGGAGCGATTTCGACAAATTTTCTTTTGATCGAAAGGTTGTGTGTGTCATTTGGTCCCATTTAAATTTATTTGAGATCTAAAAACTACTTTTCGAGTTATATCTAATAATGCAAACGCATTACTTGAGGCTATTTTCGTCGACCTACGTTGTATTATACCGCATAACTTTTACTGGATATACCGATTTTGATAATTCTTTTTTTTTTTGGAAAGGAGTTATCCCTAGTATGGTACCATGATAAGGAAACCAGGATCTGATGATGGGATCCTAAAGAAATCGAGGGAAACTCTCGAAAATCCGCATAACTTTTTACTGGGTGTACCGATTTTGATAAGTTTTGATTTAATCGAAAGCTGATTTGAACTTAATTCGTTTCTATTGATGAGAGCTTTGCATATATATGAGTTATAAGTGCCATTTCAGTCTGATGATGGAGACGAAAGATAGTCGAGGGTACTCTTCAACGACTTATAGAAATTACCTGCTGTTTGAACTTAATTCGTTTCTACTGATTAGAACTTTGCACCTATATGAGTTACAAGTGCCATTAAAGTCTGATGATGGAGACGAAAGATAGTCGAGGGTACTTTTCAACGATTTATAGCAATTACCTGCTGTTTGAACTTAATTCGTTTCTATTGATTAGAACTTTGCACCTATAGAGTTACAAGTGCCATTAAAGTCTGATGATGGAGACGAAACCTGTGTGATCATCTGTGTCGCAGCACCAGGTTTGATGATGGAGCCCATAAACACTCGAGGGAATTTCTCAACAATTTACTGCAGTTACCTTTTGCTGTTTGACAACCGCTTTGATATAATGGTGCATGTGCCGTGTCGGCGGCGCCTGAACACCGATGGTCGCGGGTTCTATTCCTGCTCGGAGTGGATATTTATGTTTATACAAATATTTATTTTCAGTCTTGTTGTTAATCTTTGTGGTTCTCCCAACCTAGCCTCGCTACACGCTAGGCTGTCAGTCCCGGTTGTTATTACGTACACCTGATAGCGAACTTTACTCATAGTATGTCGACGCGTTAGCACAGCGGTCACAGCACCGGCTGTTGGCGTGGCGCTGGCGTTAGTGGGTTCAATCCCCGCGCACGACAGATATTTGTATTGGCCATATAGATGTTTGTCATGATCTGGGTGTTTGTGCTTGTGTATTGTGTATGTTTCCGAACCCCCGACATAAGAGAAAAAGCATCCTTGTTAGGTCTACCCATCACTAAAAATTGTAAAATAAAATAATTTTTATTAATTATTTAACGGTCGGTTAATAATTTTTATTAATTAGGTAACGGTTTGTCGGTGCCAAGTAAATTATAAATTTATTAATAAAATATTGTTATTGTAGCCAGGTTGTTGTAGTATTTACTTGGCACCGACTTCAAAATTATAAAATATTTATTTAATCATTTCTGATTAACTAAATCAAAATACGAATTACTTTGTACTAAGTAAATTTATTTTTCACTTTTTAGTTTCCTTTTTGAAGTCGGTTTTTGTTTTTGTTAAAAATTATTTTATGAATAATCTTTGATGACGCGTAGTTACTTGACTATTTTTTCGACGATCTACGTTGTATTACTCGTCGATGTAATTGAAGTCGGTTTTTTTTTCGTTTGCGAGCAAACACAATTATATAAGACATTAGTTGACTGAGAGATTTTATTATACAATTTTTCTTTATACATTATGATACAAAAATAAATTATGAAAACCCTTAACCTACGTGAAAAAACAAAGAAACGACATTTAAAGTTATTTACCAATTCCTATACATAAAATTAAAATGAAATATTTCTTTTATTTGTGGCTATTATGGAGTGTAAAAAATCTATTTATAAAACAATACATATTACTACTGCTATAAAAAAGGTAATATACAAATATACAAACTCAAAGGAATATATTTCTTTATATATATAGGTCGAATTGAGTAACCTCCTCCTCTTTTTTTGAAGTCGGTTGAAAACGCCCATTCGCCCAGCATTACTGTATTGTAATTGTATTAATTTACAAAAGCAATAATAAATTTTTTAGTTGTTGATAACGGTAGAGCAAGCAATTAGCTGTAAAATGATATTATGATAATAATAATAATAAATACTCTTTATTGTACACCACAAGGAAACATTACAACAAAAGTGATACATGAAAAGAAAGATGTACAAAGGCGGTCTTATCGCTAAGAGCGATTTCTTCCAGACAACCTTTGGGCATAGGACATAGCGAAGTAAAAGAGAAGCGGTAGGGAAGTGTACAAACAGTTGATAAAGAATTGGCATATAGTTAACAAGCAGTACGATATTAACAGAAGTAAATATACATATACACATACATATACACACAATATACATACACATACATATATACAAATAAATATATACATATATACTACATAAACAAATACTACATAATATATATATTTATGGAGCTGATAATGATAATTATGAAGTATTTAGTGACAAAAAATGCGCCTTTAGATATTTTTTAAAACAAGCAAGAGATTGAGCTTTTCTTATAGAGAGAGGAAGAGAGTTCCAAAGTTGTACAGCTTTAACAGAAAAGGAGTTTGAATAAAAGGAAGTAGTATGAGAAGGAGTTTTGAGTGTTAAGGTTGAAGATGACCTGAGGGAACGTTCATGAGTGTCACAGAGAAACTCAAAGCGGTTTTTTAGATAACGCGGTGTGTCTGGATGGAAAAGTACACAATATAGTAAAGAAAAGATGTGAGTATTCCTGCGAAAGCGGATAGGGAACCACTTGAGTTGATTACGAAAATCGGACACATGGTCATATTTGCGAAGACCAAATATGAACCGTATGCAGAGATTCTGGAGGCGCTCAAGCTTATTGAAAATCACTGACGACATTAGGCGGGCAATGGACGGTCAGAATCTCACCGTGTTGACCTTGCTGGACTTTAGCAATGCGTTTAACGCGGTGGATTTTGATTTACTGCTGGCTGTTTTGTGCTCACTTAACATATCTCCATCAGCAATTGATTGGTTTCATAGTTACTTGTTTGGTCGTCGGCAGCGCGTTCGTGTCCAGGATTCATATTCAGACTGGTCCAACGTTAATGCTGGCGTCCGCAAGGTGGCGTGTTGTCTCCGCTCTTATTTTCGATCTTCATAAATTCAATAACTCTCCGCATATCTTCTCTCTACCACTTGTATGCCGATGATCTTCAAATTTATTCTCACGCTAAGTTGACAGATTTACCTACATCAATAAGCAATTTAAATAATGACTTGAAGAACATATATAGATGGAGTAACTCCTACGGATTAAACATAAATCCCTCAAAATGTCAAGTCATTATTATCGGTAGTCCTAAACTTGTGTGTCGAATAGATTGGTCACTTATACCACCAGTCGTTTATAACAACGCCGTAATCAGTTACAGCGACACAGTCAAAAACCTCGGAATTATCTTCGATAGACATCTTTCTTGGGCACCTCAGCTGAGTGAGATGAGCCGTAAACTATTTGCAGCCATCGGATCACTACGACGACTGCAATATTTCCTCCCTTTGCCTACCAAAATTACATTAGCACAGTCACTCCTTCTACCAATTCTTGACTATGCTGACACTTGCTATCCTGATCTTAAAGAGGAGCAATTAAATAAGCTTGAGCGCCTTCAAAATCTTTGCATACGGTTCATATTTGGTCTTCGCAAATATGACCACGTTTCCGAATTTCGCAGTTGTCTCAAGTGGCTTCCGATTCGCTTTCGCAGGAATACTCACATACTCTCGCTACTATATTGTATACTTTTTCATTCTGATACACCTCTGTACCTTAAGGAGCGTTTCAAGTATCTTTGTAATACACACGAACGCACCCTTAGATCTGAGTCTACTTTGATGCTCGAAACCCCAGCTCACACTACTTCTTTTTACTCCAATTCCTTTTCAGTTAAAGCTGTTCAACTTTGGAACGCTCTACCTCTTCCTATAAAACAAGCCCAATCCCTGTCTTGCTTTAAAAAATACCTCAAGGCGCACTATTTGTCACTTAGTACGTCATAATTGTTTTTATCTCTGCATAACATATTGTAGGAGTATCGCTTCACTTGTATTTTGTATTCTATGCTATTATTCATATTATATGTATTTCGTTTATATGTAGGTATAGTATTTTATATATATATATATATATGTTTGTATGTATGTATCTATGTATGTATGTTTGTATGTATGTATCTATGTATGTATGTATGTATTGTGCTGTATATGTATGTGTATTTGTACTCGATAGTTGATATTGTTCTAGGTGACACTAATTGTCACTTCTCTGTATACACTTCCCTACCGCTTTTTCACTACGCTGTGTCCTATATGCCCAAAGGTTGTCTGGAAGAGATCGCTACTCTAGCGATAAGACCGCCTTTGTACACTGTTTTATTTTTATTTGTAATATGTTATTGTGTTGATTGTTGTTGTGTACAATAAAGAGTATCTATCTATCTATCTTATTTAACTGCTCCTCTTTAAGGTCTAGGTAACAAAGGTAGTAGGTAAAATGATATTATGATGTGAGCAATTGTGATTTTTTTTAAAAAGGAAAGCAAACATCTTAAACCTTAGCGTATTAATATATATGATTACTAGCTGACCCACAAACGTTATTTCCTTATAACTCAGGGGTACGAAAAATAGATGTTGGCCGATTCTCAGACTTATCCGATATGTATACAAAATTTGTTTTAGAGGTGTATTGTAACTAACATAGAGACGCGAGAATTTTGTATATAAGATTACAGAGGTAATAAAGATTTTTAAGAAGGGTATAAAATAAAAAGTGTATGTGTCAGCTGCGACGCACGAGTGGAGTTACTTCTTCAGATCGACTGTCTAAATAGACACAAAAAGGCTTACTAGTCTAAGAATAAGATTAATACATTATCAAATGATAAATAATCGAATCAAATAACGCCATCTATCGATGATACGTAACGTCGAGATGGCGTTATTAGAAAACGTCGTTACGTCTCAGACTGACTGTACGCGATAGATGGCGTTACGAGAAAGGTAACGAGGTCATGCGTTCAGTAGAGTTTACTCCTCATATTTTCTCTTACCGGGGCCTGATATGGAAATCGATTCTTAAGGAGTAAACTCAAAAAATGTGTTTTATGTACAAAACAATCGGCCAAGTGCGAGTTGGACTTGTGCACCGAGGGTACACCGTACAAAAATTATTGAATATATTTTTATCACGTGATGTAACTAACAATTTATGCTTTTCGCAATTTTTCATTTATCTATAGCTATAAGACGTTGCTTCGTACCAAATTTCAAGATTCTGAGTTCACGGGAAGTACCCTGTAGGTTTTGAGTCTCTTGCGAGTGTCAAAATTTGCAGCATAAACAGAATCTTTTGATTGCGTTGGCTTAGAAGTTTGATTTGACGTTATAACGTCTAATAAATCGATTAAGGGGTCTGGCCACCCTGGCGAACCGAGAAATGCACTTTTTTATTTTTTAATTAATAAATCTGAAACTATCGGTCGGAATATTTTTATTATTTAGGTCATTATCACAAAGAGTTTCAAGAGTAACATAATAAATTTTTTTTGGAAAATATTTAAAAATGACGTCGTGACGCTAGTTGCCGCGGGGGTCCTCCACACGATACGCGCGGTCCTTGTCCCACCTGGAACTCGGTTATGGTACATCTGAAAAACAACAAAAAAATTCAGGTTCTTACAATGTAGTGTGACTACAATGTAGCGTAGCCGTTTTGTTTTTCGAACGTCAGAAAAATTATGGGAGTCGCAAATACAAAAATTATCATTTCAGCATTCGGTAAAAAATGACAATTTTTTTCACAGCTCTAAGTGTCATTTGATATGAATTTCAGCTTAATACATCCAGACGTTCCTAAATAATTGTGTTTGCTCGCAAACGAAAAAAACCGACTTCAATTACATCGACAAGTAATACAACGTAGATCGACAAAAAATAGTCAAGCAACTACGCGTTATCAAAGATTACTCAAAAAGTAGTTATCAGATCTCGATAAGATTTATACGTGACCACATGATAAACATCAGCTTTCGATTAAATTAAAAATTATCAAAATCGGTACACCCAGTAACAAGTTATTGCGGATTTTCGAGAGTTTCCCTCGATTTCTCTGGGATCCCATCATTAGATCCTGGTTTCCTTATCATGGTACCAAACTAGGGATATCCCCTTTCCAACAAAAAAAGAATTAGCAAAATCGGTACATCCAGTAGAAAGTTATGCGGTATAATACAACGTAGATCGACGAAAAAAGCGTCAAGTAAAAACGCATTATTAGATATAACTCGAAAAGTAGTTGTTAGATCTCAAATAAATTTAAATGGGACCAATTGGCACACACCACCTTTCGATTAAAAAAAATTGTCGAAATCGGTCCAGGCGGTCAAAAGTTCTGATGTAATATACATAAAAAAAAAATACATGCGAATTGAGAACCTCCTCCTTTTTTGGAAGTCGGTTAAAAAAAGGGTCTTGACAGACGGACCACAAAGCGATCCTATAAAAGTTCCGTTATTTCCTTTTGAGATATGGAATCCTAAAAAGTAATTAAAATAATTTCCAACAAGCACATGCGCAATAAATAGCGAAACTCCACACTAGTATCGACTTCTGGTGCGATTTGACGAAAAAAATCTCAATTGCAGAGTTGGTTCCCTGCGTATAGTAAACTTAATTTTATTTTATTTATTTATTAAACTTTATTGCACACACAAAAAATAAGATACATTTTAGAACGATTTGATACAAAAACAAATAATGTATGCAAAGGCGGCCTTATCGCTTATAGCGGTCTCTTCCAGCGACCTTTAATAAAAGTAGTATAAGAAAAATATGTCGGTAGTAGTGCGCAATCAACAACGCAAGTTTAGCACATATAATTAAATTAATTACAATACATTTAAACGGTATATATCTACATAAACATATAAACACATGTAAACACATACACACTATATTTATACAAACATACAAATAAAAACAATATACCAATAGAAACATATACATATTTAAAACTATGTAAGAGTTAAGTAGTATTTGTGCAAACGATTCTTAAAAATATTTATAGACTGCTTGACGGATGTTATTGGGTAGGGAATTCCAAAGTTTGATCACTTTAGTAGTGAAGGAGTTACCATAAGCATTAGAGCGACAAAGAGGTACCACAAGCAAGTTATTACTACGGGAACGTGAAGTGACATTCAGTGTCATGTCCTAAAAAACTAAACCTTTCCTTAAGATAAGGGGGTGTGTGAGGGTGATAAAGGATATTGAACAACAAAGAAAGAGCATGCACATTTCGTCGCTGTCTAATTGGTAGCCAACACAACTGTTGACGATATTGAGATATATGGTCAAATTTGCGCAACCCGAATATAAAGTGAATACATATGTTTTGTAATGGTTCCAATTTGTTTAACAGTTGTTCAGATAAATCGATATAAACAATGTCAGCGTAATCTAATAAGGGTAGCAGTAAGGAATTAGTCAAGGCAACTTTGACAACATTTAATTTTGTCTAAAATGCTTGACTAGACTCCTGTAGTAACCCTCATTACTGCTCCGAGGGTTGTGGGTTCGATTCCCACCCCGAGTCTAGGTGTAATATATATATTTATTTATATATTTATATATGTATTGTTTATATGTGTTTATAAAAAAAATGTAGCTATACCAGTCGGCTGTTACCTAAAACACAAGCATTAAGTTGCTTACCTTAGGAGCAGACGACAGTGTGTGTATTGTGTAGATAAAAAAAAATAGGTAAAAAAACTTTTTAAGTTAAACGGTTTTATGTTAAACATACATTGCAATGTTTAAGATAAATGTACTAAAAACCAAAAAATAATAAAATAGATACAGTCGTGGGAATTATAAACATATGCATAGACTAGACTAAAATAAAACCGTGGGGCACGTCAATTGTCTACAATCGTTGATTAAAATGTTTGTTTTGTAATGTTACACTATAATTAGGCAGTTGTTCAACCGACAAAGATGGACGTGTGATAAGTAGGGCTAGAATGTGGAAACAAGCTAGCAAGCTCGATTATAAGCGAGTTTTAGGGTTTCATAGTGGTGAGTGAGTAGTACTTTTATCATATGTTTTGTCGATTAAAGACAAACTACGAGCAGTGAAACGATTCCTCGCCAGCCAGCAGTGTGAATGTCCAACGATAAACTAGTTGAAACATCTCTTTTATTTACATGGAGTGTATAACTATTGGAATTTCCATGAGCAAGAAAATAGTAAGTAATTTCCTCACCGTCTGCGGGCCAACTGCCTATTTTAACGACGAATTAAACGATTCTTCTATCGCACATTAAGTCGATAATTTGTAGACAATTGACGTGCCCCACGGTTTTATTTTAGTCTAGTCTATGCATATGTTTATAATTCCCACGACTGTATCTATTTTATTATTTTTTGGTTTTTAGTACATTTATCTTAAACATTGCAATGTATGTTTAACATAAAACCGTTTAACTTAAAAAGTTTTTTTACCTATTTTTATTTTCTAGTTTTTAGTTTTTATTTCGCATTCTGTTTAATTCATTTAGTGCTTCATTATTGCAAGGCCCATCTTAAATATTGAGGTTGTATAGTGCACTGTATTCTTCTTGTCAAGCCCTTTTATTTGATACCCATATTGGTGGGATTGATAAAAAATTGTTATCAGACATTTGGTAGCGGCGGCCAGCTTAGATTTCAATTTTGCATAGTAAATTGTATTCTACTTGTTGAGACCTTTCATTTGATACCCATGTTGATGGGATTGATAAAACCTAAGTTATCCGCCATTTTGTAGAGGCCGCCATCTTGGATTTTAATTTTATATAGTACATTGATTATACTGGTTGAGCACTTTCATTTGATACCCATATTGATGGGATCGATAAAACCTACGTTATCCGCCATTTTGTAGCGGCCGCCATCTCGTATTTCAATTTTTTATAGTATATTGTATTCTGCTTGTTGAGCCCTTTCATTTGATACCCATATTGATGGGATTGATAAAACCTACGTTATCCGCCATTTTGTAGCGGCCGCCATCTTGGATTTCAATTTTTTATTGTATATTGTATTCTGCTTGTTGAGCCCTTTCATTTGATACCCATATTGATGGGATTAATAAAACATAAATTATCCGCCATTTTGTAGCGGCGGCCATCTTGAATTTATAATGATAACCCCTCGTCTGTGACGCGTCCCATTATAGGACACGGTGAATAAACATAATTGTATTGTCACCAAAATCCAAAGTGTATACAAAATTTCAGATTAATCGGTTGACAGGAAGAGGGTGAAATTTGAATTACTAAATTTGACCCAAGAATAAATAATAAATAAAAAATAAAACAAACGGGGTGAGCTAAATAAAACCGTTTAAAAACAATGCTGCGTCTACTTTTATAGGTATACTGTTTGATGAGCGCGCCACGGGCCGTTCCGCTTACGACCTCTTACTGTATTGTTAGCAACTAGCGCCTCTCGGCCATTATGGAAATCAATTCTGATGTCATAATTTTGATAAACAAATAGGAAAATCCAAAAGTGCACGCCTTTACGCCCTCTAGTAGCTTGTCTAGGAACTTCGACTAGTTGATTGGTTCGTGTAGATATGGCTTTGATTTATGATTTTACTATGGTAAAAACTTAAAAAAAAATGGAACATCCAAAAGTGCACGCCTCATAATCTTATTGTTTACAATTAAATTGATTTTGACGGCTTTATTGTTAACGTATAACGAATTTTTTTAGTTTATTGCTATTTATAAATAAACTATGTACATGATTGACCGATATGACTACAAAATTATGACTATAAAATTTTCAAGATAATTAAAGACAACGATGACTGTATAGACCTTCAGAATGACCTAGATCGAGTTAGTAATTATTGTTCACTCTTTATTCATAATTAAAAAAAAAGTGTAATGTAATAACTTTAAGTAGGAAGCGTTATTGTACAAACTACTGTTATAAATTGAATGGCGAAGTGCTATCGGGGTTGATGCGGTGAGAGATTTTGGATGATTGACTCACAATTACTCCTTAATGAGCACGTCGATGATATAGTTCGCTCGCTTCAGCCTGTAATATCCCACTGTTGGTCATAGGCCTCTTTCCCCATGTAGGAGAAGGATCAGAGCTTAATCCACCACGCTGCTCCAATGCGGGTTGGCGGATATATTCCCTACTATGAGTAACGATCGCTATCAGGTGTATACGATAACAACCGGGACCGACGGCTTAACGTGCTCTCCGAGGCACGGTGGGAAGACCCACAAGGACTGCACAAACACCCAGACCACGGCAAACACCTGTATGGCCAATACAAATGTTTGTCTTGTGCGGGGATCGAACCCGCAACCGCCAGCACAACGGGTACAATCCATGGCTGTGACCGTTGCGCCAACGCGGCGTCTGTGATATAGTATGGATATAGTTAGCAAAAAATATTGTATGTTGGGATTTGTACTCAGCATATCCAAAGAGTTCAAGCATCCTTCCGCCCACCGTCTTGTATGATACATTTGTTAGATCTATTCTAGAGTGTGCCTCAACTGTTTGGAGTCCTCAGTACCGGACACGGGTGTCAGAATATGTTGTGTAGTTAAGTTAAGGAAAATATGATTAAAAATAATTAATCTGTACTAATATTATAAAACTGGAGAGTTTATTTCCTAATTATTATTATTATTTTTTGTTTTGGATGGTCCATTTATCGAGGAAGGCTATAGGCTATACAGTATTTTAGTAAGTTTTTTCCTCAAACTAATGCGGACGAAACCGCGAGGCACAGCTATATTTAAATAAATGTCAAGGCTTTTATTAAAAGGCTGTCAAATTAACAAAACATTTATGGTGGAGTTGTTGTGAGGTTTGTGACGGCCGATATAAGCTGGTTCCACCAAAAAAGGGACTGTTCCCAATAAAGCCCATTTCTTTAATTTCGCGCTATTTTGACATTGACGCTGTGCCTGAGGGGGAGCCTCAGGGGCGGTTAATGTGACTCAATTTACAAAATGCCAATACAGTTTTACGCCGTTTAGTTATAAAATCCGATTGATATGTAATAATTCCGCAATAGTAATAATAAAATACTATCAAAATCGATATGGCAAGTTACCAATTAATTCTTTTTACCTCAATTTTATTTGATTTTTTGATTACATGTCTAATTGCCTAATAACGCCACTTTACTAGTCACAAAATAAGCGCCGGGCTTAAGACGTACGTTGATTTAAAATCGCTGTTATTGATTAAGACTGTGATTACAGAAAGCGTAGAAGCGCGCCAATCACGTTTACTGCAGCCGATGAATGAAAACCAGAATGACTTAAAAACACTACCTGGTACCTGTTGCGCTGGCGGTTGCGGGTTCGATCCACGCACATGACAAACATTTGTGTTGGCCATACAGATGTTTGCCGTGGTCTGGGTGTTGTCCTTGTGGGTCGAAAAATATAGTTTTTAGAATTTTTGTCTGTTTGTCTGTTTGTATGTATGTCCGGGATAAACTTAAAAAGTACTGCATGGATTTACTACAAATTTAGCACGAATATTATTAAGAAGTCGGGTCAACATATAGGCTACAAATTATCACGTTATCACTACGGGGTATACGGGGAACGAGCAGTGAACCTTTATTTCTTCAACGCATTCTGTAACGACGTGTAATCTAACGACGCATATTTGAATGTTGTTGTTATTATGTTAATAACCATGCTATAAGCTAGCTTGATACCATAAATAAAGACATTCTGTAGTATATTTAGTATCAGCATTGCAACCGTGCGAAGCCGGGGCGGGTCGCTAGTATATAAATAAATATATTAGAAAAAAGGTCCCTTACTAACAGTAACATAGGTCAAATGTACCAATATTATAAGTAGAACATAAGTGTACATACTCGTATATGGTAACTAGCAAATAAGTGTAAATATAGACATAGATAAGAAAAATAATAATACGTTCAGAAATTAGAAAGGAATGATGTGTATACTTTTCAATCAAACAGTTTTTTGTAAGGAAAAAAACCGTCAGCGTCGGGCCACGTCCTAGTTGTACTAGGCAGTCACAGGACTGTCGATCTGTAGTAATAAAGAAAAATCGCCTGTGGTATTATTAATGCACGCATGATTAACAAAAGGCGGGCATTTTGAGCCCGTGGGTGTAAATTTTTAAATAAAAAAATAATAATAATAAAGATATGGTCTATTTTATCCCCTGCTTTAAAATTCTATTCGACTTATGTTCAGGATAAACTTCACCACAACCGATGAATACTTTTACATTATTATCGAATGCCCGAGCGAGCGCGGGGCGAGTTGCTAGTTGTATTAGCCTAGCGTGAACAAATATAAGCAACGGACATGTCTTAGTAACGACACAGCTCTGCCTGACATAGCGCCGGACAGACAGTATGAGTGCGAGAATCTCATTGGTGTTGTTAGTTGTTTGCTGCTTCAGCGGAATTCTGTCAAGTAAGTTTATCGATTATTATTATTATTATTACTAAATGTATATGGATATGTATAGTATGTATACACGGTACATATACCAAAATAACATTTATTACAATTTTTGTCTGTCTGTCTCTCTGTTTGTTCCGGCTAATATTTGAAATGGCTGAACCGATTTTGACGGGACTTTCACTAGCAGATAGCTTATATAGTAACGAGTAACTTAGGCTAGGTACTTTTATTTTAGAAATTTATTAATTTTGTAATTCTGCAAACTGAACAATATTTTTTTTTAAATTCCACGCGGACGAAGTCGCGGGCATAGCTAGTACTTATGAATAATTATTTAATTATATTAATTCTTATAGAAAAGTCCACTAACACAACACATACAAGTGCTTCATATAATTTTTAACAAAAAAAAAAGCGACTTCAAAAAGGAAACTAAAAAGTGAAAACTAAATTTACTTAGTACAAAGTAATTCGTATTTTGATTTAGTTAATCAGAAATGATTAAATAAATATTTTATAATTTTGAAGTCGGTGCCAAGTAAAACAATAACTACTCTATTTTTTTTTATACAATGATAGGTTTGCGTTTGACCACTATTTCACCTGATGATAAGTGAAAATGCGGTCTAAGATGGAGCACGCTTACCTAGAAGTAACCTATTCACTCGCGACTTAAAGATCCCCAGGTTATAATTTTCTGGAAATACAGACGCTGGTAGAGAGTTCCATTCTTTGGCTGTACGGATCAAGAATGTACTAGCGAATCGCTTAGTGCGTATAAGGGGAATGTCAACCATATAAGGGTGGCGTAACGCAGAGCGTCTGGTTGTACGATGATGGAAGGGGGAAGGGGGAATCAAGTTATGGAGTTCCTGCGCACACTCTCCGAAGTGTATCCGATAAAAAACCGATAGGCCGGCCACCCTCCGTCGATGATGCAAGCTTTGCAGCTTTGCAGCGACCAGTGCATCATCACCGATGAGCCTCCTGGCTCGTCTCTCAATCGACTCGAGAAGCTTCAGCTGGTACTTGGCTGAGCCATCCCAAAGATGAGAGCAGTACTCCATGCATGATCGAACTTGCGCTTGATATAAATTTAGAAGTTGTTCCGGAGTGAAGTACTGTCTCACCTTCGAGAGGACGCCCAGTTTTCTGGCAGCTGTTTGAGCCTTTGTCTCTATGTATGAGCCGAAATTGAGGGTGGATGACAAAGTAACGCCAAGAAGCTCTAGGCGCCCGGTTATGGGCACGGGCACACCTCGGAAAGAGGGAGTCAGATGGAAAGGACTCCGCTTTGCCGAAAAAAGACACGCCTGGGTCTTAGAGGCGTTGAACTTGACCAGGTTTGCGTCACTCCAATCGGAGACAGCTTTAAGGGACAAGTTCAGACGCTGAATCATAGCTTCCCCCAGCGATTGGATCTCAGACCCACTCGCTCGTGCGTTGGACACGTAACGCTCGACAACGGTGCTGTCATCCGCATACCCAAAAGTTCCGGGTTTGAGCAGGTCGTTGATGTGCAAGAATAGCGTTGCCGAGAGTACAGACCCCCGAGGAACCCCGGCATTGATGGCCAAACGATCGGAATCGCAACCGTCTATGACTACGCGGATCGATCGATCCCTCAGGAAGTCAGATATCCAAACACAGAGAGAAGTGGGTAGGCCGTATGAAGGAAGTTTGCTAATAAAGCCGTCATGCCAGACCCTGTCAAATGCCTTCGAGATATCGAGCGAGACCGCAATGGCTTCCCCGTGTTTCTCGATAGCCTCACTCCAAATGTGTGTGGCATACGCCAGAAGATCACCCGTGGACCGATTACGGCGAAAATCAAACTGTCGGTCGCTAAGGAGATCGTTCTTCTCAAGGTGTGCCAGGAGCCGGTAATTCTGTATACGTTCCATACTCTTACAGAGTATGGACGTTATGGAAATAGGTCTGTAATTGACAGGGTCAGCTCGACTGCCCTTTTTGGGCACAGGCTGCACGTTAGCTTGCTTCCAGGCTTTCAGCACTTGTCCTGTCGCTAGAGAGAGACGAAACAGACGTGTCAGGATTGGAGACAACTCAGGCGCACAAGTTTTGAGTACATACTACTCTAGTATCTACTCATAAGTTGTTTTCAGTTTTCTTTCATAATTTGTTTCATTGACTATTAGGTTGAATACTGTTATTATTCTGTTATTGTTTTGACATATCTAATCATATTTTTTGTACTTGTTTGTTGTATGTGTCTTGTTTGTATTTGTTATTGTAGCCAGGTTGTTGTAGTATTTACTTGGCACCAACTTCAAAATTATAAAATATTTATTTAATCATTTCTGATTAACTAAATCAAAATATGAATTACTTTGTACTAAGTAAATTTATTTTTCACTTTTTAGTTTCCTTTTTGAAGCAGGTTTTTTTTGTTAAAAATTATTTTATTTTACAATTTTTAGTGATGGGTAGACCTAACAAGGATGCTTTTTCTCTTATGTCGGGGGTCCGGAAACATACACAATACACAAACACAAACACCCAGATCATGACAAACATCTATATGGCCAATACAAATGTCTGTCGTGCGCGGGGATTGAACCCACTAACGCCAGCGCAACAGCCGGGTGCTGTGACCGCTGCGCTAACGCGTCGACATACTATGAGTAAAGTTCGATATCAGGTGTACGTAATAACAACCGGGACTGCCTAGTGTGTTCTCCGAGGCTAGGTTGGGAGAACCACAAGGATTAACGACTAGGCCAAAAATAAATATTTATATAAACATAAATATCCACTCCGAGCTGGAATAGAACCCGCGACCGTAGGTGTTTAGGCCCCGCCGACACGGCACATGCACCATTATATCAAAGCGGTCGTCAAACAGCAAAAGGTAACTGGTGTAAATTGTTGAGAAATTCCCTCGAGTGTTTATGGGCTCCATCATCAAACCTGGTCCTGCGACACAGATGATCACACAGCAGGTAATTGCTATAAATCGTTGAAAAGTTCCCTCGACTATCTTTCGTCTCCATCATCAGACTTTAATGGCACTTGTAACTCTATAGGTGCAAAGTTCTCATCAATATAAACGAATTAAGTTCAAACAGCAGGTAATTGCTATAAGTCGTTGAAGAGTACCCTCGACTATCTTTCGTCTCCATCATCAGACTGAAATGGCACTTTTAACTCATATATATGCAAAGTTCTAACCAAAAGGAACGAATTCAGTTCAAACAGCAGGTAATTGCTATAAATCGTTAAAGAGTTCCCTCGACTAACTTTTGTCTCCATCATCAGACTGTAATGGCACTTATAACTCATACAGGTGCAAAGTTCTCATCAATAGAAACGAATTAAGTTCAAAAAGCAGGTAATTGCTATAAATTGTTGAAGAGTTCCCTCGACTATCTTTCGTCTCCATCATCAGATCGACTCCAGACCTTTATTAAATAGTAGTGCTTTATAGTACTTAATGAAAACATGATTTAATTTACTAGTCACCTTTACGATTTTTGAAAGTTTCCCTCGATTTCTCTGGGATTCCATCATCAGATCCTGGTTTCCTTATCATGGTACCAAACTATGAATATCTCCTTTCCAACAAAAAAAGAATTATCAAAATCGGTTCATAAACGAAGAAGTTATCTCCGAACATACATTAAAAATATATATATATATATATATATATATATATATGTATATATATATATGAGTAACCTCCTCCTTTTTTTGAGGTCGGTTAAAAAAGGAGGAGGTTCTAAATTCGACTGTATTTTTTTATGTATTTTTACCTTAGAACAACTCAGGACCGATTTCGGTAAAAAATAATTGTGTTTGCTCGCAAACGAAAAAAAAACCGACTTCAATTACATCGACAAGTAATACAACGTAGATCGACGAAAAAATAGTCATGCAACTACGCGTTATCAAAGATTACTCAAAAAGTAGTTATCAGATCTCGATAAAATTTATATGTGGCCACATGATAAACATCAGCTTTCGATTAAATTAAAAATTATCAAAATCGGTACACCCAGTAAAAAGTTATTACGGATTTTCGAGAGTTTTCCTCGATTTCTCTAGGATTCCATCATCAGATCCTGGTTTCCTTATCACGGTACCAAGCTAGGGATATCCTCTTTCCAACAAAAAAAGAATTATCAAAATCGGTACATTCAGTAGAAAGTTATGCGGTATAATACAACGTAGGTCGACGAAAAAAGCGTCAAGTAAAAACGCATTATTAGATATAACTCGAAAAGTAGTTGTTAGATCTCAAATAAGTTTAAATGGGACCAATTGGCACACACCACCTTTCGATTAAAACAAAATTTGTCGAAATCGGTCTACCCGGTCAAAAGTTCTGATGTAACATACATAAAAAAAAAAATACAGTCGATTTGAGAACCTCCTCCTTTTTTGGAAGTCGGTTAAAATAATCGAAAAATGGTGCTTGATTGGTTTCATTTAAATTTAATCGAGATCCGATGTCTCCTTTTTCGGTAATCTTTTACACGTATGTACGATTTTTTATTTTTGTGTTACCCACACATTAGGAATTCTAAACATTTTTGAATATCATATCAAAAATTGACCGCTCCAGCGGGGTTCGAACCCGCGTCTCCGACTGACCGTGTCGGCGCTCTAGCCAATTAAGCTATGGAACGATGTATCCGCTAGAGCGAAATTTTTGATATGATGATTTTTATTTTCGGTTTAAGCGAACCGTGGCTTTTACACGTATTTACTATTTACTTGACTATTTTTTTGTTTACCTACTTACATTGTATTACTTGTCGATGTAATTGAAGTCGTTTTTTTTCGTTTGCGAGCAACCACAATTGTTTTAAATGTATAGGTAGTTACTAGTTGACCCGGTAAACTTCGTATCCTAATTTTAAAGGTCTAAAAAAAAATGAGAGTTTGGATTTGACTGTATTTTTATGTGTTGTTACTTCATAACTTCTTACTGGGTGTACCGATTTTGCTGATTATTTTTTTTTAATCAAAAGTACATACTTGTTTTGTGGGGAAATTCAAATTTCAGTAAGATCCGACGAGTAGTTTTAGAGTTATTCTTAATAATGTGTATTGTACCATACTTGTCGATCTCAATTGAGGTCATTTTTTTAACCGACTTCCAAAAAAGGAGGAGGTTCTCAATTCGACTGTATTTTTTTTTTTTTTTTTTTTTTTTTATGTATGTTACATCAGAACTTTTGACCGGGTAGACCGATTTCGACAAATTTTGTTTTAATCGAAAGGTGGTGTGTGCCAATTGGTCCCATTTAAATTTATTTGAGATCTAACAACTACTTTTCGAGCTATATCTAATAATGCGTTTTTACTTGACGCTTTTTTCGTCGACCTACGTTGTATTATACCGCATAACTTTCTACTGGATGTACCGATTTTGATAATTCTTTTTTTGTTGGAAAGGGGATATCCCTAGTTTGGTACGGTGACAAGGAAACCAGGATCTGATGATGGGATCCTAGAGAAATCGGGGGAAACTCTCGAAAATCCGTAATAACTTTTTACTGGGTGTACCGATTTTGATAATTTTTAATTTAATCGAAAGCTAATGTTTATCATGTAGTCACATATAAATTTTATCGACATCTAATAACTACTTTTTGAGTAATCTTTGATAACGCGTAGTTGCTTGACTATTTTTTCGTCGATCTACGTTGTATTACTTGTCGATGTAATTGAAGTCGGTTTTTTTTTTCGTTTGCTAGCAAACACAATTATTGTTATTTGAGACTTAACACAACGATTTTTCGTGTTGGCAACTAAAAAAACACGAACAAAGAACAACAGCAACCAACGCTTCATTTAAATACAGAATATTATAATATGTATATAAGAAGCTGTTGGTTTTCTGAATAAATAAAATAAAATAAAATAAAATAAAATATATTTCTCGTTTATCAAGTCAGATGTTTTAGGAAGTTTTCAAGTTGTGATTTCAAGGTCCTGGTTTTGAAAGGAAAAATAAATATAAATAAAAGAATATAATACGTATTATAATTATAAAGACTATTATAATTATTACTCCAAAATTTAAGTTTAAAATGGAAACAAAAAAATATAAATATAATTTAAGGAAAATAATTCATAATAAAATATAAATGTTATATACTTTAATATTATTGAATTATTCATATTATGAGAAGATAATAATTTTTTAAACTTTAAATTTCTTTAAAACACAGACTTCTATCTTAAAGATCGCGGAATTCACCGTGACATCAATCCATAATAATTATACCTACTCGTAAGTGCAGTGAACTGAAAGAGAGTACGTGCGCGCCAACTTGGTGTAAAATAAATGATCATTGTAATTATTGTATGTTGTGTATTACAAAATAATAAAAAACGAGTGTGCTTTAGAGCACACGACTGAAGTAAAACTTCTTTAGTTGCCCGTACAGTAATATACGAAACGTACTCTCTCTTTCTATCTTCACTAACTTTTATCTCGCTCTCAACTTCCGTTCGCCTCGCCCGATCACACTTCTTGTAACACTCTCGTCACGCAATACGACAAATTAATATTAAGTACATGAATTTAGTTTTTTTTTTGGTACATTATCGAGGAAGGATTCAACGGGGAAACGTTGTCAGCATTATTGGCTGCGTGTCCACCCGGACATGGTTTACACCGGAACATTTTGTAATTAGGTATTTGGTTTATTAGTAATGATATTGTAACATTTTGAATGCTAAGTTGTCGTTGTTTTGTCGTAAGATGCGACTAAGGGATAACACAGTTCCACTACCACCTTGGAACTTAAAAAGTCGACCGATGGCGGGATAACCATCCAACTGCTGGCCGTAGACGCACAGCAGCGTCTTCGGTGCGATAAAGCCAGCCCTGCGATCACCAACCCGCCTGCCCAGCGTGGTGACTATGGGCAAAACACATGAGTTCACGCCATTTTTGGCGTATATTCTGATACGTATAAAAGTAGCTTCACTATATAAACTCGGCCTACGTACATAATTTCGTCACAAATTTAAGCGTCATATAAAATAGGGGTTGGTTCTCAATTCGACTGTGTTTTTTTTAAAGGTACTTATATTATATGCGTATTTAATTAAATGTTTTTTTTTTTTTCGTTAACGAGCGAACACAATTTTTTAAATCAGCAAAATTTAAAAAATGTTCACATGTGTCTTAATATCTTACACTCTTTGTTTTCTCCTTGTTAATAACCATAATTTTTATTTAATTGACGCCTTATAATATGCGTCAGTTTAAATGGTTTGGTAATAATTTTATTAAACATTTGCCGTGTTTAAACTTACAAGTACCTACCCATTGTTTTCATCAAATGAATAATATGGAAATTGTATTTTCAAAACACACGTCTTTTAAAGGTAATTAAGAGATTGTTTAGATAAGCGAACATCTGACGTAACATTTTGCTCGTAATTATGTATTATTTATGCCAAATATGTTAATTATTTCAAACCAGCAAGATTTGTACAACAAAAGATACTTTAACTGACTTAAATAATTGTGTTTGCAAGCAAACGAATAAAAGCCGCCTTCAATTATATCGACAAGTAATACAACGTAGGTAGACGAAAAATTGTCGGGTAAATACGCATTATCAAAGATTACTCTAAAAGTTGTAATCAGATCTCGATGAAATTTAAATGTGACCACATGATAAACATCGGCTTTCGATTAAATTAAAAATCATCAAAATCGGTACACCCAGTAGTTATGCGGCTTTTCGAGAGTTTTCCTAGATTTCTCTGGGACCCCATCATCAGATCCTGGTTTCCTTATCATGGTACCAAACTAGGGATATCTCCTTTCCAACGAAACAAGAATTATCGAAATCGGTCCATAAATGACGGAGTTATCTCCGAACATACATAAAAAAAATATATTTATATATATATAATTATTATATACACGGTCGAATTGAGTAACCTTCTCCTTTTTTGAAGTCGGTTAAAAATAATCATCAAAATATATATATATACACAATCGAACACTAAAAAGTTATCTTTATTGAAACGAGTAAATTCGATCCCAAACACGATTTCCAAGTCGATAGTCAACGTCAAAATATTGTCAAGACTTAAGAGTGCAAAAAATGTATAAGATCGAGAAATCCCAATTTCTATTAGTTACATAAAATGCCACTGTAGTTGAGTCAAATCGTGCGCTAGTGTAGTGGTCAAGATTACCGATTGACAAGTTCTCGATCCCAATCCTAAATTTCAAATAGGATCGAGTTTCAAGAGTAAGCCTGCTGGCCGAGGTAAACTCGTAATTGGTACAAAAACCGACTTCAATTTGCATAACAAATAAATTATTTACACCAACAAGTAATTAAATTTCCATTCCATTGTTTTACTGTTTTACTGTTTACATGTCCGAGTTTTTTAACTTCTATATTTCAATAAAGCATTATTTTGTTCCTTACAACAGACACGGCCCCGTACGAATATTGGAGCGTAATATAATACACACTATAATAATAATAATAATAATAATATATTTATTTCGGGACTAGCCCATATAGTGTTAGTAACAATTTTTCTTATAATCTAGTGTTAGTACAATTACAAATTATAAACTAAATACATTTTAATAATAATCTACGTGTTAGGTACACAAAACTTAGAACTAAACTTACAACTAAGTTAGTAAAACTTATAAATGTAATATAATAAGTTCTTCCTATGGGACCCCTGTGCTAAAGATTATAGTTAGCAGAAGGAGCATGAAGCTGTACCCAGCGACAAAATAATGGGGAGTCCCATCGGTCGGCCAAGACGTTCAGGATGGTGTTCGATGCTCCGCGTACTCGCGCCCACAACGACGCGCACCGCTTTCTAATGATCGCGATACAGATACATTCACAGATTACACACACAACGAGTATTCAATATATAGAAAGGTTTACTTCCTCACGAATCGCCCCGTCTATTGGAGAAAACTATATGAAAATCAGTTCTAAGTTTTCAGTAGACGTTGAGCTTATTGCGAATAGACAGACAGGCGCGGCTACAAATAGAATATTTATAAAAAAGTCGGTCATAAAAACCGGTCCGGCCGTTTCGGAGGAGTATTGTAACTAACGTTGTGACACGAGAATTTTATATATATAAGACTAGCTGACCCCGCATACATTGTTTTGCCATATATGTTATTAACTTCCTCGATCGTCCCTCCCGTTATAACTTAGGGGGATGAAAAATAGATGTTGTTCGATTCTCAGACCTACCCAATATGCACGCAAAATTTCATGAGAATCATTCAAGCCGTTTCGGAGGAGTTTAACTACAAACACCGCGACACGAGAATGATATATATTAGATTTATATATATACTAGCTGCTGCCCGCGACGTCATCTGCGTGTACGCTATACAGCACCAAAAATACCTGCGATTATACCTTTTAAAATAACATTCATTTACCCGTTCTGCTTAACATTTCATATCTACAGAAAGTCCAGTAACAGAGGAGACTGTCTTGTGCCTTTTGTAAAATTGACCTTCAAAAAGTGCTTATTTTCAGCCTGTTTTGAATAAATCACATTATGGTGATTCTGCTGAATTAAGTCATAAGTTGTGACTGAAGCAGATGGAGAAAAAAAAACACACGATAAGTTATAGCAACGCCCACTTTTGTGGTGTACAATAAAGTATAAATAAATAAAATAAATATCTGTACTTATAAGATCACTTTTTGTGAATAAAACCATAGCGCGATCTAATTCGACGCCATTGCCATCTAGTTAGCATAAAGGAAACATTTTTATATGGTAAAAAATTATAACACATTTAAGTTATGACTTTACACGATTTTAACATAAAATAAATGGCTGTGTGTGAGTAAAAAAAACCTAGCTAGTTCCACATCTCACTTAAGTTTATATGAGACATGAAAATATATAAATTAAGAAGCAATAATAAAACCAATAAATACCGAACAAAAATATTAACAGTCAATGTTTATTTTGTACTAACTCTATTACTATTTATTCTGTACTGTAAAAAAATATAAGTATGTCTTATCTTTATGATATATATGTATGGCATGCTTAATTTTCCTCTTTCTTCGTTATTTAGCTCAAATTGCTTACAGCAATAGCGTGCCGTATTCGAGGTTAAATTTTGATATAAATTTATGCAGTTCTTTTTGAGTTCTGTTTGTTATTATTATTAGATACAGACTAACTCGATGAATTTTATAAGACACTAGCTGTGTAGCGCGGTTTCACCCGCGTTAATTTGAGGAAAGCAGTTGTCTATAACCTTCATCACTATATCTCTATATCTTCTAATGATTGTCCCATAAAAACTCAACACAGTTATCTAAACAAAAGAATTTGATCGCAATAAACTGTCGTATTTAATAAAAAATGTTTGGGTATTTCATATCTATCTGGGCATTAGGTACTCGGACACGGTAAACATGGTTTTTCCCGCGTAAACCCCCGATTTAGCGGAAATTTCGGGATAAAAAGGAGCCTATGTTTTGCCCCCAACCTTTTTCGTTTTCTAATGACTATCCCATAAAAATCGGTTCAGCCGCTCCGAAGATAAGCCAACAGAAAGACAGACAGACAGACAAAAATTAGAGACCACGGTACGGTACGTGAAATGATGATTATAATAATAATAGTAACTACGAAAATGAAAAGAGCGGATCGTCAGAGAATGTGTCGCAGTGTGGCATGCAAAATGTGCATTTCAAGACATGTGCAATAAATAGGATTTGGTCCTAAATACAGCTCGACATTTCGAAATAGATAATATCGTGGCTCTGCGACTTGTCAAATCAAAGGGTTTGACGGTGCACATAATTTTTCATCTAAAGCTAGAACCTCAAGTTTGAATTTATCATCTAATGACCAGGAAATACAGGCACCACGCGTACCCAAAGAAATTGGTTTGTATACTGGAGCTGGTAAAAACCTGTATTCTTCAAGTAATTCCAAACACCTGTGTCTAATTATTTTATTAGGTATAGCTTATGCGCGCGACTTCGTCCGCGTGGAACGGAGGCGCGCGCAATACTTGATCATTATTTTGCTGCGATGTTATTTTAAAACTGCGATATCTCCTGAGATACTCATTGAAATCGAATTATGTAAGGCTGTTATGTTTTAAATTAAATGCTTGTGATGAATAACGTATTCATTTAGATAAGGATTAATATCATGTTTATAAAAACATCTTCGCAAATAATGCATTATTTTAGAACAAACTTGGTTAACATAAAAAAGGTTATAGTGAGCCAACCTTAAATGATAGATATATGCTGTCGCGGACTTTTTTTTAGAACTTTTAAAGAGGATTAATTCTTTCGTACATGATTTTTGCGAAACGTAGTAGAGTAGTTTCTGAGATTAGCGCGTTCAAACAAACAAACAAACAAACTCTTCAGCTTTATAATATTAGTATAGATAGATGAAGCAGGTTAAAACTTATATAAATACTTTTTTTAATTGTATTACTCATCTCTGGAACGAATTAACGATACAATTTTAAGAAGAAAATGCACATCTTCATCTATGACTTTTAAAAACAACTATTAACCTCGCCTACATGATCTGTTTTTGTAATATCATAGATGGCACTGCTTTAAAATTGCCTTGATACTACTTATATTCATTTAATTATGTTTATCGGCCTAAGTTACTTATATTGCGTGATATTTATAGTGTGAAGCTAGCTTATAGCATGGTTATTATTAACATGATAATTGTGTTTGCTCGCAAACGAAAAAAAAAACCGACTTCAATTACATCGACAAGTAATACAACGTAGATCGACGAAAAAATAGTCAAGCAACTACGCGTTATCAAAGATTACTCAAAAAGTGATTGTCAGATCTCGACAAAATTTATATGTGACCACATGATAAACATCAGCTTTCGATTAAATTAAAAATTATCAAAATCGGTACACCCAGTAAAAAGTTATTACGGATTTTCGAGAGTTTCCCTCGATTTCTCTGGGATCCCATCATCAGATCCTGGTTTCCTTATCACGGTACCAAACTAAGGATATCCCCTTTGCAACAAAAAAAAGAATTATCAAAATCGGTACATTCAGTAGAAAGTATTGCGGTGCAACGTAGGTCGACGAAAAAAGCGTCAAGTAAAAACGCATTATTAGATATAACTCGAAAAGTAGTTGTTAGATCTCAAATAAATTTAAATGGGACCAATTGGCACACACCACCTTTCGATTAAAACAAAATTTGTCGAAATCGGTCTACCCGGTCAAAAGTTCTGATGTAACATACATTAAAAAAAAATACAGTCGAATTGAGAACCTCCTCCTTTTTTGGAAGTCGGTTAATAACAATAACATTCAAATATGCGTCGTTAGAATACACGTTGTTACAGAATGCGTTGAAGAAATAAAGGTTCACTGCTCGTTCCCCGTAGGTGATAGCGTGGTAATATGTAGCCTATATGTTGACCCGACTTCTTAATAATATTCGTGCCAAATTTGAAGTAAATCCATGCAGTACTTTTTGAGTTTATCCCGGATATACATACAGACAAACAGACAAAAATTCTAAAAACCATATTTTTGGCTTCGGTATCGATTGTAGATCACACCCCAATTATTCTTTTATAAAAATATTCAACGTACACTTTTGACTTTCCTACCATTTTATTATAATATGTAATAGATAATAGATTACTAATAACTGTCCATTATTTCTTTATTTGATTTTGTTTCTATCTCTTTATTGAAGTACAACTTCTTTACGCATGCTTGACTAGCGGAGTAAGCTGTTGAATGCTTGACGGGCGCGTTACGAAAAGTGTTATCGGGCGAGGTGAACGGAAGTTGAGAGAGTGATATAAGTTAGTGAAAATAGAAAGAGAGAGATGTTGATCACGATTATTCCTGCGGTGTCCTACCCTAGTTAAATTTTTTATTAAAATCAAGAATTATTATAGACATTACTAGCTGACCCCGCATACATTGTTTTGCCATATATGTTATAAGGCCCCTTAATCCCCCCCACGAGAATTTTGTATATTAGATTATTATTGTAGCTGAAGATCCTGATTTGTGAACGGAAATGTTTTCTAAAGTTTACGCGAATTTCACTCGAAATGAACAAGTTTTTCGGATTAAATCGATTTTCGGAACCATGGTCACGGGAGGACAGCCCTAGAAGGAGTCGCTGTAAAGTATCCGAAACATCGGGCATGTAAAAAAACCAAATAAACCGCGATAAAATTCGAAAAAATTGTTTCATTATAATAACGGAAATGTGTCGAGTTATCATAAATACTAGAAACGAATTCATTATGAGAACATCTTGATATCACTACATAGTATAAAACAAAGTCGCTTTTTCTGTCCCTGCACATGTATGTACGCTTAAATCTTTAAAACTACGCAACGGATTTTGATGCGGTTCTTTTTAATAGATAGATTGATTCAAGAGGAAGGTTTATATGTATAATAACATCCATTAAATAGTGGAGAAATACTGCTATTTTTGAGTTTTCTAATGTTATGTCGTAAATATTTTTTTTTCGCTTAAATTGCAAACGCAGGCTGAACCCTACGAGATTTATCAAAATAATGTACTAAGTATTGTACACATTGAAAAGGTCTACAGAAAACTCCGCGATGGTATATACCTATCTCTTATGGATATCCCACAATAACATTTTTTTGTCATTTACTTTTTACGACAAATAATGGATAATTTTCGAAGCGATTTTAACCAATACAGCATTAATCCTTATCCAATTAAATACCTTAAATACATTGTTGATTGAATATAGATCTATATGGTCCTTTACAGCATATGATTTAAAAGAATATTTTCGAAGATATCACACATTTAAAAATTGCGGGACGTAGCGTTTGCGGCGGTACCGGCCGGCGGGCGGTGGCGGCAACGTGCCTTTAAATAGCGCGTCGGAGGCCGCGATTCTCCCGATAGCATTTTGAATTTAGCAGCGATCGGATGCGTTTATTATCGGAGCTCTCTAGCGAGGAAAATAACAATACTTAATAAAACGGTGCTTTTCAGCGCGACAACGTAGGTATCAGTAATTATAAGTAAGTTACGATAAGTACCTAATTGTATGATAGTAGTTTTAAAATATAAATTACATTTTATTGTAAGGTTAATTTTTAAATCGCACTTATAGTAATAATTAGTATAAGTACATACGGTTAGATAAGATTAACCATAATTTTTGTATTGGAATTTTCTATTAAGATCTTGGTTAAAATTTAGAGTTAGATCAATTTAATATTAGGGAAATTATTTTCAAAAATCGTAATTTAAGTTGAGCTATGTAAGTTCAGAAAAAGAACTTAATAGAATAGGTATCTTTTGTTGTTGATGATTGTTGATTATCTTTTGTTTTTAGTCGAACGAATAGCAAAGTATTTTTAATTAAATTAAAATCGTAGTTTAAGTTGAGGTATTTCAGTTAAAAAAAAACTGAATAGAATAGGTATCTTTTGTTTTTTATGATCGTTGATTATCTTTTGTTTCTAAAGTAAAAAACGTAGTGTATATTCCAAAGATATATTGTATTTCTGTAGTGTATTTAGCATCAGCATTGCACCCGTGCAAAGCCGGGGCGGGTCGCTAGTTAACTATAATACTAGGATGGGGAGCGAACCCCGAAACCGTTTTAGCCAAAAACTGTGCCATCCATACCAAGCAGGACGTTTTCAATTCGACGTCGAAGGGATGTCACAACTCACCTTTTTTGGGCTGACTGTCGTTTTTTATTATTGCTTTTACTATTTCAGGCGATCTGAAGCCACCATGTGAAGCTACCGACATGACGTGTCTCGAGAAGGTCGTCGTCGCAACTCGGGCAAGACTGTTGCGTGGAATTCCAGAACTTGACATAAAGCCGTCCGACCCGTTGTTCCTCGAACAAATCAACGGCGACCTCCCGCTCTTGAAATACAAGTTCTTTAACACTACCCTCAGCGGGTATAACGACTGCGTGTTATCGAATTTAAAGTAAGAGTCTTTGATTGTTTTAATTTTATTAGATGTTTGGATTTAGTGGCGCTGTGTTTCATACAAGACGTGACTAAATTTATAATAAGACACAATTTTTTTAAAGAGTAACTGCGTAGTTTTTTACTGACTCTTATCTGCAGAATCTACATTCCGAGATGGTTGGTTGGATTTACTTTAACTGTAATTAATTAGTTAAAAAATATTTAATGAAGTGTAGTGGGGGATAGACGTCAGCGACGCAGGTACAGAAAGATGACATGGACACACGGACGGCGTAGAATAATATTTATTTTAGTGAGTTCGATACAGAGTCGTATTGAACCTGAGACTTTCTGAGAGCAACCGCTCAACAGGGAGTAAGGCACACGTAAGACACTCAATGAAGAGCGTGCACGAACCAAGCGCTAGAGACTAGTGCACCACCAGGAGTACCTTCCATTATTTTATAATAGGTAGCCATGAAAGTATATTCATTTTATTAACCGATTTCAAAAAAAGGAGGAGGTTACTCAATTCGACGCTGTATTAATGTCAATGTAAATTGTAAATTGAAGTCTGCTTTTTTCTTTTGCGATCCATGCAATTACGTGTATATTTTTTCTTTATACAATATTCCAGAATACTTAGAAATCTCACGAGCTTACAGTACGACCTGGACTGCCCGCAGTTACGTGTGAAAGGTGATTATGAGATGAAAGGTGAACTGGTGTCATCGCCGGTGGAGGGAAGTGGAAGTTTCGAGATAATTACTGGTGAGCTTCCAGTCGATAATACTAACGAAATCCTTAATTATTACTATCCTTAATACCTTAATTATTACTTATGAAACGAAATAAAATACATAATAATAATACTTTATTTCAGACTAAATTTTAAGTCCATAATATTTAATATTAATAAGTAATTGATGAAATAAATAAGTATTGTTATTTTTTCTTCTTGACAGGAAGATATTTCGTACACGTGGACTACACATTGAGTAAATATCAAGGAGACGACGGAGAAGTTTATTTATTTGGGGAAAACCTTGAACTAGTTTGTGTGCCGGAAACCAGCGTCAAATTCAATTTTGAAAATCTGTGTAAGTATAGTCAAGCACCTCTAAACCAACAAATAATTTAAACAAATGTGAATCGCCGATATGCACGTACTTATTACTCGCCAATTTTTGAGATTGCATCGAATTAAGTAATATGAATATTTTTTTTTATTTACGTTCGGTCATTGTTTAGGCATAGTTTGTTGAAAAAGAAAATTCAAAAACTCAAAAAATTATAATTTAATATTATTATTCAAAAACTCAAAAAATAATAATACGAAGGTGTAAGGTGCATCGGGACTGTTAATTTTTAATAAATTCAATTTTTAAATGGATTTGATTTTTGTCTTTTCTTCGTTTCGGTTTTTCGACTTTTCTTTCCTCAAATGAAGTATAATAACTACACTTTTTTAAGGTGGTCTGTTTCTCGTTCCAGCGGACGCCGCGCAGCAGCTCGCTCGCGACCACTGGCGGGAGGTCACGGAGTACATTCAAGACCCGATCTGGTACGCGTGCATAAAGGCGTACATCGTGAAAATGAACAAGATGCTGTCTACTGTACCGTTTAAAAAATTTGTAGTTTTCAATAAATAGTACACTTTACCGTTACGTATTTTTAATTAAAGACTGGGAGCGTCTTCGGTTTAACTCGCGTAGTTACCAATCCCGTGCGAAAGTCGGGATAAAATGTAGCGTAGTATTTTGGTTATTCAGCTGATGTGCTCTTTAAAATTTGTAGTATTAGTACAAGTTTTAATTCTTTCGAGCAGTACATGCATATCGCTGTGGTTATATCCTTCTTCGTTGTAAAATACTTTCACCAGCCGCTTTTAGGTGCTAAAACACCCAACAGGGCAACCTAACCGGTCAGAAGACATTTTTATTGTTTAAATGTTTACCAACAACTATATTACTATCTTTATTCACTACACTGACACTACTTTACATGTATACAGAGCTACAGATGGCGCCGTTTTTTATTTAATCAACTTACAAGTAATAATGAATTTACTTTGAGTTGTTTCAGCCGCCGCATAGATGGCGCTGTATATAAAATTGAAACTTATTTCGTTGTTCTCATTTGTCGCATAGATGGCACTGTTCACAAAAATCGATAATAAAAAATCAATTTATCTCTAGTACACGCTCCCGTCGCCAGGTCACCAACTTCACAACAACCAATAAGATTTATTATCATGATACCAGCCTCCTTACCGTAACATAGGTTATTGGGCTTCAAAATATTCTTTTAATTTTGTCTCAGGTAAGGTAATGTAGGTACCCAGTGTTATCCAGCAACAATAACTTACTCAAAATATTTAAGGAACATTAAATCCTATGGTCTCGGTAGACATTTCCTTCCTATTATATCTTTTTGTTTTTTATTTATTTATTTAAGACAAGAAATAGTCATATAATACGAGTGTAGTAACATAGTTATTATGAGCTAACTAAAGACCTAATAGTGCCCATAAATAATTTATTATAACACAAGAGTTATTATTGTTGAGCCAGTTCTGTCCGTCTAGTCAGACGGATTAAAATACAAGCAAATTTACAATATTAGGGTAACTATTTACAGGATATACAATTATATACAATTATATGAATAGAACAGTAATAGTACCTGACTACTCAATTTTATCGTCAGCTTGTAACTGAGGTAGGGCACAGCAGGAATTTCCTGCTCAAAATATGGAGCAGCCCGACTGGGGTAGTACCTCGACCTTATAGAAGATCATAGCAAAATAATACTGTTTTCAAGCAGTATTGTGTTCCTGTTGGTGAGTAAGGTGACCAGAGCTCCTGGGGGGATTGGGGATTGGGTCGGCAACACGTTTGCGATGCTTCTGGTGTTGCGGGCGTCTATAAAGCTACGGTAATCGCTTACTATCAGGTGAGCCGTACGCTTGTTTGCCGACCTAGTGACATAAAAAAAAATTGTACAAGAGGTCAACCACAAGTCAAGCGTTGAAAGAGAACAGATTTAAGCTTCGACATGTATGTATGCACGTTAGGGGAACGGTACACAAATGAGTTCGGTGTGAATTGTGGTTTTAAGCGTGAGGAGCGCTCGGGGAGACGAACTTGAGAAACAAAAGCCAACATGCTAAGTAATCACGACGAGTCAACACCATTGGTCAAAATTTTGTACATAAAAAAATTTGTGCCCGCGACTTCGTCCGCGTGGAATTTAACAAAAAAGTAATTGTTCATTTCCGAGAGTCCTAATAAAATTCTAAAACAAAAGTAGCCAAGTTACTCCTCATATCTTGTCAAAATCGGTCCAGCCGTTTCAGTAATTAGCCGCAACAAACAAGCATAGAGACAGACAGACAAAAATTGTAAAAAAAAAATATTTTGGTATATGTACCGTGTTATTTTAATATTAAAAACAGTACTCCAATATTATTTATTTGTATAGATATAGATGGATAGATTACCGCCGCGTTGGCGCAACGGTTACAGCCATGGATTGTATCTGTTGCGCTGGCGGTTGCGGGATCGATCCCCGCACATGACAAACATTCGTATTGGCCATACAGGTGTTTGCCGTGGTCTGGGTGTTTGTGCAGTCCTTGTGGGTCCCCACCGTGCCTCGGAGAGCACGTTAAGCCGTCGGTCCCGGTTGTTATCATGTAGGTACACCTGATAGCGATCGTTACTCATAGTAGGGAATATATCCGCCAACCCGCATTGGAGCAGCGTGGTGGATTAAGCTCTGATCCTTCTCCTACTTGGGAAAGAGGCCTATACCCAGTAGTGGGATATTACAGGCTGAAGCGAGATGTATGGATTAATATCAAACATTTTACGCCTGTTACACAGTGACTATAAATTGAACGTTTTTTTTATATCATGTGATTAATAATAATAATGATAATTGTTTTATTTTAGACAAACATTTACAAATTTCTTCATCATACAGATATCAGAAACATGCATTACAGATTTATATCAAAAATTCGTTCCAGTGGGGATCGAACCTGCATTTCTGATTCACCGTGTAGGTGTGCTTTAGCCAACTAAACTACGGCACGATGCAGTCGCTATTTCGAAATTTTCGATATGATGATTTTATATTCGGTTTTAAGCGACCGCGGCGTCGTTTGTACTAGTTTGTAGTGAGTCAGCACTCGTAACTATTCAGTTTTTAACCGACTTCCAAAAAAGGAGGAGGTTCTCAATTCGACTGTATTTTTTTTTTTTTTTTTATGTATGTTACATCAGAACTTTTGACTGGGTGGAGTGATTTCGACAAATTTTCTTTTAATCGAAAGGTGGTGTGTGCCAATTGGTCCCATTCAAATTTATTTGAGATCTAACAACTACTTTTCGAGCTATATCGAATAATGCGTTTTTACTTGACGCGTTTTTCGTCGACCTACGTTGTATTATACCACATAACTTTCTACTGGATGTACCGATTTTGATAATTCTTTTTTTGTTGAAAAGGAGATATGCCAAGTTTAGTATCATGATAAGGAAACCAGGATCTGATGATGGAATCCCAGAGAAATCGAGGGAAACTCTTGAAAATCCGCAATAACTTTTTACTGGATGTACCGATTTTGATAATTCTTTTTTTGTTGGAAAGGAGATATCCCAAGTTTAGTATCATAATAAGGAAACCAGGATCTGATGATCGGATCCCAGAGAAATCGAGGGAACTTCTTGAAAATCCGCAATAACTTTTTACTGGATGTACCGATTTTAATAATTAACCGACTTCCAAAAAAGGGGGAGGTTCTCAATTCGACTGTATTTTTTTTTTTTTTTTTTTTTTTTTTTTTTTATGTATGTTACATCAGAACTTTTGCCCGTGTGGACTGATTTCGACAAATTTTGTTTTAATCGAAAGGTTTTGTGTGCCAATTGGTCCCATTTAAATTTATTTGAGATCTAACAACTACTTTTCGAGTTATATCTAATAATGCGTTTTTACTTGACGCTTTTTTCGTCGACCTACGTTGTATTATACCGCATAACTTTCTACTGGATGTACCGATTTTGATAATTCTTTTTTTGTTGGAAAGAGGATATCCCTAGTTTGGTACCATGATAACGAAACTAGGATCTGATGATGGGATCCCAGAGAAATCGAGGGAAACTCTCGAAAATCCGCAATAACTTTCTACTGGATGTACCGATTTTGATAATTCTTTTTTTGTTGGAAAGGGGATATCTGTAGTTTGATACCATGATAAGGAAACCAGGATCTGATGATGGGATCCTAGAGAAATCGAGGGAAACTCTTGAAAATCCGCTATAACTTTTTACTGGGTGTACCGATTTTAATAATTTTTAATTTAATCGAAAGCTGATGTTTGTCATGTGGTCACATATAAATTTTATTGAGATCTGATAACTACTTTTTGAGTAATCTTTGATAACGCGCAGTTACTTGACTATTTTTTCGTCGATCTACGTTGTACTACTCGTCGATGTAATTGAAGTCGGTTTTTTTTCGTTTGCGAGCAAACACAATTATGTATTACAATGAATTCTTTCTTTTTAACCGACTTCCAAAAAAGGAGGAGGTTCTCAATTCGACTGTATTTTTTTTTTTTTTTTTTTTTTTTTTTTTTTATGTATGTTACATCAGAACTTTTGCCCGTGTGGACCGATTTCGACAAATTTTGTTTTAATCGACAGGTGGTGTGTGCCAATTGGTCCCATTTAAATTTATTTGAGATCTAACAACTACTTTTCGAGTTATATCTAATAATGTGTTTTTACTTGACGCTTTTTTCGTCGACCTACGTTGTATTATACTTTATAACTTTCTACTGGATATACCGATTTTGATAATTCTTTCTTTGTTGGAAAGGGGATATCCCTAGTTTGGTACCGTGATAAGGAAACTAGGATCTGATGATGGGATCCCAGAGGAATCGAGGGAAACTCTCGAAAATCCGTAATTACTTTTTACTGGGTGTATCGATTTTGATAATTTTTAATTTAATCGAAAGCTGATGTTTATCATGTGGTCACATATAAATTTTATCGAGATCTGATAACTACTTTTTGAGTAATCTTTAATAACGCGTAGTTGCTTGACTATTTTTTCGTCGATCTACGTTGTATTACTTGTCGATGTAATTGAAGTCGGTTTTTTTTTCGTTTGCGAGCAAACACAATTATTAAAATGATATTTAAAAAAATGTTTGGAATTCCTTAATGTAACACAAAAATAAATAATAAGCAATAAGTATATAATTATATTATCTATCTATAATATATATAAAAGCGAAAGGTCACTCACTCATCACGAAATCTCCGAAACTATAACACGTACAAACTTGAAATTTGGCAGGTAGGCTCCTTATAAGACGTAGGCATCCGCTAAGAACGGATTTTACGAAACTCGACCCCTAAGGGGGTAAAACGGGGGTTGCAAGTTTGTATGAAAGTCCTATGTTTTTGAAGTAAGAGAGTTAAAATTTAAAATGTAAGCTCTATAGATGATAAAAAGGTGACCAAATAATGAATATTTAGAAATCAACCCCTTTTTGAGGTTAAAACGGGGGATCGTAGGTTGACTCACTGATCACGAAATCTCCGAAACTATAACACCTACAAACTTGAAATTTAGCAGGGAGGTTCCTTATACAGCGTGAACTACCGCTAAGAATGAATTTTACGAAACTCGATCCCTCAGGGGGTAAAACGGGGGTTGGAAGTTTGTATGAAAGTCCTATGTTTTAGAAGTAAGAGACTTGAAATTTAAAAAATGTATGCTCTATAGATAGTGAAAAGGTGTCCAAATAATGTATCTTAAGAAATCAACACCCTTTTGGGGTTAAAATGGAGGATGGTAGGTTGACTCACTCATTACGAAATCTCCGAAACTATAACAGATACAAACTTGAAATTTGACAGGTAGGTTTCTTATAGGACGTAGACATTTGCTGAGAACCGATTTTACGAAACTCGACCCCTAAGGGGGTGAAACGGGGGTTGGTAGTTTGAATGAAAGTCCTATGTTTTTGAAGTAAGAGACTTGAAATTTAAAATGTATGCTCTATAGATAGTGAAAAGGTGTCCAAATAATGCATCGTAATCTATATATATAAAAGAGAAAGGTCACTGACTCACTCATCACGAGAACTCAAAAACCGCTGGAGGGTTCATCCATCCAGGATGGACAAAGATGAAATTTACGCAGGGAGGTAGATTATAGTTAGTAGACGTCCGCTAAAAACGGATTTTGCGATATTCCACCGCTAAGGGACTTAATTGGGGTTGATAGTTTGTATGAAACATATAAGTTCGCCTGATAGGTTATTTATACTGCTGCCTGAAAATAAAACTAAGAATGTGGTGTATAGAGAGGTTTTATAAAAACAACTATTAAATTATACTAAATTGTGCCTTTTAAAAAGTTACTCAGTGTAATAAGCATTTCAAGTAACTTAAATAAAACAATAATTTGCGTTAAACATCTTAATAGTAATGCATATCTTTATAACCACGCGGATGTAGTCGCGGGCAACAGTTAGTGTATTATAAAACAAAGTCTCCAAAAGTGTATGTGATCCCCTCAAAATCTACTGAACAGATTTTCATGCGGTTTAAGAAGAAGGTTTACATAACGGCTAAGCCGATTTTGATGAGAGTTTCACTGGAAGTTTGCCGGGAAAACTTTGTGACACACTGATTTCAACGCGGGCGAAGCCGCGGGCACAGCTAGTATTAGATATAGTCAATACGATTACAATACATTGATTAAATTGGCATTTATTGAGGGATTATAAAAATAGTTACTAAAATTATTCAAAAACGTGATATTTACCATGTTTTTTTTTCGTTTTGAATATTAAAAAAAAAAAAAAATTAGTAATAAAAATAACCACGTTAATTTAAGATCTTACAACAATAGATAAAGACAATAAAAGCTATAGAACAACTAAATCAATAATACATATGTAGTCTTTCGACTAAATTGGAAGCTCCTTTTCTATATTTGCAGGGCGCGGGCGTAGGTTATACTCGCACTCTTTACAATATTATGTAGGTAGTACTTAAAAAGATTATAACGAAATTGTAACGTCCACCGAACACGTGTCTATCGTGTGGCGGAGGGAGTAACTCAGAGCAGTGCCTAGGACTTGCGACCCAGGTGTAGGTTTAAGGAGGCCCCCTTTGCAATGCGCATCAACGCTCACCTTCACTGCTCGAGTTATACGTCCCGCCTAGCCAAATTAATCGTAATAGGTAATAATTAATTCGATTGCACAAATTAATTATTGAATGAGTCTAGGTTAAGCTACTAGCAGGATACAACACGTGTATCGTGCCAAGCCAGAGCCAAGACTGCCTTAGCCGAGGTGACACCGTTCGTTTTATACACGTCAGAACAATTCGAGTAATATAATAACTGAGGGTAGGTGACTATCGAACGATGTGCTAGGTGGCGCGATCGTTGCATCTGTTGTTTATAAATTCCTTTCTAATTGCGTACGACAGTGCTATTGCTGACACGGCCAATCCTGACAATCGCACGACCTCGTGCGTCCATGTCGTGCATCCGCCAACTCGGCGTTACTACTCCCGACCTATACAACAGTAACTGGTAACATTAATAACTGTTCGGCTATTCCTGACCAAAACGCTGAGACCGTAATTCACTAGCGGGTCGGGCGTACTGGCTCCCTTCATCCCTTCCTAACATAGCGTGGCCCGGGCGTACGTGGCCCCTTCAACCAGCTTTCTAACTGTGGGTCGGGCGTACTAGGCCCCTTCATCCCTTCCTAACATAGCGTGACCCGGGCGTACGAGGCCCCTTCAACCAGCTTACTAACCGATAAGAACAGAACGAACGGAAAGAACTAAAATACCGATGTACCCACTAATAAAAGAAAATAAAATGATGATCGATGTACCCACTAATGACCGCCAAATATTGCAACTAACTTGCACACTAGCTAAAAACAGATGTATCGTCAGGTGGGCCTATAACTTCAGCTATTTTCTGAAATAGCTTCCACACCGGAAGCGAAGAGAAACATTTCTTCGTTCAATGTAATTAACTGAATTAGTTAAATTTTGAAAGTGGGGGTGGATCTTATCCCACTTCTGATGTAGTCTTTCGACTGAATTGGAAGCTGCTTTTCTATATTTGCAGGGCGCGGGCGTAGGTTATACTCGCACTCTTTACAATATTATGTAGGTAGTACTTAAAAAGATTATAACGAAATTGTAACGTCCACCGAACACGTGTCTATCGTGTGGCGGAGGGAGTAACTCAGAGCAGTGCCTAGGACTTGCGACCCAGGTGTAGGTTTAAGGAGGCCCCCTTTGCAATGCGCATCAACGCTCACCTTCACTGCTCGAGTTATACGTCCCGCCTAGCCAAATTAATCGTAATAGGTAATAATTAATTCGATTGCACAAATTAATTATTGAATGAGTCTAGGTTAAGCTACTAGCAGGATACAACACGTGTATCGTGCCAAGCCAGAGCCAAGACTGCCTTAGCCGAGGTGACACCGTTCGTTTTATACACGTCAGAACAATTCGAGTAATATAATAACTGAGGGTAGGTGACTATCGAACGATGTGCTAGGTGGCGCGATCGTTGCATCTGTTGTTTATAAATTCCTTTCTAATTGCGTACGACAGTGCTATTGCTGACACATACATTTACAAGAATCTGTAAACAAAAACTAATCGCATCAAAATCGTAGTCAATTTATTTATGTAAATTGCGGGTAATTTATTATGAATACACGGCCGCCGGCCGCCAGGACCGACCGCTTGTCCGACTTTCTCTAATTGGAAGTTCTGACAATATTTTAGTTTTAATTTCTATAAATTGGTAATTAGTTTGTAATCCTGTATGTGTGTTCGTGTGTTAGTGGTTATTTTAATTATCTTATAATATATCTGTACACTGTATTTAAAATATTTTGACTTTTTCTATTTTTTAGCCAACTTTCAAAAAAGGAGAAGGTTCTCAATTCGATTCCTTCTTGTCTTTTTTCCAACAAAAAAAGAATTTTCAAAATCGGTTCATAAACGAAGAAGTTATCTCCGAACATACATAAAAAATATATATATACATATGGTCGAATTGAGTAACCTCCTCCTTTTTTTGAAGTCGGTAAAAAACTAAATTACAAGACGGATTAAATATTAAGATGCAGGATATATATTCCGAATGTATAAGACAAAAAAAAAAACTAATGATGATAAAGAATTTTCAGTGAAAAGTTGAAAAATGGCAATATATACTTAAAAATGCACCTGATAGCTTACCAAATATAAAAAAAATTCTTACTCTCTGTTCCCACTACTTAAGCTTTTACTGAAAGGGTTTTTTTAGTAATGAATCTAAAGTAGCGAGAAGAGAGAAATATAGCGTCAATAAATTTAATTAGAAACGAATTTTTATTTATATAAATTTAAATATTGATTGTTAAACAAGTTTGAAACATTTAAATATAACAAAAAATTGTTAGCATGTGCTAAAGGCACACAAAAATACGTTTTTAAAGCAATAAAAACATAAAATTTGAAAAATACTTTTTTTTTCTTCCAAATACTTTATTTTTTTCTATCCAAACCATTTTATACGTTTTTTTTGTCAAAAAAAGTTGGCAACCCTACACTGCGCGTCATAACAGGTCAGTGAACCTAATGTTACACATGTAATAAAATTTTATTATATTTTTCTTATTTAGTTTGTTTGAAAAATTTTTTTTTAGATTTTAACGTTAGGAGTTTTTTGATGGTTTTGAAATACTCCTATAAACTAGTATTACCGGTGTTATCAATTTTCGTTGTATTGTCAGCTCCACTCTGTATAGGCGCATATTTTTTTTTTCTTATATAAAATACTTAAATATTATTTTATGAATTTCAACAATAATAAAATTAAATTAAATAATAAAATGAGAGAGATATGAACCAGTCACTCGGACAGTACTCTTTTAAGTTCGACATCATAATTTCGGAATACATTATACCTAATGTTCGAATTATTAAGGGTACGTAAGCGGTGGAAATACATTGATGTTCGTACCTACAGCAGCGTTATAATCCAATGCCGTGCGTTGTTGCCGCTTTTATCAATCCTAGCGCATCGTGTTGAAGATCATTTGCATGGAGCGGCAACGTCGTAGAGGTACCGATAAAAATATCGTTAATTCGTGACGTCAGAGATAACGTTATCAGTATCGTTAAAATTCTATTTAACGGTGAAATTTAACGTTAATAATTGTGTTTGCTCGCAAACGAAAAAAAACCGACTTCAATTAGATCGACGAGTAATACAACGTAGATCGACGAAAAAATAGTGAAGTAACTACGCGTTATCAAAGATTACTCAAAAAGTAGTTATCAGATCTCAATAAAATTTATATATATTTTTTTTATACAGTGATAGGCTTGCGTTTGACCACTATTTCACCTGATGATAAGTGAAAATGCGGTCTAAGATGGAGCACGCTTACCTAGAAGTAACCTATTCACTCGCGACTTAAAGATCCCCAGGTTATAATTTTCTGGAAACACAGACGCTGGTAGAGAGTTCCATTCTTTGGCTGTACGGATCAAGAATGTACTAGCGAATCGCTTAGTGCGTATAAGGGGAGTGTCAACCATATAAGGGTGGCGTAACGCAGAGAGTCTGGTTGTACGATGATGGAAGGGGGTAGGAGGAATCAGGTTATGGAGTTCCTGCGCACACTCTCCGAAGTGTATCCGATAAAATACCGACAGGCCGGCCACCCTCCGTCGATGATGGCAGCTTTGCAGCGACCAGTGCATCATCACCGATGAGCCTCCTGGCTCGTCTCTCAATCGACTCGAGAAGCTCCAGCTGGTACTTGGCTGAGCCATCCCAAAGATGAGAGCAGTACTCCATGCATGATCGAACTTGCGCTTGATATAAATTTAGAAGTTGTTCCGGAGTGAAGTACTGTCTCATCTTCGAGAGGACGCCCAGTTTTCTGGCAGCTGTTTGAGCCTTTGTCTCTATGTATGAGCCGAAATTGAGGGTGGATGACAAAGTAACACCAAGAAGCTCTAGGCGGCCGGTTATGGGCACGGGCACACCTCGGAAAGAGGGAGTCAGATGGAAAGGACTCCGCTTTGCCGAAAAAAGACACGCCTGGGTCTTAGAGGCGTTGAACTTGACCAGGTTTGCGTCACCCCAATCGGAGACAGCTTTAAGGGACAAGTTCAGACGCTGAATCATAGCTTCCCTCAGCGATTGGATCTCAGACCCACTCGCTCGTGCGTTGGACACGTAACGCTCGACAACGGTGCTGTCATCTGCATACCCAAAGGTTCCGGGTTTGAGCAGGTCGTTGATGTGCAGCAAGAATAGCGTTGCCGAGAGTACAGACCCCTGAGGAACCCCGGCATTGATGGCTAAACGATCGGAATCGCAACCGTCTATAACTACGCGGATCGATCGATCCCTCAGGAAGTCAGATATCCAAATACAGAGAGAAGCGGGTAGGCCGTATGAAGGAAGTTTGCTAATAAGGCCGTCATGCCAGACCCTGTCAAATGCTTTCGAAATATCGAGCGAGACCGCAATGGCTTCCCCGTGTTTCTCGATAGCCTCACTCCAAATGTGAGTGGCATACGCCAGAAGATCACCCGTGTACCGATTACGGCGAAAACCAAACTGTCGGTCGCTAAGGAGATCGTTCTTCTCAAGGTGTGCCAGGAGCCGGTTATTCAGTATACGTTCCATACTTTTACAGAGTATGGACGTTATGGAAATAGGTCTGTAATTGACAGGGTCAGCTCGACTGCCCTTTTTGGGCACAGGCTGCACGTTAGCTTGCTTCCAGGCTTTTGACACTTGTCCTGTCGCTAGAGAGAGACGAAACAGACGTGTCAGGATTGTAGACAACTCAGGCGCACAAGTTTTGAGTACTATGGCAGGTATTCCGTCAGGACCACTAGCTTTATTTACGTCCAGATTGCGCAAGGTTTTAAGGACCTCTTTTTGACGGATTCGGACTTCAGACATAGACGTCTCGCATCGAATCGAAGAAGTTGGAGGTGTGGCGCTGCCAATTTTGCCTTCTCCTCAGCGGTGTGGGCTAGTGATCCATCGGGTTTTATCAGTGGAGGTAGTGAGGGGCAACAGAAGTTCGATTCGACCGATTTGGCCAGGGACCAAAAGGCTTTACTACCAGGTGGGTATGACGCAAGTCTAGTCCCAATTCTGCCAATGTGGTCAAATCGAGCCTTCCGCAGAGCCTTCTTGCAGGACTTAGCGGCTCTGTTATAGGCTTTCTTCCTCTGACCTACGTCTGTTGTCTTGCGGTTACGAGCGTCGACCCAGGCCAAGTAAGCAGTGTTCTTTTCTGCTTCAGCACGAGAACAGTCAGAATTAAACCAGGGTCGTGCTCAGATCACAGATGGATACGCTTCGATGTGCAGGTAAATACAGTTCCAGCAACCCCTAGGCGTAACCCACGCAAAACTGACCGCGTGCACTACGCTGAGAGACTGGAGCAGCTGCTCAGTGAGCAGGCATGCCCAGACCGGCTTGTGGGAACAGAACATATAGAACAGCAGGTAGATACGTTGACTAGCAACATTATAGACTCCTACCAAACTGCATGTCCCTTATCATTGCCACCGGAGAATAAAGTAATCTGGTGGGGGCCTGAACTGGAAAGACTCAGGAAAAAGGTGAGGCGACTTCTAAACAGAGCAATGAATACATGCGCCGATCTGGACTGGGACAGGTATAAGAAAGCCAAGTCCAGATACAAGAAACGACTAAGGTACAGAAGCACCGACTCGTGGCGCAAATTCTGCAGCAGCGTGGAAACCTGCGAACAGGCCAATAGGGTAAGGAAGGTCCTAGCAAACCAATCCAGCCAGCTGAAGGGCTCCCTAAGAAAGCCTGACAACACCTTCACGAGCACGCCGGAAGAAGCAGAGTGCATCCTGGTTCAGACACATTTCCCAGGGTGCCACATCATGCAGTCGGTGGACTGGCCCGAGGAGGACGTAGCCCCAACAGAGGAGCATTGGGAATATGCACTCAAGGTAGTAAGCCCATCAAAAGTCAGATGGGCTATCAACAGTTTTGACTCCTTCAAATCCCCAGGGTTGGACGGGGTCTTCCCGGCACTTCTAAAGTGGGGAAGTAACCGACTGATCCAGAGACTTACCACTGTTTTGGCGGCCTGTTTAGCTCACAGCTACGTGCCGAGGCAGTGGAGGGAGGTAAAGGTAATCTTCATCCCCAAACCGGGAAAAAGTGACTACTCTGAACCCAAATCCTACAGACCTATAAGTCTTACATCTTTTCTACTGAAGACTCTGGAAAGGTTGTGCGAACGGGATCTGAGAGAAAACGCCCTAGCTACAGTACGCCTACATCCAAACCAACACGCGTACAGCCAACGTAAATCAACAGAGTCAGCTCTACATGCAGTGGTCAGTAAAATAGAAGAGGCCATTGAAAATAAGGCTATGTGTCTTGGCACCTTCATCGACATAGAAGGAGCCTTTGACAAGACTAACTTCAACAGCATCTCGTCGGCCCTAGTTAAGCACGGGGTACACCCGATGATGATTGACTGGATAGGTAACATGCTCAGAAAAAGAGTCATCAAACTTACATCAACTGAGGCACAACATGCACTAGTAGCCAGAGGATGTCCACAAGGAGGGGTGCTTTCCCCACTACTGTGGAACCTAGTGGTAAACGACCTTATAACCAGACTGAACCAGCACAACTACTTCACGATCGGGTACGCTGATGATATCGCTATTCTAATCAGCGGCAGAGTCAGCAGTACCGTGTGCAATGTCACACAGCAGGCACTACGAATTGTGGAGAGATGGTGCATAGATAACGAACTCACCGTCAATCCTGGATAGACGGAATAGGTAATGTTCACTAACAAACGGCAATTGGGGAGCTACAAACCCCCTAGACTGTTCGGTACGGAGCTACAGTTCAGCTCGGAGGTAAAGTATCTAGGAATTATTCTAGATAGCAAACTGAACTGGAGCAAGCATCTCAACAGCAAAATTGACAAGGCTACAATAGCCTTCTGGCAGTGCCGCAGAATGATAGGTAAGAAATGGGGTCTATCCCCAAAAGTCACTCTGTGGCTGTACCAGTCCGTCATCAGGCCAATTATCAGCTACGGTGCTGTGGTTTGGTGGCCGAGAACCAGACTAATCACCGGTGAAGCAAAATTACAACGACTTCAAAGGCTAGCTTGCATGGCGACTACGGGCTGCATGAGGACTCCGACAGCCGCCCTGGAAGCCCTACTGAACCTGCCGCCGCTGCACCTGTTTATCCAACAGGAAGCGGGAGCGGCTGCGGTAAGACTCAGGAAGCTAAACCTTTGGAGGAACGTAAAGGTAGCACATACAGGAATACTTGGCGAACTGGCAAACAGGGAACCGCTCGTCGAAGCGGTTACCGACAGGATACCCAAACAGTACGTATTCGACAAAAGATACAGAATACAATTACACGAAGACCCAGGTGAAGGCCTCAACCCTAGAGAGTTAAGAATCTTCACAGACGGGTCGAAAACATCAACAGGTACAGGTTCTGGGGTCTACTCAGAAGACCTGAATATCCACATCTCATCGCCATTAGGAATCCACAACACCGTCTTCCAGGCGGAATGTATGGGAATCATAATGGCAGCAACAGCGATCAAGTCTAGAGAGGTACAGGTTTTTCCAATCCGTATACTTTCCGATAGCAGATCGGTCCTGCAAGCCCTACAGAGCGACATTATGACATCAGGGCTAATATACGAGTGCCATCGAGCTCTGACGAAGGTAAGTGAAACAAACACCATTACCCTTCAATGGATAAAGGGACACAGTGGATCGCGAGGCAATGACGCGGCCGACCGACTGGCGAGGAATGGATCGGAGATGAGGGTCCACGGACCCGAACCCATTCTGCCTCTGCCATTCGGATGGCTGCGCAGCCAGCTGCGACACAACACCAAGGTAATGCACCAAGAATATTGGACAAACCTAACTACCTGCAGGCAGACCAAGGAAGCTCTTCCGACGATCAACCCAGGATTGTCCCGCAAACTTCGCGGTTATGGAAGGGCCCAGCTCCGACTACTGGTCGGGGCGCTTACGGGACATGCCTTGCTTAACAAGCACTTACACAATCTAGGTGTTACAGACAGCCCCCTGTGCAGAGCGTGCCTGGAGGCAGAGGAAACGGCCTCACATATCCTGCTGGAATGCGGTGGTATGGCGAACTACAGGGCACTACACCTTGGGACACCGAGGTTGCTCCAGGAAGTCGTCGGCAACGTGAAGGGTCTGCTAGGCTTCCTCAAGGAGCTTGGCTGGCACGAATAGTGCCCACCAGCCGATCACGCAAAAAAGGCGCATCAAGACGTCGAGTTGCGGAAAATAGCCCGTGTACAACAACAACAACAACAACAACCAGGGTCGAGCTGCCACGGATGCTGATGCGTCAGTGAATGGTATGTAATACTCCATTCCCTGACGCAGAACATCAGCCACAGCATTCGCACAAGATGAGGGATCATCGGAGGAGAAGCAAATCTGTCGCCATGGGTACGATGCAAAGAAAGAACGCATCTCATCCTAGTTTGCTGACTTGTATCGCCATATTCTACGGGTGCCTTTGGAGTAGGGTAAGGGCGGTGAATTGACGGATATGGACTTCACCAGACAGTGGTCGGAGCTGCCTAAAGGCGATGAGACCGAAACCAAATAGCGGTCAGGATCTGTTGTCAGGAAAAGGTCCAAACAAACTTTAACTGAGGCCTACCTCAGCAGGAATTTCCTGCTCAAAATACGGAGCAGCCCGACTGGGGTAGTACCTCGACCTTACAGAAGATCACAGCTAAATAACACTGTTTTCAAGCAGTATTGTGTTCCTGTTGGTGAGTAAGGTGACCAGAGCTCCTGTGGGGATTAGGGATTGGGTCGGTTGCAGGTGTCTATAAGCTACGGTAATCGCTTACCATCAGGTGAGCCGTAAGCTTGTTTGCCGACCTAGTGACATAAAAAAAAAAAACAGTTGGCAGTATGCGAGTCAACATCGGGTACCCTAGTTGCTTCCCTGACCAGCTGGTTGAAATTGAGCGCTAAAGCGAGATTGCGAATCTCTCTACCAGCGTGGTCAGTGTGCTGGTATGGGAATAGCCACTCTTGGTGGTGGGCGTTAAAGTCCCCCAGCATTACCAATTGAGCAGTAGGATACCGATGCTGAGCCGCATCAGCCGCCTCACTAAGGTGTTGAATAAGCCTGGTTGTCTTCAGATCTCCGCTGTGCGAACGGTAAACACAGACATAAAGAATTTTCTCCACTCCTGTGTCCACCAAAACCCATAAGTTAGAGAAGCTGGGATCTTCAAGATTACGAAGACGCCGGCAGCATATGTCGTCGCGGGCATATAAGCAAACACCCGCGTGTGGTTTAAAATTATACTCCAAGGTATAACCCGGGTAACACAAGTATGCTGTGTCAGACGGGCTGCCGATCTGCGTCTCCGAGAGGAACAGTAGGGCCGGTTTCTCAGTCTCAAGATGGTGGTGGACTGCAACGAGATTGGAGTGCAAACCTCGAATGTTAGAGAGGTGCACTGAGAGTGAGAGGGAGTGCAACCGCTGTGCTGTCTTGTTTTTACTATTACTCCTATTCATAATGGCGAGTGAAGGAAGGTGAGAAGCAGGCAGTGAAACGAGGCTCCATACTACTAACCCTCAGACTTTCACCGAATCACTGCGATGGAAAAGGGGATTGGACTGGAGACTGCGGGGACGCCCGAGCCCCCCCGGAGATGTCCACCGGGCCCTCTCATCCGGTCGCCAACCGGCACGATGGCGCATCCCGGGATTTTTCGACAGTTGGCGGGGCAGCCTTTCGTGTGTGGCTGGCACATTAATTGGGCCCCCAACTACCTGCGGTCGGCCAGCGGTGCACCGTGCCTCGGATCCCGCTACCCTTCAGAACCAATCACCACAACGCAGCGGCACCAGTGCTAGTCAGACTGGCCAATTCGCGCGGAGCAACTTTTTCGACCCAAATTCTCAGTCGGCTACACCGATCAACGTACCGAAACACGAAACCGCTTGACGGTACGACTTTGTTCAGTGGGTGGTCGCGAGCCGTCGGCCAGAGCCTACCACCAGTATGTCACCTGATTAGCACCATCCGGGGACCACGTGTAGGGTTTCACAACGGGGTATACACCTACGGACGAGGGTGACTCAGTCCCCAAAAACGTGACCACATGTGAGTTTTACGCCATTTAGTTATAAAATCCGATTGATATGTAATAATTCCGCAATAGTAATAATAAAATACTATCAGAATTGATACCAGATCGACATTAGATTAAGTTACCAATTAATTCTTTTTACCTCAATTTTATTTGATTTTTTGATTACATCTCTAATTGCCTAATAACGCCACTTTACTAGTCACAAAATAAGCGCCGGGCTTAAGACGTACGTTGATTTAAAATCGTTGTTATTGATTAAGACTGTGATTACAGAAAGCGTAGAAGCGCGCCAATCACGTTTACTGCAGCCGATGAATGAAAACCAGAATGACTTAAAAACTCTATAATTACTTAAATTTAAATTACAATTAAAAGATCTCAAACCTATTCGATACAATATAATAAGGAAATTAAATTAAAAATATGACGAAATCGCTGCGTCGGCGGCTTGTGACTGGACGGACGTGGCGACTCGGGCTGCATCGGCTTTCCTTGTTTATTGCAATAGATGCAATATGATAAATGCTTGGTTGACATTATTATGAGTGAGATTAGGGTACCGTCAGATAGGTAGCGATGACGCCGCGTTGGTACCTGTTGCGCTGGCGGTTGCGTGGTCTGGGTGTTGTCCTTGTGGGTCGAAAAATATAGTTTTTAGAATTTTTGTCTGTTTGTATGTATGTCCGGGATAAACTTAAAAAGTACTGCATGGATTTACTACAAATTTGGCACGAATATTATTAAGAAGTCGGGTCAACATATAGGCTACAAATTATCACGCTATCACTACGGGGTATACGGGGAACGAGCAGTGAACCTTTATTTCTTCAACACATTCTGTAACGACGTGTAATCTAACGACGCATATTTGAATGTTGTTGTTATTATGTTAATAACCATGCTATAAGCTAGCTTCATACTATAAATAAAGACATTCTGTAGTATATTTAATATCAGCATTGCAACCGTGCGAAGCCGGGGCGGGTCGCTAGTATATAAATAAATATATTAGAAAAAAGGTCCCTTACTAACACTAACATAGGTCAAGTGTACCAATATTGTAAGTAGAACATATGTGTACATACTCGTATATGGTAACTAGCAAATAAGTGTAAATATAGACATAGATAAGAAAAATAATAATACGTTCAGAAATTAGAAAGGAATGATGTGTATACTTTTCAATCAAACAGTTTTTTGTAAGGAAAAAAACCGTCAGCGTCGGGCCACGTCCTAGTTGTACTAGGCAGTCACAGGACTGTCGATCAGTAGTAATAAAGAAAAATCGCCTGTGGTATTATTAATGCATGCATGATTAACAAAAGGCGGGCATTTTGAGCCCGTGGATGTACATTTTTAAATAAAAAAAAAATAATAATAAAAATATGGTCTATTTTATCCCCCGCTTTAAAATTCTATTCGACTTATGTTCAGGATAAACTTCACCACAACCGATGAATACTTTTACATTATTATCGAATGCCCGAGCGAGGGCGGGGCGAGTTGCTAGTTATATTAGCCTAGCGTGAACAAATATAAGCAACGGACATGTCTCAGTAACGACACAGCTCTGCCTGACATAGCGCCGGACATACAGTATGAGTGCGAGAATCTCATTGGTGTTGTTAGTTGTTTGCTGCTTCAGCGGAATTCTGTCAAGTAAGTTTATCGATTATTATTATTATTATTACTAAATGTATATGGATATGTAATAGTATGTGTACACGGTACATATACCAAAATAACATTTATTACAATTTTTGTCTGTCTGTCTCTTTGTTTGTTCCGGCTAATATTTGAAATGGCTGAACCGATTTTGACGGGACTTTCACTGGCAGATAGCTGATATAGTAACGAGTAACTTAGGCTAGGTACTTTTATTTTAGAAATTTATTTATTTTGTAATTCTGCAAACTGAACAATATATTTTTTTTTTTTAAATTCCACGCGGACGAAGTCGCGGGCATAGCTAGTACTTATGAATAATTATTGAATTATATTAATTCTTATAGAAAAGTCCACTAACACAACACATACAAGTGCTTCATAAAAAGGAGGAGGTTCTAAATTCGACTGTATTTTTTATGTATTTTTACCTTAGAACAACTCAGGACCGATTTCGGTAAAAAAAAAAATAATCGAAAAATGGTGCTTGATTGGTTTCATTTAAATTTGATCGAGATCCGATGTCTCCTTTTTCGGTAATCTTTTACACGTATGTACGATTTTTTATTTTTGTGCTACCCACACATTAGGAATTCTAAACATTTTTAAATATCATATCAAAAATTGACCGCTCCAGCGGGGTTCGAACCCGCGTCTCCGACTGACCGTGTCGGCGCTCTAGCCAATTAAGCTATGGAACGATGTACCCGCTAGAGCGAAATTTTTGATATGATGATTTTTATTTTCGGTTTAAGCGAACCGTGGCTTTTACACGTATTTACTATTTACTTGACTATTTTTTTGTTTACCTACTTACATTGTATTACTTGTCGATGTAATTGAAGTCGGTTTTTTTCGTTTGCGAGCAAACACAATTGTTTTAAATGTATAGGTAGTTACTAGTTGACCCGGTAAACTTCGTATCCTAATTTTAAAGGTCTAAAAAAAATGAGAGTTTGGATTTGACTGTATTTTTATGTGTTGTTACCTCATAACTTCTTACTGGGTGTACCGATTTTGCTGATTATTTTTTTTTAATCAAAAGTACAAACTTGTTTTGTGGGGAAATTTAAATTTCAGTAAGATCCGACGAGTAGTTTTAGAGTTATTCTTAATAATGTGTATTGTACCATACTTGTCGATCTCAAATGAAGTGATTTTTTTTTATTTGAGACTTAACACAACGATTTTTCGTGTTGGCAACTAAAAAAACACGAACAAAGAACAACAGCAACCAACGCTTCATTTAAATACAGAATATTATAATATGTATATAAGAAGCTGTTGGTTTTCTGAATAAATAAAATAAAATAAAGTAAAATAAAATAAAATAAAATAAAATAAAATAAAATAAAATAAAATAAAATGTATTTCTCGTTTATCAAGTCAGATGTTTTAGGAAGTTTTCAAGTTGTGATTTCAAGGTCCTGGTTTTGAAAGGAAAAATAAATATAAATAAAAGAATATAATACGTATTATAATCATAAAGACTATTATAATTATTACTCCAAAATTTAAGTTTAAAATGGAAACAAAAAAATATAATTTAAGGAAAATAATCACTACATAGTATAAAACAAAGTTGCTTTTTCTGTCCCTGCACATGTATGTACGCTTAAATCTTTAAAACTACGCAACGGATTTTGATGCGGTTCTTTTTAATAGATAGATTGATTCAAGAGGAAGGTTTATATGTATAATAACATCCATTAAATAGTGGAGAAATACTGTTATTTTTGAGTTTTCTAATGTTATGTCGTAAATAATTATTTTTTTTTTCGCTTAAATTGCAAACGCAGGCTGAACCCTACGAGATTTATCAAAATAATGTACTAAGTATTGTACACATTGAAAAGGTCTACAGAAAACTCCGCGATGGTATATACCTATCTCTTATGGATATCCCACAATAACATTTTTTTGTCATTTACTTTTCACGACAAATAATGGCTAATTTTCGAAGCGATTTTAACCAATACAGTATTAATCCTTATCCAATTAAATACCTTAAATATATTTTTTATTTAATATAGATCTATATGGCCCTTTACAGCATATGATTTAAATGAATATTTTCGAAGATATTACAGATTTAAAAATCGCGGTACGTAGCGTTTGCGGCGGTTCCGGCCGGCTTTTACTCTAAGTTAACGCGTGCGGGCCACGGGCAGTAATGAATAAATCAAAAGTACTGAATCGATTTTAATCATTTTTTCAGTGAATGACATAGGCTATAAATATATTGTATACCCGTGCGAAGCCTGAGCGGGTCGCTAGTTCATAATAAAATATAAATGTTATATACTTTAATATTATCGAATTATTCATATTATGAGAAGATAATAATTTTTTAAACTTTAAATTTCTTTTAAACACAGACTTTTCTATCTTAAAGATCGCGGGATTCACCGTGACATCAATCCATAATAATTATACCTACTCGCAAGTACAGTGAACTGAAAGAGAGTACGTGCGCGCCAACTTGGTGTAAAATAAATGATCATTGTAATTATTGTATGTTGTGTATTACAAAATAATAAAAAACGAGTGTGCTTTAGAGCACACGACTGAAGTAAAACTTCTTTAGTTGCCCGTACAGTAATATACGAAACGTACTCTCTCTTTCTATCTTCACTAACTTTTATCTCCCTCTCAGCTTCCGTTCGCTTCGCCCGATCACGCTTCTTGTAACGCTCTCATCACACATTACGACAAATTAATATTAAGTACATGAAGTAAGTTTTTTTTGGTACTTTATCGAGGAAGGATTCAACGGGGAAACGTTGTTAGCATTATTGGCAGCGTGTCCACCCGGACATGGTTTACACCGGAACATTTTGTAATTAGGTATTTAGTTTATTAGTAATGATATTGTAACATTTTGAATGCTGTGTGGTTACGGCATCAAAAAATATAGCCATCCCCCGGAAGACCCGTGGATGTCGTAAGAGGCGACTAAGGGATAACACAGTTCCACTACCACCTTGGAACTTAAAAAGTCGACCGATGGCGGGATATCCATCCAACTGCTGGCTTTGAAATACACAGGCCGTAGACGCGCAGCAGCGTCTTCGGTGCGACAAAGCCAGCCCTGCGGTCACCAACCCGCCCGCCTAGCGTGGTGACTATGGGCAAAACACATGAGTTCACGCCATTTTTGGCGTATATTCTGATACGTATAAAGCTAGCTACACTATATAAACTCGGCCTACGTACATAATTTCGTCACAATTTTAAACATCATATAAAATAGTGGTCGATTCTCAATTCGACTGTGCTTTATTTAAAGGTACTTATATTATATGCGTATTTAATTAAATGTTTTTTTTTCGTTAACGAGCGAAAACAATTTTTTAAATCAGCAAAATTTAAAAAATGTTCACATGTGTCTTAATATCTTACACTCTTTGTTTTCTCCTTGTTAATAACCATAATTTTCATTTAATTTACGCCTTATAATATGCGCCAGTTTAAACTGTTAACTGTCAGCAGACACAATTATCCTAAAATAATTGTGTTTGCTCGCAAACGAAAAAAAACCGACTTCAATTACATCGACGAGTAATACAACGTAGATCGACGAAAAATACTCAAGTAACATTTAATTCAAATTATCATGGTACTAAACTAAGGATATCTTCTTTCCAACAATAATTGTGTTTGCTCGCAAACGAAAAAAAAAACCGACTTCAATTACATCGACCAGTAATACAACGTAGATCGACGAAAAAATAGTCAAGCAACTACGCGTTATTAAAGATTACTCAAAAAGTAGTTATCAGGTCTCAATAAAATTTATATGTGACCACATGATAAACATCAGCTTTCGATTAAATTAACAATTATCAAAATCGGTACACCCAGCAAAAAGTTATTACGGATTTTCGAGAGTTTCCCTCGATTCCTCTGAGATCCCATCATCAGATCCTAGTTTCCTTATCACGGTACCAAACTAGGGATATCCCCTTTCTAACAAAAAAAGAATTATCAAAATCGGTACATCCAGTAGAAAGTTATGCGGTATAATACAACGTAGGTCGACGAAAAAAGCGTCAAGTAAAAACACATTATTAGATATAACTCGAAAAGTAGTTGTTAGATCTCAAATAAATTTAAATGGGACCAATTGGCACACACTACCTTTCGATTAAAACAAAATTTGTCGAAATCGGTCCACACGGGCAAAAGTTCTGATGTAACATACATAAAAAAAAAAAAAAAAACACACTCGAATTGAGAACCTCCTCCTTTTTTGGAAGTCGGTTAAAAAAAGAATTATCAAAATCGGTACACCCAGTAAAAAGTTGTTGCGGATTTTCAAGAATTTCCATCAATTTCTCTAGGATCCCATCATCAGATCCTGGTTTCCTTATCAAGATACTAAACTAGGGATATCTCCTTTCCAACAAAAAAAGAATTATCAAAATCTGTACATCCAGTAGAAAGTTATGCGGTATAATACAACGTAGGTCGACGAAAAAAAGCGTCAAGTAAAAACGCATTATTAGATATAGCTCGAAAAGTAGTTGTTAGATCTCAAATAAATTTAAATGGGACCAATTGGCACACACCACCTTTCGATTAAAAGAAAATTTGTCGAAATCGCTCCACCCAGTCAAAAGTTCTGATGTAACATACATAAAAAAAAAAAAAAAAATCAGTCGAATTGAGAACCTCCTTCTTTTTTGGAAGTCGGTTAATAAAGTAAGAAACTTAACAGCTCCGAACAATGTTGCGTGACTGTTCTCCACAAATAATTACGACACGCAACCTCGGGGAAACTATCGGCGCTAATGTACCTTAAGACCTAAGGCCGCGGTAAACATCGTAATTGGTACAAAAAAAAAACTTCAATTTGCATAACAAATAAATTATTTACACCAACAAGTAATTAAATTTCCATTCCATTGTTTTACTGTTTTACTGTTTACATGTCCGAGTTTTTTAGCTTCTATATTTCAATAAAGCATTATTTACCTTACCTTACAACAGACACGGCCCCGTACGAATATTGGAGCGTAATATAATACACACTATACAGATACATTTACAGATTATACACAGAACAAGTATTAAATATATAGAAAGGCTTACTTCCTCACGAATCGCCATGTCTATTGGAGAAAACTATATGATCCCATCAAAAACATTTTCATGTAAAATGTTGCCAAGACGAGATCATATGGCTCGCAGTGTCAAAAAGTTATCAGATCTCATGTAGAGCCAAGCTTCTAACTCTACACGCCCTAACTCTACAAGCCCTAACTTCACAAACTCTACACCTTAGTCAAAATATGTGGCTTGGCCGTTTCGCTACCGTCACGTAAGGTGAAAATTTGTTTCACTGTTTTTTACTTTTCTGTCATACAATAGTTAGTTCTATTAAAGAAAAAATAAAAAGAAGAAGAATAATTGATATACATATAATACAAATAAAAATAAAAAGAGAAAATATATTTATATAAATGAGACAGGAAAGTCGTCATCTATAACATCGGCAGCCGGTAGTAACGAAACGGCCAAGCCACATATTTTGACTAAGGTGTAGAGTTTGTGAAGTTAGGGCTTGTAGAGTTAGGGCGTGTAGAGTTAGAAGCTTGGCTCTACATGAGATCTGATAACTTTTTGACACTGCGAGCCATATGATCTCGTCTTGGCAACATTTTACATGAAAATGTTTTTGATGGGATTTCATTTCTTTTTGTAAGTTGCTTATGACAATATTATAGCTGAATTTTACCTCCGACACATTTTATACCATAAATATCATCCAATCTTCATCATATTCGGTTTAAGCACGCTGTTTTTGATTTTATGTTGAACTGATATGCAAACGGTGACCTCCACCAAAACTTAAATACCAAAATTACAAAATGTAAATTTTCGACATAAACTAATAACCGATTTTTATTTTTTATGTATTTTATTATTATTATTCATAACAAGGAGTAACTAGGAGTCCCTATATCAATTTTCAGACCTCTAGCATCAAAATTTGCGGAAGTCTCATACAAACTTCCATTCCCTAGTTTAAGGGCTTGGGGGGGTAAAAGTTCCAAGTTTTAGAATTTTTTTGTTGTTTGTGTACTAATACTAGCTTACATACCAAATTTCAGCTTTCTGGGACTTCAGGAAGTACTCTAAGAATTTTGATGATCATCAGTGAGTGACGAAATCGGGGTTTTTTAGATATCAATATAATCTAAAGTATAAGAGCTATGCAATTGAAACTTTATATGTTTAATAAATTCACTATTGACATCATATCCCCATAATTTTGTTTATTTAGTATAATCCAAACCCAAGTTATGAGGGTTCAAAAAAACGACGAAGCACTTCGAGAAAAGATAGGTAGTGCTTTTCGTTTTTTTTTTTAATTTTTTTTTTTGGTTCGTCTTGGCGGGGGCACTACCGTGCCCCCAGAAAATCAGTTCTAAGTTTTCAGTAGACGTTGAGCTTATTGCGAACAGACAGACAGGCGCGGCTACAAATAGAATATTTATAAAAAAGTCGGTCATAAAAATCAATCCAGCCGTTTCGGAGGAGTACGTTAACTAACATTATGACACGAGAATTTTATATATAAGAGTAGCTGACCCCGCAAACGATGTTTTCCTATGTATGCTGTTAACCCCCTTAATCCCCCCTTATAACTCAGGGGTATGAAAAATAGATGTTGGCCGATTCTCAAACCTACTCGATATGCACACAAAATTTCATAAAAACCGGTCCGGCCGTTTCGGAGGAGTATTGTAACTAACGTTGTGACACGAGAATTTTATATATAAGACTAGCTGACCCCGCAAACCATGTTTTGCCATATATGTTATTAACTTCCTCAATTCCCCTCGTTATAACTTAGAGGAATGAAAAATAGATGCTGTGCGATTCTCAGACCTACCCGATATGCACACAAAATTTCATTAGAATCGGTTAAGCCGTTTCGGAGGAGTTTAACTACAAACACCGCGACACGAGAATTTTATATATTAGAAGATTATTACTATAGCTGAAGATCCTGATTTGTGAACGGAAATGTTTTCTAAAGTTTACGCGAATTTCACTCATTATAATGAACAAGTTTTTCGGATTAAAACGATTTTCGGAACCATGGGCACGGGAGGACAGCCCTAGAAGGAGTCGCTGTAAAGTATCCGAAACATCGGGCATGTAAAAAACCAAATAAACCGCGATAAAATTCGAAAAAATTGTTTCATTATAATAACGGAAATGTGTTGAGTTATCATAAATACTAGAAACGAATTCATTATGAGAACATTTTGAAATAATAAATAAGTATAATACTAGGATGGGGAGCGAACCCCGAAACCATTTTAGTCAAAAATTGTGCCATCCGTACCAAGCAGGACGTTTTCAATTTGACGTCGAAGGAATGTCACAACTTACCTTTTTTGGGCTGACTGTCGTTTTTTATTATTGCTTGTACTATTTCAGGCGATCTGAAGCTACCATGTGAAGCTACCGACATGACGTGTCTAGAGAAGTTCGTCGTCACAACTCGGGCAAGACTGTTGCGTGGAATTCCAGAACTTGACATAAAGCCCTCCGACCCGTTGTTCCTCGAACAAATCAACGGCGACCTCCCGCTCTTGAAATACAAGTTCTTTAACACTACCCTCATCGGGTTTAACGACTGCGTGTTATCGAATTTAAAGTAAGAGTCTTTAATTGTTTTAATTTAATTAGATGTTTGGATTTAGTGGCGCTGTGTTACATACAAGACGTGACTAAATTTATAATAAGACACATTTTTTTTTAAAGAGTAACTGCGTAGTTTTTTACTGACTCTTATCTGCAGAATCTACATTCCAAGTTGGTTGGTTCCGAGTAGTACGTAAAATAATATTTATTCTAGTGAGTTTGATACAGAGATAGTGTACCACCAGGAGTACCTTCTATCATTTTACAATAGGTAGCCATCAAAGTATATTCATTTTATAACTTTAATAGCGAGATGTAACTGAGTACAGCGCCATCTAGGGAAGAGCGCATTACTTAACATTGTTATATTTTACTTTATAGTTTTTACAAATATGATTTTGAATTTTATAGAATTATTGCGTTATTTCAGTTATTTGTTCCTGAAATAGTAATTGTTGTTAATTCGAAATGTATTTTATTATTGTCTATTAGTGTTATTTTAATAGAGATAGGGATATATTACCTACATTATATATTTCAAAAATATCGTACATTCAGAAAGATATAATCTCATCAAAAACTTAAATTTGAAATGAGAGGGTAATTCAATATTGAATAACACGTCGTTCTCGACTTCAACGACAAAAAAAAAATCGAGACAATCAATCGACTTTTATTTTGCTCGCGTTGCTCTTCGCCAGACAACTCTTACAAGTTACAACACTCTTTCAAAAAAGGAGCAGGTTCTTAATTCGACTGCATTTTTATGTGTGTTACCTTTTAACTATTTACTGAGTATAAGCTTGTCAAGTAGTCCCATTTAAATTTAATTGAAGTCTCATGAGTACTTTTTGAGTTAATAGTACCTATGTATAAAATGCGTTATGCTTTAATCTAATTGTTTCTATCGACAACAACTAACTATCGAGGTTGTATTACTGTCAATGTAAATTGTAAATTGAAGTCTGCTTTTTTCTTTTGCGATCCATGCAATTATGTGTATATTTCTTCTTTATACAATATTCCAGAATACTTAGAAATGTCACGAGCTTACAGTACGACCTGGACTGCCCGCAGTTACGTGTGAAAGGTGATTATGAGATGAAAGGTGAACTGGTGTCATCGCCGGTGGAGGGAAGTGGAAGTTTCGAGATAATTACTGGTGAGCTTCCAGTCGATAATACTAACGAAATACCCTTAATCCTTAATTATTACTATCCTTAATACCTTAATTATTACTTATGAAACAAAATAAAATACATAATAATAATACTTTATTTCAGACTAAATTTTAAGTCCATAATTTTTAATATTAATAAGTAATTGATGAAATAAATAAGTATTGTTATTTTTTCTTCTTGACAGGAAGATATTTCGTACACGTGGACTACACATTGAGTAAATATCAAGGAGACGACGGAGAAGTTTATTTATCTGGGGAAAACCTTAAACTAGTTTGTGTGCCGAAAACCAGCGTCAAATTCAATTTTGAAAATCTGTGTAAGTATAGTGAAGCACCTCTAAACCAACAAATAATTTAAACAAATGTGAATCGCCGAAATGCACGTACTTATTACTCGCCAATTTTTGAGATTGCATCGAATTAAGTAATATGAATATTTTTTTTTATTTACGTTCGGTCATTGTTTAGGCATAGTTTGTTGAAAAAGAAAATTCAAAAATTCAAAAAATATAATTTAATATTATTATTCAAAAACTCAAAAAATAATAATACGAAGGTGTAAAGTGCGTCGGGACTGTTAATTTTAAATAAATTCAATTTGTAAATGGACTTTTCTTTTCTTTCCTCAAATGAAGTATAATAACTACACTTTTTATTTCTCGTTCCAGCGGACGCCGCGCAGCAGCTCGCTCGCGACCACTGGCGGGAGGTCACGGAGTACATTCAAGACCCGATCTGGTACGCGTGCATAAAGGCGTACATCGTGAAAATGAACAAGATGCTGTCTACTGTACCGTTTAAAAAATTTGTAGTTTTCAATAAATAGTACACTTTACCGTTACGTATTTTTAATTAAAGACTGGAGCGTCTTGCGGTTTAACCCGCGTAGTTTCCAATCCCGTGGGAAAGTGGGGATAAAATGTAACGTAGTAAGTAATTTGGATCTCCAGCTGATGTGGTCTTTAAAATTTGTAGTATTATTACAAGTTTTAATTCTTTCGAGTAGTACATGCATATCGCTGTGGTTATATCCTTCTTCGTTGTAAAATACTTTCACCAGCCGTTTTTAGGTATTAAAACACCCAACAGAGCAACCTAACCGGTTAGAACATATTTTTATTGTTTAAATGTTTACCAACAACTATATTACTATCTTTATTCACTACACTGACACTACTTTACATGTATACAGAGCTACAGATGGCGCCGTTTTTTATTTAATCAACTTACAAGTAATAATGAATTTACTTTGAGTTGTTTCAGCCGCCGCATAGATGGCGCTGTATATAAAATTGAAACTTATTTCGTTGTTCTCATCTGTCGCATAGATGGCACTGTTCATAAAAATCGATAATAAAAAATCAATTTATCTCTAGTACACGCTCCCGTCGCCAGGTCACCAACTTCACAACAACCAATAAGATTTATTATCATGATACCAGCCTCCTTACCGTAACATAGGTTATTGGGCTTCAAAATATTCTTTTAATTTTGTCTCAGGTAAGGTAATGTAGGTACCCAGTGTTATCCAGCAACAATAACTTACTCAAAATATTTAAGGAAAACTAAATCCTATGGTCTCGGTAGACATTTCCTTCCCATTATATCTTTTTATTTTTTATTTATTTATTTAAGGCAAGAAATAGTCATATAATACGAGTGTAGTAACATACTTATTATGAGCTAACTAAAGACCTAATAGTGCCCATAAATAATTTATTATAACACAAGAGTTATTATTGTTGAGCCAGTTCTGTCCGTCTAGTCAGACGGATTAAAATACAAGCAAATTTACAATATTAGGGTAACTATTTACAGGATATACAATTATATACAATTATATACAATTATATACAATTATATACAATTATATAAATAGAACAGTAATAGTACCTGACTACTCAATTTTATCGTCAGCTTGTAACTGAGGTAGGGCACAGCAGGAATTTCCTGCTCAAAATATGGAGCAGCCCGACTGGGGTAGTACCTCGACCTTACAGAAGATCATAGCAAAATAATACTGTTTTCAAGCAGTATTGTGTTCCTGTTGGTGAGTAAGGTGACCAGAGCTCCTGGGGGGATTGGGGATTGGGTCGGCAACACGCTTGCGATGCTTCTGGTGTTGCGGGCGTCTATAAAGCTACGGTAATCGCTTACCATCAGGTGAGCCGTACGCTTGTTTGCCGACCTAGTGACATAAAAAAAAAATTGTACAAGAGGTCAACCACAAGTCAAGCGTTGAAAGAGAACAGATTTAAGCTTCGACATGTATGTATGTACGAGTACGTTAGGGGAACGGTACATAAATGAGTTCGGTGTGAATTGTGGTTTTAAGCGTGAGGAGCGCTCGGGGAGACGAACTTGAGAAACAAAAGACAACCTGCTAAGTAATCATGAGAAGTCAACACCACTGGTCAAAATTTTGTACATAAATACTAGCTGTGCCCGCGACTTCGTCCGCGTGGAATTTAACAAAAAAGTTATTGTTCATTTCCGAGAATCCTAATAAAATTCTAAAACAAAAGTGGCCAAGTTACTCCTCATATCTTGTCAAAATCGGTCCAGCCGTTTCAGAGATTAGCCGGAACAAACAGACATACATACAGACAGACAGATAGACAAAAATTGTAAAAAAAATATTTTGGTATATGTACCATATGGATGTATTTAGTAAAAAACGGTTATTTTAATGTGGTATTCGCATGTATAATAAAATACCACAAACGATTTTGGAATTGTCTCAATATAAATTTAAAGTTTTTATTAAAAAAAAAATAGATAAAGCTTATTACTCGGTGCAGGATTACATAGTTGATAAAGATGTGTGGACTTAGTGGCGCTGTATTTCATGCAACATATCTAATTTTGTACTAAAACACAGTTTATATATTATTTTCAAAAGAGTAACTGCGGAGTTACTTCCCGATTCTTTTCTGCAGAATCTACATTCCGAATTGGTGGTAGCTTCACTTTTACAAAAATAATAATTTTTAAAGTTTTAATTTGTAAAATGACGATTCGAAAGTGCTTTTAGAGCCTATTTGAATAAAGCTATTTTTGATTTTGATTTTGATTTTGATTAAAAACAGTACTCCAATATTATTTATTTGTATATGTTGCAGTCAGAACTCTTAACCAGTCAAAAGTACTATTGACTAGCGAAATCAGTCAAAAGTACTTTTGACTGGACTAGTTGGTCAAAAGTGGTTTTGACTGAAAGTTATTGGTTATTAGTACTTTTGACTGCAAATTCGCGGTTAAAAATACTTTTAACTGACGCTCTCCGTCAAAAGTAGTTTTAACTGCAAAAAAGCGTCAGTCAAAAGCACTATTAACTTACTTATATTAACTGTGAATAAATTTAGTTAAATGATACTGATAAACCATAATAAATTTATGCCCGCGATCTTCTTGCGACTGCATGTCAATCTGATCGACTTGGCAGCGGCTGTTCATTTCAGTGTGCAGAATCGGTTTCTAAACCTGACCCATACTTTTATTGCTTTTCTTCCTTTGGCATACTTCGCACATTGATAAATATATATTAATCATTTCTTTTGTAACATTAGCGTACTTATTTGCCGTTTCATTCTTAAATCTATCGTGACCACCATGCCCTATAGAAATATGAGCAGCATCAATAATGTCGTAGATTACCTCAGCCGGCAAAAATATTTGACAGGTTCTGTGTTTGTAACTAATTTTTTTATACCACAAACTTCAATGTGTTAAAGCGTTGTAATCTACAGTACTGTAATGGTGTTTCCTTTTCATTAAATTTCGCGTCTTCCACATCCATTGCAAACTTTTCAAATTTTTCTTTTGTCATCACATTGAAATGACTATCTTTCATATCTTCCATCGCTAAATTCTTTGCAAAAAGCCTTCTTTCTTTTCGTAGTCACTCATTTTTGTTCTAATATCAGCAAGTTCTCCACCAATAATGAGTAATATAAAAGTTTACTTTTTAAGAGTTTTGACGGAATCATTTAGTCAAAAGTACTTTTAACCAGCTCCATTGGGCAAAAGTACTTTTAACTGTTATTTTAGTCAAAAGTATTATTATCTAAAGCAAACGGTCAAAAGTACTTCTGACTGATTTTGCTAGTCAATAGTGCTTTTGACTGGGTAAGAGTTTTGACTGCAACATATATATTAATATCAAACATTTTACGCCTCTTACACAGAGACAGTAAATTAAACGTTTTTTATATCATGTGATTATTAATCATAATAATAATAAATGTTTTATTTTAGCCAAACATTTACAAATATCTTCATCATACAGATATCAGAAACATGCATTACAGATTTATATCAAAAATTCGTTCTAGCGGGGATCGAACCTGCATTTCCGATTCACCGTGTAGGTGTGCTTTAGCCAACTAAACTACGGCACGATGCAGTCGCTAGTTCGAAATTTTTGATTTTATATTCGGTTTTAAGCGACCGCGGCGTCGTCTGTAGTGAGTCAGCACTCGTAACTATTCAAAGTTTCGTATTACAATGAATTCTTTCTTTTTAATATGATATTAAAAAAAATGTTTGGAATTCCTTAATGTAACACAATAATAAATAATAAGCAATAAATATATAATTATATTATATTAGATATAGTCAATACGATTACAATACATTGATTACATTTGCATTTATTATGGGATTATAACAAAAGTTACTAAAATTATTCAAAAACGTGATATTTACAATGTTTTTTTTCGTTTTGAATATTTAAAAAAAAATTTAAATTATAGTAATAAAAATAGCCACGTTAATTTAAAATCTCATAACAATAGCTAATGACAATAATAATTTTGTTTGCTCGCAAACGAAAAAAAACCGACTTCAATTACATCGACAAGTAATACAACGTAGATCGACGAAAAAATAGTCAAGCAACTACGCGTTATTAAAGATTACTCAAAAAGTAGTTATCATATCTCGATAAAATTTATATGTGACCACATGATAAACATCAGCTTTCGATTAAATTAAAAATTATCAAAATCGGTACACCCAGTAAAAAGTTATTGCGGATTTTCGAGAGTATCCCTCGATTTCTCTGGGATTCCATCATCAGATCCTGGTTTCCTTATCATGGTACCAAACTAGGGATATCCCCTTTCTAACAAAAAAAGAATTATCAAAATCGGTACATCCAGTAGAAAGTTATGCGGTATAATACAACGGAGGTCGACGAAAAAAGCGTCAAGTAAAAACGCATTATTAGATATAACTCGAAAAGTAGTTGTTAGATCTCAAATAAATTTAAAGGGGACCAATTGGCACATACCACCTTTCGATTAAAACAAAATTTGTCGAAATCGGTTTACCCGGTCAAAAGTTCTGATGTAACATACATAAAAAAAAAAAAAAAAAAATACAGTCGAATTGAGAACCTCCTCCTTTTTTGGAAGTCGGTTAAAAACTATAGAACAACTAAATCAATAATACATACATTTACAACAATCTGTAAACAAAAACTAATCGCATCAAAATCGTAGACAATTTATTTATGTAAATTGCGGGTAATTTATTATGAATACACGGCCGCCGGCCGCCAGGACCGACCGCTTGTCCGACTTTCTCTAATTGGAAGTTCTGACAATATTTTAGTTTTAATTTCTATAAATTGATATTTATTTTGTAATCCTATGTGTGTGTTTGTGTGTTAGTGGTTATTTTGATTAACTTATAATATATCTATACACTGTATTTAAAATATTTGGACTCTCTATTTTTTAGCCGACTTTCAAAAAAGAAGAAGGTTCTCAATTCGATTCTATTTTTGTTTAGTTTACGAAGTTCCTTGTAGGGCGTTGCGGAGGGTACCCTAGCCGACAAAAACGTCCGTAACGTTAAAAAAAGTGTAAGATTTTATTGTAGGTATAGTCTATGTATTAAATTTGACGACGATTTATAATATATATTAAAAAAAATTAAGCAATGTATAAATTTAATTATAAAAAACCGACTGCGTATAATAACTTTAAGTAATAATAATTGTTTGCAGGCAAACGAAGAAAATCCGACTTCAATTATATCGACAAGTAATACAACGTAGGTAGACGAAAAATTGTCGGGTAAATACGCATTATCAAAGATTACTCCAAAAGCTGTAATCAGATCTCGATGAAATTTAAAGATGACCACATGATAAACATCGGCTTTCGATTAAATGAAAAATCATTAAAATCGGTACACCCAGTAAAAAGTTATGCGGATTTTCGAGAGTTTCCCCTCGATTTCTCTGGGATACCATCATCAGATCCTGGTTTCCTTATCATGGTACCAAACTAAGGATATCTCCTTTCCAACAATAAAAGAATTATCAAAATCGGTTCATAAACGACGGAGTTATCCCCGAACATACACAAAAAAATATGTGTATACGGTCGAATTGAGTAACCTCCTCCTTTTTTGAAGTCGGTTAAAAAGTGAAAAAAGACATTGTATTTTTGTTTTAATACAAACATGATAATTATACCATTTTAAAATCTTCAGTGCCTATAAAAAAAATGACATGTGCGGGACTAGAACTTACGACCACTAGCGTATCTGCTAATTAGTGTTTTCGAACAGTATTATTATAGCTATAAACTTGTATGAATTTGTTTCGGCGACGTGGACTCCCGAATGTCTTGTTTGTTTACTGTTTACTTAGACAACATTGTAGCGATTCATTTATAGCGTGTTTCTGTTTGTGTAGCTTATGGACGTTTTATGTGTGTTTATGTGTAAAAGGGTGTTCAGTCGACAGCATTATATCATTTGTAATCCTTTTATATTTTAAGACATGAATGTCATTCGTCCATCCGAAAGCACAACGCGTGTGATATGTTGGTCGCGGCGAGGTCGCGTTGTAATCGATAGCACCACGTCACCGCCGTCGCACCACTCCGCGCTGACTTGTGTGCCACACCTGACGTGACTGATTACATCTGGGTAATGGATGTTTTAAATATTTGATGACACACTCGAAATACTTAAGTCTTTATGTTTACGCTGCTGTAGTACTGTCGATAGTTCGACGATCAATGCACCGTTGTAAAGAAACGGTACACGACATGTCTTAGACCGTTCATAAGAAATGGAATACTGTTTCCTGTTCAGAATTTCCTCGTTCTAAGTTAAGCAAAGAAACTGCATGGAGAAGGTTGGCGAGATCGTGTCAGTGAGCACACTGCGCTTGCAGCGCGGGGAAGTGACATGTGTGGACACGGCGGGCGCGCGGCTGTCGGCCGGCAGTGGGGATGGCACTCTGCGGCTGTGGAGCTGGGTACGAGACGTCGCCTGGGTCGAGAGAACCGTGGTTAATAGAGCACATAGATATGGCGTCACGGGCACTCGTTTCTCTCCGTCGGGGATTTTACTGGCATCGGTGGGTGTAGACGGGGCGGCGCGCATCTGGAGCGCACGAGAGGCCCTCGTAGCGAAGAGCACGCTGGCGGCGCCCGACGCTGCAGCGGCGCGCTCACTGCAGTGGGCGGCGGGCGAGAGGCTCGTCGTTGGACACGATGACGGAGCGATCCGCGTGTGGACGGTGCGATCCGGAACATTGCTCGCGTTTGTGCGACCGCACGAGGGGGCCGTGCACGCTCTCGCCACGTTAGACAACGTCGCTCTTCTGCTAAGTGCTTGCACAGAAGGAGTGCTCAAAGTTTTCGATTTCGAAAGTAAGGAATTTTTAAATTATTGTTAAAAGTATATTAGATAAAATAATTATTGTATACGTATACTGCTATCAAGTACTTCAGATTTTCTGTAGTAATTACTCATACCATCTTAAGATGGTCAGAGCCTGTGGGGAGGATCAGGTGTAGAGTTGATAAACTCTTTGCGACGCTTCTGGCGTTGGAGGCGTCTATAGGCTACAGTAAATGCTGGTAAATCAGTTGAGCTGTATGCTTGTTTGCCGCTCTAACCGTATAATAATTGTGTTTGCTCGCAAACGAAAAAAAAACCGACTTCAATTACATCGACAAGTAATACAACGTAGATCGTTGAAAAAATAGTCAAGCAACTACACGTTATCAAAGATTACTCAAAAAGTAGTTATTAGATCTCGATAAAATTTATATGTGACCACATGATAAACATCAGCTTTCGATTAAATTAAAAATTATCAAAATCGGTACACCCAGTAAAAAGTTATTACGGATTTTCGAGAGTTTCCCTCGATTTCTCTGGGATCCTATCATCAAATCCCGGTTTCCTTATCATAGTACCAAACTAGGGATATCCCCATTCTAACAAAAAAAGAATTATCAAAATCGGTACATCCAGTAGAAAGTTATGCGGTATAATACAACGTAGGTCGAGGAAAAAAGCGTCAAGTAAAAACGCATTATTAGATATAACTCGAAAAGTAGTTGTTAGATCTCAAATAAATTTAAATGGGACCAATTGGCACACACCACCTTTCATTTGTCGAAATCAGTCTACCCGGTCAAAAGTTCTGATGTAACATACATAAAATAAAAAAAATACAGTCGAGTCGAATTGAGAACCTCCTCTTTTTTTGGAAGTCGGTTAAAAAACATGAACTATACGTTCGTTCACGTATTCATAGAATTAGCTAGACACGGCACGGAGGGAGGCGCGGGCCCAACGCCTTTGCTATGGGAAGACGGGGCGCACGACTTGGGCGTGCTGTGCGCGACACCGCTGCAGCGCGGGGCGGCGACGGGCGGGCACGACGGGCGCGTGCGGCTGTGGCGCGTGCAGGGCGGCGGACGCGGCCGGCGCGTGGGGGCGGGCGCCGCCCTGGCCGGGCACGCGGCCGCCGTCACCGCGCTGCGCTGGGCGGGCGGCCTGCTGGCGTCCGCGTCGCTGGACCGCACGGCGCGCCTGTGGGACGCGGCGGCGGCGGCGTGCGTGCGCGTGCTGCACGCGCACTCGCGCTACCTCACGTGCGTCGCGCTCGCGGCCGACCTGCGCTACATGGTTACCGGTGGGTTTCATATAAACCATTCCAAGCTTTCAGTACCTTTATTTTGCTATATCTAGCACGTTATTATTACAGGAGATTGAGTTTAGAAAAGGTTTTATTAAAATTAGGTATATATCAAACATGATATTTAAGGCGAGGTGAGCCACGCCACAATATATGAATCGGAAACGGTGCGGGTTCCAGTCGGAGCTTGCACCATTACGTCGTCATTGTTTTAAATGATCTACATTATACATTAGTTGCACATGGATTATTTCCCCATGGCGGCATGGTCCCAAAGCAACATCAAAGACATTACAACCTGTTGTAGTAAAGCAACGTATCGGTGGGCCAGTGACAGTCTGCCACTGTTTGTTTTCAGGTTCTAACGACAAGTCGGTGTGCACGTGGTCGCTGGGGAGCTTCTCACAGAACGATGATTTAGAACCAGCCTGCAATCCACTCGTTCACTTCGCTCTCGGAGACCTTGAGGTACATATTTTTCCATTTTTTGTACGAAATCGTTGCAGCAATTGAAAAGTAATAAATTTTGTAATCTACGAACGTGGATGGAAAACTACTTTCTATTTTGGTTTTGTAGTTTTTCGTTTTGTTTTTTCATTTTCTGATAACCTTATTAAAATTAACCAGGTTACTGAATCAGTCAAATAAGGAATAATCACATCTTAGGGCATCGGTCCAGTAGATGAAGACCGTACAGATAACTTAGAAAACATCGAGAGTAACTACGCGTGCGCGAGCTCGGTGGCCCGCTGCGTGCTTCGCGAGCCTCACGCCGCCGCCATCAACTGCATCGCCGCCTGCAATCAGCTGATCGCGACTGCTTGCAGGTGAACTTGAATTCACTGTTAACTGCGGTCACCTACATTCATTTTTGTACGACTAAGTCTGGAACAATCGAACGGCCTTCCTAACGGTAAGCAGTCAGACAACTCTGCTCGAGAGCAGTATTATTTAGCTGTGATCGTTTACAAGGTTCAGGTACTACCCAGACGAGCTGCTTTACATTGTGTGCAGGACATATTCTGATGTGGCCTACCTTATTGTTAGTAACATCATATCAATACATAAACTCTGGGGCTTCAGTGACGGACACGTGCGAGTGTTCAACTATGACGAGAAAGAAGAGAGCCTACAGCTTGAGTTGGAGCTGGTGGTGGACTCGTACCCCGTGTTGGCGGTCGACTTCGGAGCGAACGGAGCTTTGCTGCTCAGCGGCGGTTTGGACGGGTGCGCTCACCTCTGGGATGTGCAGGTTTGAGAATAAATGTTTATTTGATATTAATGTGGTTTAAAATATTATTTAGTGTTACTGTTAAGTGAACTGACGAACTGACAGACTGTTAATGTCATTTCATTGAAGTAGAGCACAGCAAGATCTACCTGGTTCAAAATTTGGAGCAGACCGTCTGGGGTAGCTAAATAATACAGTTCTCAAGTAAGTGTTGTGCTCCTGTGGTTACTGGGGTAGCCGGAGCTCGTGGGGAGGGTCGGGATTAGGGTCGCCAACGCACTTCTGGCGTTGCAAGCGTCTACGGCAACCGCTTACCATCAGACGGGCCGTACGCATGTTTGCCAACCTCGTCGTATACAAATACTAAACTTGTAAGTGGTGGCAGTCGGGCTGCGAGCTGGCGACGCTGCCGGCGCGCGGCGAGTGCGGCGTGCGCGACGCGCGCGTGTCTCCGCAGCGCCCGCCGCTGCTGCTGCTGGCCAGCGACGACGGGCTGGCCAGCCTGTGGGCCTTCGACCCGCCCTCGCCGGAGCCCTTGCAGTTAGACTCGTCTTTAACTATATTTAGTTGGAGATAGACGCCTATATAGTCGTCCGGGCTGTCAACGCCTCGATCGTGCGCGGTAAGATGTTTCTAGATCGCTTCTAAATAATAACAAAATAAATGTCAGTATAAAAATCGCGAGAGAAAGATTTAATGTCAAACCCGCCGTATACTACGGGTATAGTGCGGATATGCTTATATTATAATAGTTTATAAATAAAATGCTAATAGTTAGTATAATTATGTATGTGTGATATGTGTGTGTTACATGTCGACGGTTAACAAGCAATACCTCATAACCCACACTTTTTGCAAATAATTGTGTTTGCTCGCAAACGAAAAAAAAAAACCGACTTCAATTACATCGACAAGTTATACAACGTAGATCGACGAAAAAATAGTCAAGCAATTACGCGTTATCAAAGATAACTCAAAAAGTGGTTATAAGATCTCGATAAAATTTATATGTGACCACATGATAAACATCAAAAACAAATAAAATTATCAAAATCGGTACAACCAGTAAAAAGTTATTGCGGATTTTCGAGAGTTTCCCTCGATTTCTCTAGGATCCCATCATCAGCTCCTGGTTTCCTTATCATGGTACCAAACTAGGGATATCCCCTTTCCAACAAAAAAGAATTATCAAAATCGGTACATCCAGTAGAAAGTTATGCGGTATAATACAACGTAGGTCGACGAAAAAAGCGTCAAGTAAAAACGCATTATTAGATATAACTCGAAAAGTAGTTGTTAGATCTCAAATAAATTTAAATGGGACCAATTGGCACACACCACCTTTTGATTAAAACAAAATTTGTCGAAATCGGTCTACCCGGTCAAAAGTTCTGATGTAACATACATAAAAAAAAAAAATACAGTCGAATTGAGAACCTCCTCCTTTTTTGGAAGTCGGTTAAAAAAAGTTTTTAATGCCAAACGGTTTTATTTTTTACCAGCAAACTATCGTAATGGTAATTCAATACATCATGTGTAAATATAAATATAATATACCTGAACAAATGAATTAGGAGTATTCTGCATATCTTATTCACATACATATATTTGCAACATTTTCAGCAAATGGTAGAATTTCCATACAGACATTTTTCCTCTATTCGACATATCTAAAGGTCGTATTATGGAAACGCTGAAGCATGTATGTGGTCCATTTTGTATCGTATATAAGTATTATTTTTAAGCAGTCAGGAATTCACATCAATATTTCTGGCTCGTCAACGATGTCATGTTAGTCAACAAATCAGCTCGTCCGCGTTGTTTAAACGCAGATGTAAGGAACAGATAGTACTGTACTGTGATTAAGTAGCCATCGGAACTTTTGATTTATGACGTTAAATGTCTCGTGAGCGTGACCACACTCATTACAGCACGCCCCGGTTAAGCAAAGCGAACTACGCTTGTATTATTCAACTGATAATTACATGTAATCTATTATTCATTGGCTGTTTCGAATTAATTCCAACACGCAAAAAGTATAATCGACCCATTTGGAGTAAATGTCAATTGTATAATTTAAAGATAATTATATGTAAGAGCAACCATGGCATGTAATTTTAGTTGGAATCTAATAAATAAGGAATAAATTACTAAACGACCACATACAAGACTATGTTTCATTTATTTATCATATTATTTATGTAGGGCACAACACGACATATCCTGCTCAAAATTTAGATCAGATCGTTAGAGAAAGCACCTCGATCACACAGAAGATCAGCTGAATGACACCATTCACACGTGTTACGTTCTAGTGGTGAGTAAGGTAGCCAGAGTCCTGGGGAGGGTCAGAGGTAGTCTTAGCAGCGCGCTTGCCATGCCTCTGGTGTTGCAGGCGTCTATAGACTATGGAATCGCTTATTATAGGTAAGTAGGCTGTACGCTTTATTAATATTGGAGTAAAGCTTCTTTACGCACGCTTGACTTGGAGAAGGAGCTGGTGAATACGAGACGAGAGCGTTACGAAAAGTGTGATCGAGCGAGGCGAACGGAAGTTGAAAGGGATATATAAGATATTGAGTCCTCCCGTGACCGTGATTGCTGTAAAATATTCGAAACGTCGGGCATCTGAATAACGTAATATTTTAGTGAAGATAGAAAGAGAGAGTTATATTTTTTAAGTTTTACTTCAGTCGTGTGTGTTCTCTCGTTTTTTTTTTTTAATATAACTAGATTGGCAAATAAGTTTGTTTGCCACCCACTAGTAGTATAAAATAAAAAATATATAATATGTAAATGGCAGTGTATATCTGGGGCTGGTGGAGGCCGCCCTGTGCTGCGCGTGGTCCGCGGACGGGCGGGCGCTTGTCGCCGGGGGCGAGGCGGGCGAGCTGAACTTGTTGGCTCCGCCGCCTCAGCCGAGCCTGCTGTGTCAGCAGCTGTACGCGCATGACCTCGGTACTGTGTACCTAATGTTTACAACTGATTTCTTATCAAATAGTGTAATGTTAGCATCGAAATAGCTGATTGAGAAAAAGTGGCAATAACCATTTTTTAACTATTTAAATATAATGCATGACTTCTTCGTAATAAAGTGTAATAAAAGACTAAGCACATTTTTTTTAAATATACTATACGATGTACCGTGGTCAGCATTATTCAAACAGAAACAGTTTCTTACGTGTTGTTAACAGAATGAGGTAATAATGAGCATTTTGCTGACCTCACGTAGTATTTGTGAATATGTTAAATTTCATCGTTTCAAACAGTGTCCTACACTCGTTGCAGGGGTTTTGAGCTGTGATTTCGCGGATAGTTTTGAAAATTCCGAATCTGAAGACGAGAAGTCTACGCTACTACTGGCGACGGGAGGTCGTGACGCGTTAGTGAAGCTGTGGTGGGTGAGGTTGAGCGTGGATGAGACTGGCGCGCAGACGGGTGCTCTGGAGCTGGCGAGCAGTCTGGCGGCGCACGGCGGCGCGGTACAGTGCGTGCGCTGGGGCGGGCGGGCAGCGAGGGCGGGCTGGCGCTGGCCACGGGCGGCGCGGACCGCTGGGCGCGCGTGTGGCGCGTGTGGGCGGGCGGCGGGCGCGTGCGCGTGCAGGTGGCGGTGGCGGTGCCGGCGGGGGCGGGCGGCGCGCCGGCCGTGCGCCTGCTGGGCGGGGAGGGCGGGCGGCTGGCCGTGGGCTCGCTGGGCGGCGCGCTGACCGTGTGGCGCGTGCCGCTAGATGACGCGCTACAGGACGCTGAGGGCGAGGAGCCACGCTTCTGGAGTGCGGCGGGCGTGGAGCGGTGGCTGCGAGAATATGTCACCAGACCGCCCGGTAATGCTTCACGACAACTGTGATTCTATTCTTGTGTTCAAATATTTGAAAGACTCAAATTTTAATAAAAAAATGTACAAGGCGATGTTTCTATGCGTTACGTACCAAAATCATACCAACATTTTGACCAGATAAACCACGTCGAAGTACAACATAGAAAGAATCCTGAGTGTTCTATATAGCTCTATAGTATTACTCAAATCTAATCTAGTTGATTTAAATTCATTGGTTCGTTTGTCGTAGTAGTTATTTCAGCGTGATCCGCGGCCAACATTCAGACACACGATAGTAAAAACGACAAAAGCGCATATTTTTTACATAAGTGTCAATTATAAAATATTCGTCAAAATTCTTTAAAATTATCTTTTATGTACAAAGTTAGACATTTTCATCCTTAATACAGCTTAACCGGTAAAACTCGTCATTTGTTCTAAAATAATAATTGATACGTCTGTAATGTTATATTTGAGTGAGAGATGACATCTGAGGGAAGGTCAATGAGGTAAATAAAACCCAATAAAAGTCGATCTTACACTGAATTTATTGAGATGATTATAGATGGTGTATACTTGTATAATTATGGGCAAAATAACAGACGTCATATGTGCAGTAAGGAAGGTACATGTAAAAACAACTATTAGCAATAAGTAGTCTAAATTAAAGAAGGTCATTAGTTCGCAAAGATTACATTGCTGAGAGTGCGGCAACACGTACTTTTCCCGTAACTTTCATTATTGCTAAAACTATCAACCGTGTCTAATATTTCTTATGTAGATGATCGTTATATTATAGGCTCGACGGTGTCAGAGGAGGAGGAGACGCGATTGCTCGACGCGGTCACTGAAGCAGAACTCACCGGCGACAAGTTGCTGGACACTCCGCTGATGGAGTTGATGAACTGTTTCGGATATGGTGTGTTTTTAACTTTAAATTACAATCGGTGTATATACTCGTAGTTAAATAGATGAATGCTTAATTAGAGACGAACGCCTTGTTCAAGGAGGAGAACCCAGTGAAGACTCTGACGAGCCTCATGAGGTTCGTGAGCGACTGCTAGATGAAATACTGTGGCTGCGTCGAGACTTTCTTCCTTACGATTTGGTGAGTTTAAATAACTGATATCGTTCTCTTACTGTTCTTTATTATTTATTGCTTGCTAGAAGGGTTATGCTTTTTGCGGTAACCTTGTATGTATGCATGTAATTTTGTTTTTCAGCTCATATATGCAAAACTGCTAAACGAATTTATATAATTGAGCTATCATTAGATTCATCTTCATAATCCAACTCAGATATATGTATTCTCAGATATATGTAGTTCCTTAAATTATTTATATCTTAAATTTAGTAGTTACTGGCAGACAAATCGGAACAACATTGTGCTATGGTAAGCTATAGCCGCACGCGCTGCGCTGCCCGCTGTCGCACGCTCGTTGCCGACCCAGTCGTATAACCCTCAGGAGGCGGGCGCGCCGCACGCGCTGCGCTGCCCGCTGTCGCACGCTCGTTGCCGACCCAGTCGTATAACCCTCAGGAGGCGGGCGCGCCGCACGCGCTGCGCTGCCCGCTGTCGCACGCTCGTTGCCGACCCAGTCGTATAACCCTCAGGAGGCGGGCGCGCCGCACGCGCTGCGCTGCCCGCTGTCGCACGCTCGTTGCCGACCCAGTCGTATAACCCTCAGGAGGCGGGCGCGCCGCACGCGCTGCGCTGCCCGCTGTCGCACGCTCGTTGCCGACCCAGTCGTATAACCCTCAGGAGGCGGGCGCGCCGCACGCGCTGCGCTGCCCGCTGTCGCACGCTCGTTGCCGACCCAGTCGTATAACCCTCAGGAGGCGGGCGCGCCGCACGCGCTGCGCTGCCCGCTGTCGCACGCTCGTTGCCGACCCAGTCGTATAACCCTCAGGAGGCGGGCGCGCCGCACGCGCTGCGCTGCCCGCTGTCGCACGCTCGTTGCCGACCCAGTCGTATAACCCTCAGGAGGCGGGCGCGCCGCACGCGCTGCGCTGCCCGCTGTCGCACGCGGCGCTGCGCGAGCCGGCGCGCGCCGCCGACGGGTTCACGTACGAGCGCCGGAACATCCGCGACTGGATACTGGCCGCCGACAGCGGTACGCGTGCTCACATTTGTTTATGTTTATTGTTTTATTTTATTTATTTATTTATTAAAGGATAACCAATAAAAGATACAATAATAATAGTTTGTTACACATGAGCTTATAATAGGATGTCAATGCTCTTTTAATTATTGGTTATCACAACATGCATTATCATGTCAAATACTACATTTAGTTAATGAGTAAATTGTTGTCATCGTTGATATGAATCAAATTTATGTGCCAATCTAGTAACAATTTAGAAATACCTGATAAAATACAATGTCAAAAGCATACAAATTCAAAATGATTCAATAAAAAAGAAAAAAGATTAAAAAAATAAAAAAAAAAACAAAAATTAAAAATGAAAAAACAACACAACACGTTGGAGTCAAACACAATTAACAAACTACCACACAGATTAGTATAAATGTATCTAGCTAATAACCACGTCAGCGTCAGGTCAAAATAGTAAAATACAATGTCAAAATTATAAAATTATCGAATATCCAAACTGTAATACGTCAAATTTTAAAATCAAAATTAAAATTAAAAAAAATTAAAATTTATAATCAAAAATCGAATAATCAAAAATTAAAATTAAAAAAAAAAAAACTTAAACAAGTCAATTGAAAAGTTAAGTCGTTGTTGTACACTACTTTACTATAATATACATTACTGCACTACTATACAGTGCTAAAAACTTAATCGAGTTTATTTCTAAGAGTGTCGCACTCGTCAGGAACAAAATAGCTGTATATGTTAAAAAAAGGAAACTAAAAAGTGAAAAATAAATTTACTAGTACAAAGTAATTCGTATTTTTATTTAGTTAATCAGAAATGATTAAATAAATATTTTATAATTTTGAAGTTGGTGCCAAGTAAAACAATAACTACTCTAATATCTACTCGTAAGTTGTATTCAGTTTTCTTTCATAATTTGTTTCATTGACTTGGTTGAATACTGTTATTATTCTGTTATTTTTTTGACATATCTAATAATATTTTTGGTACTTGTTTGTTGTGTGTGTGTTGTTTGTATTTGTTATTGTAGCGAGGTTTTTGTAGTATTTACTTGGCACCAACTTCAAAATTATAAAATATTTATTTAATCATTTCTGATTAACTAAATAAAAATACGAATTACTTTGTACTAAGTAAATTTATTTTTCACTTTTTAGTTTCCTTTTTGAAGTCGGTTTTTTTTTGTTAAAAATTATTTTATTTTACAATTTTTAGTGATGGGTAGACCTAACAAGGATGCTTTTTCTCTTATGTCGGGGGTTCGGCAACATACACAATACACAAGCACAAACATCCAGATCATGACAAACATCTATATGGCCAATACAAATGTCTGTCGTGCGCGGGGATTGAACCCACTAACGCCAGCGCAACAGCCGGTGCTGTAACCGCTGCGCTAACGCGTCGATATACTATGAGTAAAGTTCGCTATCAGGTGTACGTAATAACAACCGGGACTGACAGCCTAGCGTGTTCTCCGAGGCTAGGTTCGGAGAACCACAAGGATTAACAACTAGACCGAAAATAAATATTTGTATAAACATAAATATCCACTCCAAGCGGGAATGGAACCCGCGACCGTCGGAGTTTAGGCGCCGCCGAAACGGCACATGCACCATTATATCAAAGCGGTCGTCAAACAGCAAAAGGTAACTGCTGTAAATTGTTGAGAAATTCCCTCGAGTGCTTATGGGCTCCATCATCAAACCTGGTCCTGCGACACAGATGATCACACAGCAGGTAATTGCTATAAATCGTTGAAAAGTTCCCTCGACTATCTTTTGTCTCCATCATCAGACTTTAATGGCACTTGTAACTCATATAGGTGCAAAGTTCTCATCAATAGAAACGAATTAAGTTCAAACAGCAGGTAATTGCTATAAGTCGTTGAAGATTACCCTCAACTATCTTTCGTCTCCATCATCAGACTGAAATGGCACTTATAACTCATATATATGCAAAGTTCTCATCAATAGAAACGAATTAAGTTCAAACAGCAGGTAATTGCTATAAGTCGTTGAAGAGTACCCTCGACTATCTTTCCTCTCCATCATCAGACTGAAATGGCACTTTATAACTCATATATATGCAAAGTTCTCATCAATAGAAACGAATTAAGTTCAAACAGCAGGTAATTGCTATAAGTCGTTGAAGAGTACCCTCGACTATCTTTCCTCTCCATCATCAGACTGAAATGGCACTTTATAACTCATATATATGCAAAGTTCTCATCAATAGAAACGAATTAAGTTCAAAAAGAAGGTAATTGCTATAAATTGTTGAAGAGTTCCCTCGACTATCTTTCTTCTCCATCATCAGATCGACTCCAGACCTTTATTAAATAGTAGTGCTTTATAGTACTTAATGAAAACATGATTAAATTTACTAGTCCCCCTTACGATTTTTGAAAGTCTACCCCGATTTCTCTGGGATCCCATCACCAGATTCTGGTTTCCTTATCATGGTACCAAATTATGAATATCTCCTTTCCAACAAAAAAAGAATTATCAAAATCGGTTCATAAACGAAGAAGTTATCTCCGAACATACATTAAAATATATATATATATATATACGGTCGAATTGAGTAACCTCCTCCTTTTTTTGAAGTCGGTTAAAAATTGTGAACAGACTGCTCCGAATTAAATTAATTTTTTTTTTTAATTTAAATTATTACCAAAACCGTTTTCCATAATTTATAAACAAATAACAGTATACCTTTTATTTAAGTTTCGGAAGTTCTACTCTTATACTTAAATTATATATATATATATATATATATATATATATATATATATATATATATATATATATATATATATATATATATATATATATATATATATATATATATATATATATATGTTTTTTTTTTGTTATCGCAAGGGAACCCATTTATGGGTGATATCCAGGACGCCCGGGTAGGCAGTCCTAGACAGTATGTCGGCTTCAACACTTGGGGGTGCACTACCGACCAAACCCATGCCTTCAGTCGCTTTAATTGGAGGGTCCCGGATCTGCAGGCAACAGGATCCTTCCAGCGACCGGCTGGCCTCGGTGAAAAGGCCAGAGTTCTCCTCTATGGGGACTGTCCGGCTCACCTCTGAACAATCCCGACGACGCCATGTCTAGCAGGACCGGGTTCCCATCCCGGCCCGACACGAGCACAGGGGCGTTACTGGAGGTGCATTAAGTAGCGCCTCCTACGCACCCCCGTTCGTCGCCTGCGGAGGGAGGCCTCGTCGGTGGCTTCCTCTCTCATCCGCTCGACGTTCTCCTTCTGGAACATTACTGTCTCGCAGAAGGAGACCATCGCCGTCCAGGACTCGTCGTCGCCGAGCATCGCGGTGATGATGCTCGGCAGTGACAAGTCTCCTCCGAGGACTGTCGTCAGATCGCGACGCAGCGCCGCCCATCTCGGGCACACCTCGAGAGTATGCTGGGCAGAGTCCACCGCCGCGCCACAATCGTGACATCCAGTCGTCGGCTCCTTTTGGGCCGTCCGACACAAATTCACCAAAGCAGCCGTGCCCGGTGAGAACTTGCGTCAGACGGAAGGTGAGGGGCTTGCGCTTACGGCGCATCCACCGCTCAAGGACCGGGCGCAACGCAGCCGTTACGCGAGTGCCATACGGATGCTCCGCCAGGTTCTCCCCCTACCTCCGCATTAATGCTTCTTACCCCATCCGGCGCACCCGTAGAATCCCGTCCAACGTGGGGTTCTCACCAAGAGCCCTCCTACCCGAGACGTATGAGTAGATCTCGGCAAGGACCTCCGCCACGAGCTCCCACGGGGAATCGCCAGCTAATACTTAAATTATATTATTTGTATACTATCTAACCTAATTGTCTTGAGTGGTTTTAAATCATTACTTACCAGTTTGTTTCTAATCTTCATTATAAATTTCACTTCAATTAAAGCCTCAAAATGTTTTATTACAATTTTATTACATTATAAGTTTTCTATTGTTTTCCCTTTCTCATTTGTACTGTGTGTATGATTAAAACAGTTTTGCGTCTTTGAAATGTAAATTAGAATTTATTGTTGTCTGAACGTCTCACCCCAAAGATGCCTCCTTTCATAACCGAGTACTTTAACATCTCATGTGTGTAGATGTAATGTAATGATTAAGGTTATTTTTTACGAACTTGTGTGTTTTTGTATAGACCTAAGATTTCTGTACTGCACATATGACATTTGTACTTCTGCCTGTATATACTTACGATTATCTAAATGAACTTAGTGTTAGATCGACTTTTATTAGGTTTGGTTAACCTCATTATATATATATATGGTCGGTTGAAAGGATATATCCCTAGTTTGGTACCATGATAAAGAAACCAGGATCTAATCATGGGATTCCAGAGAAATCGAGGAAAACCCTCGAAAATCCGCGTAACTTTTTACTGGTTGTACCGATTTTGATGATTTTTAATTTAATCGAAAGCCGATGTTTATCATGTGGTTACATTTAAATTTCATCGAGATCTAATTACAACTTTTGGAGTAATCTTTGATAATGCGCATTTGCTTGACTATTATTTCGGCTAACTACATTGTATTACTTGTCGATGTAATTGAAGTCGGCTGGTACGTGAATACGGTCGAATTGTGTAACGTCCTCCTTTTTTTGAAGTCGATTAAAAAATAGTTAATGTGAATGTGAATAAAAGAGTTATATGTGATCGTATATTTACAGATGAAGTCCAGTCCCCGATGTCGGGGCGGCGGCTGGCGAGCTTGTTCGTGGAGCCCAACTACGGCGTGCGCGACTTGCTGCGCGACTACTGCGGCTGGCGGCAGTAGTGGGGGGAGGGGTGCTTACTACACGTATATACTGCTGTGACGACTTAAATATGGTCTTAAAGTGGCTTATGTACGACAGTTTTCCGACCATTCTACACAAAAAGCTAGTTCACGTTCAAGGCGAGTGCGCGCCAGCCGCAACCATGCCTCGAAGGTCATCGCCGATAGTAGGAACTGTTCGCTAGTCGAGCACATGAGTTACATTTGTACATGACTTTATTAACTAAAAAATACCTTTCTTTTGATTCATATTTACTAACATTATTATGGTTTCATATTTATTAACATTAATAATATTTATGCTGTCCAAATTTAATAAAAGTTATAGCTGTTGCGCTGGCAGTTATCGGGCGCGTGCTCGATCCCCTCACTTGGCATACATTTGTATTGATCGTGTATTTTCCATGCTCGGGAGTAAATCGGGAGTAAAATAGTAAAGTGGGAGCTATCGGGCCGTTCAGTGTAGAGTGTTTATTAAATGGCTCATTCGACCACTCTTACGTTCCAAGTCATGTCGACGTATCTTACAATTTGTTAAAAAAGTATATGAATACGCTTTATAATGTGTGCTGGATTGACAGCGCCTAGCACTTGTGTCTGTGAATTTGTGTGTCAATATACGCTAGCAACTCCCCCTTTTTCTTCTTTTTTTTCCTTATTCTCCGGCTCGCTGGACTGACGATCTACGTAAGACTGCCGGTGTAGGCTGGATAAGGATTGCGGAAAACCGGTATGTTTGGCGCGTTCTTGGGGAGGCCTATGTCCAGCAGTGGAATACAATAGGCTGAACTGACTTATCTTTTTCATGTTTGTAGATACTTTGTATACATTATTGTGACAGAGGTTGGTAACGATCTGACGCACCGGTGTTGTGGTCGATGAGAGTTGTGATTTTTATCGTGATGTATCGTTTGTGTTGTGATACTCGTTGCTATTAACTACGTCATTTTTTACACTCTGTGCACGATTTTGATAATATTTTTGTAATGTTTATTTACTTAAAGGTAATTACTAAAATATAAAGAAAATATATGTTTTTGAGTTATGCACACGTGTGATTGTGATCAATTAAATAAAAATATATTTCGACAAATTTCATGTAGTTTCATTAACTTATTAACTAACTTCAATTAGTAAAGACAACAGTCTATAAAAATTACTCAGGCTTCGTTAGAATATCAATTTAAATGACTGTATAGATAACTCTCCTTATAGACCACACATTATCCTAGACGATACATCAATATGAAATATTCAACAGCTTTTATGTTAGACCTCAGTTAAGATCATCATCGTTATCACTTCAGCCTATTGCAGTCCACTGCGAGACGTAGGCCTCCACAAGTTCGCGCCAAAAATGGCGTGAACTCATACACATGTTGTCCATAGTCACCATGCAGGGTTGATTTTATTACATCGAAGACGCTGCTACCCATCGTCGACCAGTGTTTTTCAAAGCCAGCCGTCGGATGGTTATCCCGCCATCGGTCGGCTTTTTAAGTTCCAAGGTGGTAGTGAACTGTGTTATCCCTTAGTCGCCTCTTACGACAGCCACGGGAAGAGAGGGGGTGGCTATATTCTTTACTGCCGTAACCACACAGCTTAGCACAGCTCAGTTAAGATAAAACTTACTAACAGCAGAATCACGACTAAGAAAACCGTATCCGGAACATTTTTTAATATCATACCAAAAATCGACTGCTTCAGCGAGGATCGAACCTGCATCTCCGACTGACCATGTCGGTGCTCTAGCCAATTAAGCTATGGAACGATGTACTCGCTAGATCGAAATTTTTGATATGATGATTTTATATTCAGTCTAAGCGACCGTGGCGTGGTGGTGGATAAACGATGCAGGTTCGATCCCCGCTGGAACGGTCGATTTTTGATATGATATTAAAAAAGGTTTAGAATTTCCTAATGTGTGGGTAACACAAAAATAAAATCATACAAATTAAAACCGTATCCAATATCGTGCAACAGGAACAGTGTGAAGTGGGAACAAATATACATATAGATAATTATTAAAAAAATAATAATTTGGCTTCTATTGTCTCATAAGAGTTGCATGTAAAGCTGTTCTTCTTTTGCATCTGCGTCGTACTTACATACGCTGTGCGTAACTCACTGTGGGTGTGTCCTGTACTCACCATTGTGGGTGTGTCCTGTACTCACCATTGTAGGTGTGTCCTGTACTCACCATTCTGGGTGTGTCCTGTGCTCACCATTGTGGGTGTGTCCTGTACTCACCATTGTGGGTGTGTCCTGTACTCACCATTGTGGGTGTGTCCTGTACTCACCATTGTGGGTGTGTCCTGTGCTCACCATTGTGGGTGTGTCCTGTACTCACCATTGTGGGTGTGTCCTGTGCTCACCATTGTGGGTGTGTCCTGTACTCACCATTGTGGGTGTGTCCTGTGCTCACCATTGTGGGTGTGTCCTGTGCTCACCATTGTGGGTGTGTTCTGTACTCACCATTGTGGGTGTGTCCTGTACTCACCATTGTGGGTGTGTCCTGTGCTCACCATTGTGGGTGTGTCCTGTGCTCACCATTGTGGGTGTGTCCTGTACTCACCATTGTGGGTGTGTCCTGTACTCACCATGAAAATATTTATTGGAGTTTATTCCTTAACAATCGATTTTCATATGAAGGCCCCGGTAGGGAAAATATGAGAAATAAAATATACTGAACGAATTACCTTGTTATCTTTCTCGTAACGCCATCTATTAACCAATAGGGCACCAATAGGGTTCCGATAGATGGTGTAAAGATGTTTCATAATAACGCTATCTTAGATAGATGGTGTAATTTGATTCGTTTATTTAGCATTTAATATGGTATTAATCTTTTAGATTAGTAAGCCTTTTTTCGTACTTATTTAGACAGTCGATCTGAAGGAGTAAGCTCCAGTTGTGCGTCGGAGCTGACACACACACTTTTTTTCAATATTTGTACGAGTATGAAGTTAAGTGAAGTTGACTAACGAAGTCAATGGCAGCTAAGTTTGTAAAAAGAACAAAGTTTGTTTAAGAAACGCTTTATTTAGGACGGACACAGCATTGAGACGGGCGGGAGGCAGGGTGCGTTTCATCATTTACTTGCCTCTTAACACCAGCTCTGAGTTTTCAGGTTTACTCAATAACTCGTTAACGCCATTAATGTGAATATTATTTATTTTCAACCTCCACTTTTAAAACTCAAAAAATTCAAAGACACTTATCTAAATACACTTATAAGTGATACACCAGTGAATGTTTCAACGATCTCATCTTTATTTATATTACTTACATTTATATATTTACAAGTGAGGCAGTAACAGTGTAAACGAACCAAACTTATTTTACTCCGTCTCACTGAACGTCGTACAACTCAACAGACGCCGGCGCCGCGGCGCGCGCCCGTGCGTGCCGTGTGACGTCACGGCGCTGAGCGCGCCCTCTGTTTGACTTGTCACGTCCTCGTGTGTGTAGCTGATGACGTCACGCGTCACACGCGGGGCGCGCACTGCGGCCGTCGGAAGTAAATAATCATCGGAAGGACCGCTCGCGCCGCTTGGCGACGAGAGCGCCGGGACCGGACTGAGGACTTCGATGTGGAGCGCTCCGGCTCCGGGCCGGGCGCGGGAGTCAACTTATCTCTAGTACTCGTTATTAAAAAATTACTATCACTAGCGTAACGCTTCGATATAATGAACGACGGCATCGAATTCGAATCACGCTTCCCCGGAACGAGTCCCCGTCGGTCGGAACGCGCGACGCGTCCCGCAGGGGACGCGAGGCGGGTCCTACGTTATTCAAAAAATTTATATATTTTAATATTTATAATAATATTTACAAACTTTACAGAGGCTCCCGCGTCTGATTCGCGGGAGATTATCGATAATATATTAAATAGGGACTCGGATCCCGGTCCGGGCCGGGCCGGACGCGACCGGACCTCGCTGCACGTTACAGGCCCCGGGGGGCGGCGCGCGGCGGACGCTATTTAGGTGAGTCCTCGTCGTGGCACTGCAACCTGTAACAACGACCCGTGACGTGACTGTCAGATTTGAAGGCGATCTATTCAAAAATGCCGAACTGAATATCGTAAACATCATGCATGTAACTAGTATAGCAGGCGGAAGTTGTTTTATTTTTTACTTTTATTAATTTTTATGGAATCAAACATGTTAAATTTCATATAATGGCACATATTTAAAAATCATTACTAAAATAGTTTCCAATGATTATTGAACGTATAAAAATTTAGTCATACTTTAAAGAAGCAAAACCAAAATTAAAATAAATGCATCCATATCTCAAACAAAGCATTAAAATTTAATACTTTGTTTGAGATTTATGGAGGGACTAAAGATGACGAGAAGGGACAGATGTAAGTGCGTAAGTGCGAGACTAACGGTAGCAGCAGCGCGAGTGCGAGCAGCGCCAGCAGGCGCGCGGGGCGGGCGGCGCGGAGGGCGGCGCGGAGGGCGGGGCGGAGGGCGGCCAGCACGGGCGGCAGCGCGAGTGCAGCGGGCAGCGCGAGCGCGGGCGCGCGGGCCGAGGCCGCGCCGTTGCCGTGCTGCATGGCCGCCGGCTGCTCGCCTGCGGGACGTCGGATGTCACGGACTGCTTGTTAGCAACTATTGTACTCGTAATTTCATCTTTGACAGCCTTTCTAATATAAAACCTCGTTACATATAAATCCGTGTCACTAATAAATAATATTACTAAAAAAAAGCTAATATATTTTCATCACATTGTTTTTGTTTATTTACTGATTTGCATATTCATAATGTGTATTTCCTAATAGTGACTTTATAATAAAATAGCTGTTCCCCGCGTTAACTTGACGAAAAAATTATTAAAATATTATATAGCCTTCCTCAGTAAGTGGACTCTCAAACATAAAAATAATTTTTCAATTTGAACCAATACTTGCAAGCGAACAAAATCTTTATTAGCTTTATAATATCAGTATAGATAGAGAAGTGTGTGAAGCCGGGACTGACCGCTGAGCACGTGCAGCACGACGGACGCGGAGTCGAGGTTGGAGGGCGAACACGAGTAGTTGCCGGAGTCCTCGCGCCGCGGGTTGTAGATTATCAGGTTCCCGATCTGCAGCGTTAGCAGGCCAAACATTATATAATATACTCACAGTTATCAGAGCACAGCTCAAGAATTGTTTACTATGAAATTTCAAATAATTTAAGTTTATTTTACAACTCTGTATATGTATTTTTTATCTATAAATTCAAAGGTATAGGTAACGATATAAAGGTATAAAATTCAACAAATTGGGTCAACTTCCGATAAAATAATCAAAGCCATATACATTAAATTAAAAAAAAAAAATATATCGATGATTAAAATCGATGAAAATCGAATATCCCCGCAGCCGTACCGTGGTGTCGGGCGCCAGGCGCTCCATGCGGATCTCCACGAGGCTGCGGTCGTAGTTGAGCACGCGCTCGTCGTTGTGGTACCAGAAGATGTAGGCCGGCTCCTCCAGCGCCTGCGTGATCACGCACTTGAGGCTCACCGTGCTGCCCGCCTTCACGTACAGGTCCGCCTCGCCCACGATCTCGATCTTTGGCACTGGAATGTACCGCCTCCGTGTCAGTTTCATAATCTTCTAAGCTGTGTATCTAGTGTACTTGCATGTCTTTATAATTGTTGTAAGTGTTATCCGTTGTATGTGGTCCTTCTAAACGGCTAAACATTACGGTATATATATGTAGGTTTAAGCTACTTTTTTTCTGGTCCGAGTTATATTCTACTTAGCTACGACTTTTATATAATTTTGAGTTTAATTACTTTTTAAATTCTCGACTAACAGGTTCAAATTTGCAAAGTAATCTCACATTGCAAAACATAATTTAAAATGAATCCATTCAAATTCTTCTTTACATTACTTGTGTAGGGTTTGAAAAGCAACTTACAATTATTATTATTTTACTGGCTTAAATGTTGATAGTAGATGTTAATCACGGTCCAAGTGTTAATTAATAAACAAGTACGTTATCACGTATTTAACAACTATAGCTAGTTATAGTGTTCAATAGTTTAGGCCTTAATAGTATTATAATATTGTTTATTGTATATTTAATTTTATTAGTTTATATAATGAAACAAGATGGCGTTGTTCGTAAATAGATCGTTCTATCGATGTTTCGTGTAGATTTAGTTAAGTCAAATAGTGTACATATATTCGGTACTGTTTATTATGAGTAATATTACCTTGTTTGTCAGTCATTAAATACTAATTCCTCACATTAAACACTGGTCGTTTTATTGAGACGTCGGAGGGAGCTGAACGTTCCCAGGATGAACTAGCGTTCTAGCTACGTGTATTATATATTTGTACAAATATTGTGTGACGAATATTATTAAAGATGGGACAGGTATAATATGTAAGAGAGGTGCAGGCGCGGTACTCACCGACAACGTTGAGCTGAACGAAGTGGCTCATCTTGGGCTCGGTGCCCACCTGGCACTCGTACACGCCGGCGTCGCGCGCCTGCACGTACTTCACCTGCGGGCGAGCACGTGCGCGTCACTAGCGGGCCTTATTGGAGCTCTTGTTGCTAAGAGGCCTATCGACAGCTTTATTACTTATTAGTCGAGTGAGTTATTCCATATCATCACACTGAATAGCTCAAGCTCGTGACTTCATATAGTATTTCAAAGTCTTTAATAAATTCAGTAAATTAAGTCGGACGGAAAATCAGTTTTTTAGCACGTAAACGGCTTAGGGGCTAAAATCTGTTTATTTCTTATTATATTTATACCAATAAAGCGAAAATTCGCTCGTTCATTATATGAAGTGTTAATTTGGCTCGGGAATCGATTGTGAGTGGAATCGATTGTGAGTGGAGATGTTAAATAATTTTGAAAAAATCTTTGCACGGAGCTGGAGAATAGGGTTGGTATTATGTGTTGCAGCAATAGGCTCCACTTTACAACGGAATTGCCTTTATATTTTGTCAGGCGTCAACTTATCAAATTTGTGACGAATTTAAATAATCCCCTAATTTTTTAAAACCTCTCACGTACAATATGCTTCAATAAAACGCTAAAATGATAATGACAATTTGTATTAGAAAAGTATAACTTTACGTATTAGCCTTCTAGTTAAAAGATGTTTGAAAACAAATTAGAGCTTATTACATGATTAAAGAAACATCCCTACTGTACACAGAAAAGCGCGGGTGCAACCGCGTGACAAAGCCAGTAGCGACATAACCAAAAGCTAAACTCTAATTATGCTAGACATCAAGTATGGTGATGTTGTTTTTTAATAAAACCTTCGTTTAAATATAAAAAACAAAGGCTAGAAAAACCAAAAGTACGCACTAATCTTCTTTTCATACTTTCGGGGCGCAATTCCCAAAACAGTTTGTCGTAATTTCTAAATAATGCCCTCATACTTATATAATTTTCGTAAATTACTTCTCAAGTGTTTGTATTGTTTAAGACGTAACGTTGATTTCATCCACTCAAGATACAATTTTAAAAAGTACATAATTACGTACTCATTAATTTCTTATTAAAACCCCAAATAGCACCTACCCACCTTTTTATACTGCTGATTAAATTACATCTTTTTCCCATTTAAATTCTTTAAGGCAGCGGCGATGCGAGCTTACCTTGCGCCCGGGCACAATACATTTTGAGTTACCCCCCATTCTAAAACCATATAATTATATGTTAAATATAGTCGTAAAATAATAAATAAATGAAGTAAAATAAAATCCTCTTCCTAATTTGTTGCTTCAACCCTGCAGTAGAAAAGATGTGCCATTTCTATGTGTATTTATTATATTTGTGTTCCTTTTTCCTTTTTATTTACGAATTAACATTTGTTATATTACACTCGCACTAAATTTGAAATATATTTTCCAGAAATCAAATGTAATAAAAATAGTCCAGCATTTTTTTGAGGACCTTTTGGCGCTCCTTGTTAGTAGCGTCCGGGGAATGGTGCCCCCCTTGCCCCCCCATCGCTACGCCACTGTTTTAAAGATTCGAGTATTCAAAAACATTAAAGCTATCTGTTTGATTTCTAGCGTTGTAATTTTAGCAGTACAATAATTAAATATGTAATACATATATATATAGAAGTCGCCTCTATAACCTTTTTCCAACTGAACAAAAAGCCGCAAATAACAAAAGCTTCTAACGAAAACTCAGTTGCGATGGTCCTGCCATTGAAATAATGTTTTACAGAGGTCGAAAACAGTTTAGCTCCCAGTCACAGTTAGCACGCGACGGTCACCTGCAGCGTCCAGGTGTCGGTGGCCTCGACAAGGAAGGCCTGGAACCGCTCGTCCGCGATGAAGGTGAAGCGGTCCACCGTGAGGATGTGCGCGTCACGGCGCCGGATCCACGACACCGACTTGTTGCTCAGCTGCCGCACCTGCGGTCAGTGGGCAGAGTGGTTGGAGCAGCAGTTAGAGGAGACACACAGTTGCTCATGCCATTTTTACTACATAAAATATTAGGTACTACACGGCGAACGTTTTTTTTTTTTTTACAATAGTTTAACTTCAGACCAGCAGTTCTAAAACTGTCTAGAATTGCTATGGTCCGACACTGACACAGTGAACACTGTCGGAGATATACAGTTAACAGACACAGTTAGTTCACGGAGGTAGGGCGCAGCAGGAGACATCCGCCTGTGAGACCTCGACCTTATAGAAAATAACAGTTTATTAATGCTGCTTTCAAGCCGTGTTGTTTTCCCGTTGTTGAGTAAGATGAACAGAGCTCCTGGGAGGGATTGGGGGTACGGCAACACGCTTTCAATGCTTATGAAGTTGCAGGCATCTATAAGCTATGGTAATCGCTTTCATCATGTGTGTCGTCATGGTTGCCAATAGTAAAGCCAATAATAAAGATATGCGGCCATGTCAGAGTACTTACCTTGCAGGGCAGATAAGCGTGCGTGCCGAGCTGCGCCGTGATGTTGTTGGGCGCGGAGGGGTCGAAGTACGGCCCCGTGTACAGCCCCACGTAGCGCCGCGCGCGCGCCCCGCCGCCCGTCTCGCCGCACGACAGCACTGCGGGCACACGGGTCGCGTTACAGCGGGCTCTACTAACAGGCTACCGGTACACGTGTGTTTGGTTCACTGTAGACTTCATAGAACATCTCCGAGAAAGAGACCAATTACACTGATATTTCTTTGTTGTGTCATGGTGTGATGGGGTTTAGGAAATTATCAGACTTTCTGGGACAAATTCGTAGTGAAAATATAATTATTGGAAAATATCATCTTCATCATTATCATCACCTTAGCCTATCGCAGTCCACTGCTGGACATAGGCCCGAAAATTATATAATTGAAAAATATACTTATATAATATATAAAAATTGAATTCAAATAGCCTATTTCATGATCAAACACAAAATAGTAAAATAGTTCGATATAAAATACTAAAGTACACATTTTAAATAATTGGTAAGGAGTAAAAAGTTGCAACGTTTTTAAAAATTAATATACGTTACTGTAAATAAATACATATTTCACACCATGTTAAGAAAGAAAGCTAGAAGTTAAGTTTCCATTTCAAAATCATTAAGTTGTAACAACTATAGTTGCGCTTCAGACACAACCTTGACGGCAGACGGTGCGGGTGCTAAATATTCGCGAGTCGAGGCGGTGCCAACTTTATGAAAATGTTCGCGCTTAGGACTCGCCGGATTATTCCCGACGACATTATGTTCCATCCCTAAAGTTTAATAACTCTCGTATGCACAAAGTATCAGCTCGCGCCGCCGGGGCGACGACGTAAGACTCGCTCGATGTAGTTTAGGAGCTCTTGTCGAGTTTCGTGATGTATCTTTAACTAAAAACTCTCATGTCCGACCGCGACGAGTCTTCATTTCCATTTCAGATTTCCTGGGAGCCGGCCAATAATCGAGAGATTTATGTGTGCGGGAAAGGAAAGAGGCGGCCAGAGGCGATGAGAGGCCACGAGAGGCGGCGAGAGGCGGAGAGTGGCGAGCGCAGAGAACGGCGGCCGCGGGTAGTTCGCTACCGCTCGCTTTAATTAATTACTGCGAGGCCGCGACGAGCCGGCGCCCGCCGCCGCTGCGGTTTCTTTACTGCCGCTGCCGCTACCTTTCATATCTTTTAATGCTTCTAAGTGAGGAACCGCTGCGATGGCGTTGGGTTGCGGTTTTCGTTATGCGTGTACGATTAAGTACTTTACGAAAAGTGTTTATTAAGGCTTAATCTGGCGCTAATCGCCTTCTTTCGATAAGGAGTTTACTTGCACGGCGGACGACGGTCAGCATCTTATCACGAGTTTACAATGACGGCAAAAGGATCGACATTTTAAAACATAATTAAACCAATTTCGCATTTCGTCCATTTCATGTAACATTTGTAGAACACGACTGAGACACTCAACGAGACATTTATTTCTCACTTCAATACTATAGTTATTCATTCACAATACACACTTTTAACTACATTGAATACGACATGACACTAATCACTTATGCGCCACCTATCGAGCAGCAGCGCTAGCCGCACAGTAATTAAACAATAACTGCTTCTTTACTTACGAATTACCATATTTATAGGACAACAATCCCGCCAATACATGACAAAGATGGCGACTGACCAATCATAAAATTAGTATTAACTATTCGGAAGATGGTGCCTCCATCTTTATGGTTTTCCGGTACTTCAACAAATAATAATCAGAATAAGAACATTTAAATGATAACAGTTTTTATTGTTTAACTACCCTGCAAAACAGATAACAAAGATAGTGACTGACTAATCGTAATTCAGTAGATGGCGTCACCATCTCTTTGTACTGTTCCGGTAATAAGCGAATAAACAATAAGAGTAATATCGACACAAAATCCAATATTTCAATAATTGTCAGAACTACAAATTTAAATGTTAACACATTTTATTAATTAATTTTCTGACATCCCGTTTTGAATTACATTTTCCTTGCTAAACGCGTTCACGAAAATAAACAAAGAAGTAGATTTTTTTATGTCATTGTGATTGTTTAGGAAATAGAAATAGGTTTGTAAAATGTCTCCGTTATTACTCGTAATAAATTGACGTACAATCTTTTTATTAGTGACTAGCGCTCGCTAGCGACTTGGTTTACCACAATTATAATTATGCCAACTGATGTTGAACTGTTATTATATTAATCAATAAGCACTCTTTAACCCGTAGACTACATCGCAAAAAATCATACTGATCCCTTCCTGTGTAAACAACAAAACCAAAACAAAGTAATAATAGCCTGGTGCTATGTATATTGTACCAACACATTAACAATAGTTTTTGGATTAAAGTCATCGTTTTCATTGGTTGCAAATGAGAAAAAATAATTGTGTTTGCTCGCAAACGAAAAAAAAACCGACTTCAATTACATCGACAAGTAATACAACGTAGATCGACTAAAAAATAGTCAAGCAACTACGCGTTATCAAAGATTACTCAAAAAGTAGTAATCAGATCTCGATAAAATTTATATGTGACCACATGATAAACATCAGCTTTCGATTAAATTAAAAATTATCAAAATCGGTACACCCAGTAAAAAGTTATTACGGATTTTCGAGAGTTTCCCTCGATTTCTCTGGGATCCCATCATCAGATCCTGGTTTCCTTATCACGGTACCAAATTAGGGATATCCCCTTTCCAACAAAAAAAGAATTATCAAAATCGGTACATCCAGTAGAAAGTTATGCGGTATAATACAACGTAGGTCGACGAAAAAAGCGTCAAGTAAAAACGCATTATTAGATATAACTCGAAAAGTAGTTGTTAGATCTCAAATAAATTTAAATGGGACCAATTGGCACACAAAACCTTTCGATTAAAACAAAATTTGTCGAAATCGGTCCACCCGGTCAAAAGTTCTGATGTAACATACATAAAAAAAAAAAAAAAAAAAAAAAAATACAGTCGAATTGAGAACCTCCTCCTTTTTTGGAAGTCGGTTAAAAATAGTGAAAGAGGTTAGATGTAGTCGTTAAGAAAGCGGCGTTGAAGGAACGCAGCTCCTCAGTCGAAGAGTAGTAAGCATCGCGCGGGCGGTTTGAACCGAGGCGGAGTTTTCAAAGCGAGTGCAACTTCTCGAAAGCTCGCCGCTTGACCACTAATTTAATTTCGTGCTGCATAAAGCTTCGTAATATTTTTTTTAATGTGCTGAATAATAAAGTTTAATAACAAATATAAGTTCCGCTCTGCTCCGGCTCCGGGCGCTGTGAGCGCGGAGCTCGTTAAAACGAACTGTTATCGGAACATCAAACATTACCTAAAGTTAATGCAATCACGAGATTAAGAGGAAAATTGTACGAGTTTTTGAGTGAGGGTTGAATGATTCTGTCATCTGGGATAGCATTAGGTAAATCCCGGGTTGAACTTGTTAAAAAATATTTTATCTTTTAATGTTTCGAGGTGCCAGTTGGCTCAGCGGCGCTGGATGTTCATTTTTTGTTTCAAAATACAATGAACTTAATTATTCAAATAAACTCTTAACCTTCAAACTTCTTACCCTTTCTGTTATATTTAGAAAGGCTTTTAATCTTAAATTATAATTAGGTTATTTTATACTAGCGGCTCGCCTCGTCCCCGAGTTTTTTCAAATTTTTAGAGAAATTTTTTCGTCTTTCTTAGAAGGACCGGACCGGGCATGCCTGATCTGGACCGGATAAGGTATGTAACGCAGATAATTTGTCAGGATCCGATCAGGATGAGATGAGATTTACTGGTCGGGTCCAAGTCAGGAAATCTCATCTCATCCTGATCAGCCAGTTCAGTCCATTTCTTTTAAAAAACACGAATGTATATTCTTGAAAAATTGTTTGATAAATAATTGTGTTTGCTCGCAAACGAAAAAAAAACCGACTTCAATTACATCGACAAGTAATACAACGTAGATCGACGAAAAAATAGTCAAGCAACTACGCGTTATCAAAGATTACTCAAAAAGTAGTTATCAGATCTCGATAAAATTTATATGTGACCACATGATAAACATCAGCTTTCGATTAAATTAAAAATTATCAAAATAGGTACACCCAGTAAAAAGTTATTGCGGATTTTCGAGAGTTTCCCTCGATTTCTCTGGGATTCCATCATCAGATCCTGGTTTCCTTATCACGGTACCAAACTAGGGATATCCCCTTTCCAACAAAAAAAGAATTATCAAAATCGGTACATCCAGTAGAAAGTTATGCGGTATAATACAACGTAGGTCGACGAAAAAAGCGTCAAGTAAAAACGCATTATTAGATATAGCTCGAAAAGTAGTTGTTAGATCTCAAATAAATTTAAATGGGACCAATTGGCACATACCACCTTTCGATTAAAACAAAATTTGTCGAAATCGGTCTACCCGTTCAAAAGTTCTGATGTAACATACATAAAAAAAAAAAAAAAAAAAATACAGTCGAATTGAGAACCTCCTCCTTTTTTGGAAGTCGGTTAAAAAAGGGAATTGATATAATAAATATGTTAATTAACATAATTATTATGATATTTATGTCCGTTTATTTTTTCCAATATATTATTTATTTATGTTTTTACTTTAAAAATCAATTATTTATATTTATTTTATATTATTAATTAACTTTTGTTATTAATTAATTTTTATTTATTAACTTCTAATAATTAACTATTTCCTATTACTTACGCCCAACTGTGTAGAAATGGACTCACTGCTAGACTCTCCTGATAACTGTATATATACTAATTGCGCTTCAAAATATTGATAGCGTGATTCAGGCTCAGGTCGCGTAATTTCTTTCAGGCTATCCTGATCTGGACCGGTTCGGGTCCTGATCCAGTATGCCTTACCATACTTGATTATATTTTACATCAGGCTATCCTGATCTGGACCGGACCGGGTCCTGATTCAGTATGCCTTACCATACTTGATTATATTTTACATCAGGCTATCCTGATCTGGACCGGACCGGGTCCTGATTCAGTATGTCTTACCATACTTGATTATATTTTATATCAGGCTATCCTTGTCTGGACCAGATCTGGTCCTGATAGAGCTTGCCGGATCTGGCATGCCTCATTCTATCCTGATCCGGTCCAGATACGTGATCTGGTTGAGCCTGACCTTTTTTCTAGTCGGGTCTTCGCAGGGTATTTAAAAAAAATCAAAATTATTAAATAATAATTATAATTTTATTATTTTTCTTTAGTTATTAATACCTGCATAATTCACGCATCTAAAACTTTAAAAGTGCTTAGGTATAGGAAAAGGGAGGGAGCTTAATCCACTACACTGCTAAAAGTAATGATCATTATCAGTTGCAATGACAAACGATAGCATTATGTGATTACATAAACAATCTTCCAAAAATAAGGTACACATATTTGTATAAACACAAATATCCCCTTTAATCGAAATCAAATCTACTAGATCAGCGCCGAAATGTTGCCACTAAAACAGATCAGATCCGTCATCGAAGTATGTAACAACCATAAAAGTCTTGAGCGAGGTCAGAGAGGACAGGACACCGCGCTTTTTTGTTGAGTACAACTGAATACCGGAATTTATTAGTTGCTATTACAGTAAGACCTTTGACTTTATCAACTAATAGGTGGACCATCGAGCCAGTTCGTTGGCACGCGCTTGACGTTTCGACCGCGAAGCGCGTGTGTGCTCTCAGTGACCGATAAATATCCGATAATTGATTGACGGATGTAACATCTTTTTGAAGTTAAACTTCATTGCGCTTGACTTGGGGAGTAAGCTGGTGAATGCGTGACGATAGCGTTATGAAAAGTGTGATCGCCTGAGGAAAACGGAAGTTGAGAGAGATATACGTTAGATAGAGTTAAAGTAGTTTTACTTTAGTTTTTTTTGACAGTAACAGATTTTGTAATGGAAGAATTTATATTTACTGACTTTAATTTTAAAGTAATAAGTAATCCAATTTCATAGCTCACGTACCTACTATGTTTCTACGTGTATATTTGTTTGAGGCAATAAATTATACAATCCGTTTGTTTATCGCAACAGTCGAAAGTAATTATCTAGTGCGGGTGGTTGCGCGCACGTGCTCCGCGGCTCCGCGCGTCTTTACTCTACAAACGTGAGTTACAAGCGGCCGCGGCCGGGATCGCTTTTAAATTATTTTGTGATTTATAATTCGAGCGCTGCAAGGGCTGGATTAATGTTCGGCTCAAAATATTCCGCCGCTGCAGGCCGCTACAGGAAGCGACCGCAGCGCAGCGGCTACTACACGTTATTAGGAGTAATGAGCTTTTTACTGCGGAACGCCGCCGACTGCGCGCTCGGTTACGTTGTGTTAACAAAATACACTCCTCGCGGTGAGATCATTATTGTTGCACTCGGGTTTAGTTTCAAATTTAGTGTTGTTTGAAACTTATTCGTTTTGTTGCAGTCATTTGCTTTCTGTAACTGCTTATATTTTTTACGATTCAACAACAAGTTGACGAAAATACCCAGCCTTAATTTAAGAAAAAATAAATAAATAAATATGACTGCAACAAATATTGACTGCAGTTACTTCATGAATCAATCAAGTAATAAATCTCAATGACCATTCTCATATATGTAGTTATTTAATAGTAATAATAATAATAATAATATTCTTTATTGCATACCATTAGTCTTTGATTTTCGATTTTTTCTAAATCTCTTCTAATACCGTAAACTTCAATACGACAAGATGGATCAAAACAACTACGAGACACAATATTTTGAGCTCGCAGTATAGTAGAGCTTCGATCGTGTTTGTATAACGCTCGCTGTGACAAAACATATCACATCGGGGTCACAGGAAGTCCCGTGTGACCACAGCCTTCCCTCGACCTCCTCCTGGACCCGCGCTCCGCTGGCCAGACGCCAGTGGCCACACGTGCCAGATGGTGCGAGGTGTCCGCACGGTTTCGAGCAACAATCACTTCGGAATTGTATTCTTTTTACTACCAACGACCTTGTACCTTTTCTTTTGATTTTTTTAATATTTTTAATGAAAACACGTCATAAATCAAGTTGTTGTTATTTTTATAATACATCAGTGCAACCTCTGTAGTTGTCGGTGCCGACTTATTATGGGGTTTGAGACGATTTGGAAACTGACTATTTATAAATAAATACCTTATCGTCTTCATACTTTCTTAGGTTCATATACATTTATGTACACAAAAAAAATCATTATATTTTTTCATCAAAGATCAGCATCTTTGTTTTACTAGAGATATTTAAAACTTAGGAAGCCTTGTAACGTAAGTTGTATATCACAAGGAACTTGTTTACAAGGACGACAAGCCTGTGGAAGACGCTCGCCGGCTCGACGCTGTTCCACAGAGTTGCAAGTGTCGTATATCAAGCGCTCATAAACCGCACTGTCTGCGCGCGCCACGTGCCGAGGCCGAGGTGATGTGCGACAGCCCGCCAGTACGGAACTTCTGCTTATTACTTATCTATTCCAATCATATGTGTATATAGTTGAAGTAACGTCCCCCATATTATCACTTTGTGGAATAATTAGAACTTTACATTAACAGATATACCAACTATTGGCTGAATCATAGAATTGATTCAATAGAAAGTCCGAAAGTCGAAGTTCATTAGCATATTCATCAAGAAATGTACCCAACTATTGCAAGACAGAAACTGCAATTTACGGGCTTATCGTTAAATAAATAACATTTAAAGGGAATTTTAAGTTTACAAAACAACTTTAAATAATAGCAACTAATTAACATTTCTCCGGTGACGTCACACGATCCTCGTCACAGCTTCCTTTGTTGTCACGCGCAGCTCCCGCCGAGCGGGTCACGTCGCGTGTTGTGATAGATTTACTTTAAGCTTATCTCATAAGCGATGAAATTTCTTTGGTGCTCAAATGTATGTCTCTACGTATTAGCGGGGCATTTTTGTAAATGTCTCGAACGTATGTCGTACTTTTATAAGTAAAGAAAAGTTTAGTCATTTAGATTAAAAAATAACGTACGACCGGCGCACGTTGTTGTTTGTAAATAAATATTAAATCAATGACAGGCTTTCTCATACCGGCCACTAATACACAAAAGTAGGTGTTTATTAAGCAAGCGTTGATGTTTAACGTGTCATACATTATCGTCACGATATCAACAACACTGTTGCCCGATAGTAAACAGCGGCATCGGGCAGACTTATCTCGGTGGCTCAGTTTCTAGCACTCCGAGGCTGCTCCGTTTACTCACTAGCGCGAATAAGAGCGACCTTATCACACCATTATACCCTTTATTCTCAGGATGGTAGAGCTATAACGGCTTGTAGCCCGGACAGGCCGCTGGCCGCGAGCCAACGACGAGGTACTTACCCTACGTGATCCGAGCCTGTCCACGCTCGTTTACTTAGACTTCGGCCCAATCCTTAACTTTACAATAACGTTGCGAAAACATCTCATTCGAACGTTTAAACTTAGCTCTTTTATGATGACACTGAAATAATTAATTCTTTGTCGAAAAGCAGATTTTCTTACTGCATTTTCAAACATAATCTCGAATTTCATCATCAATAAAGTCCGCTATTTACATTTGATTGACACGGGAAACATAAAAATTGAGGAGTTATACGAGGGAGTTACGGAGGTTCCATCCATCACCGACATCCGGCGGGGAGTGGGCTGGGAGCGCGGGGGAGTGAGGGGCGGTGCGGGGGGTTGTACCGGACGCGATAAAAAACAAATTTATTCGCATTCGAGCGGCCACGCTCCGACCTGCCCTTGATACCGCGGCCGGCGTCGATAAAATAATATATCGCGGTACTAAACAAACTTAATGTGCTTGTATAAGCAGGAAAGCGAATACAAATGAACCTAAAATAATCTGCTGGAAACGAAACTGTTTCAGCGCTGCGGTTCGGCGCGGGGAATGAGTGCTCCCTGGCCTACATGCAATGTACAACTCTGTATGAGCAAAGGTCACCTAGCATTTTTATATTTTAAAGCTTAAATGTTACAATAATTATTATGGGACATGCGTTTATCCAGAATATTAATCTAAGGCGTGTCTGATGATCTGAAGTAGATTAATGTACTGGATAAAATTGATTAGACCTTTCCCCAGGTTTTGGATAGCTTCAGAACAGAATAGGCCGTTATAAAACGCTATAGTATTGTTTTCAGTGCTTACAGTATGGGTTTTGTGTGTATGTGTGTGTGTGTGTGTGTGTTTGTGTGTGTGTGTGTGTGTGTTTCATGCGGTTTCATTTTTTGCAAGGAACTTGTCATTTATACTTTAAAGTATTACTTATTTTCATTGGGGGTATGTATTTGTACTTTGAGCAATATATCTATAAACATAAATAAAATTGGAGTGTCTGGTTGTAATATCAAAATAACCGCTTTTTATTAAATGCATATGGATGTATACACGGTACATATACCAAAATGATATTTTATAAAAATTTTAGCTGTGTGGCTACGGCAGTAAAGAATATAGCCACCCCCTCTTTTCCGGTGGGTGTTGTAAGAGGCAACTAAGAGATAACACAGTTCCACTACTACCTTAGAAATTATAAAGCCGATCGATTGCGGGATAACCATCCGACTGCTGGTTTTGAAATACACAGGCCGAAGACGGGCAGCAGCGTCTTCGGTGCGACAAAGCCAGCCCTGCGGTCACCAACCCACCTGCCCAGCGTGGTGAATATGGGCAACACACATGAACTCACGCTATTTTTGGCGTGAAATTGTCGAGGCCAATGTCCAGCAGTGGACTGCAATAGGCGGAAGTAATATTTTACTAACCGACTTCCAAAAAAGAAGGAGGTTCTCAATTCGACTGTATTTGTTTTATTTTTATGTATGTTACTTCAGAACTTTTGACTGGGTGGAGCGATTTTGACAAATTTTCTTTTGATCGAAAGGTGGTGTGTGCCAATTGGTTCCATTTAAATTTATTTGAGATCTAACAACTACTTTTCGAGTTATATCTAATAATGCGTTTTTACTTGACGATTTTTTCGTCGACCTACGTTGTATTATACCGCATAACTTTCTACTGGATGTACCAATTTTGATCATTCTTTTTTTGTTGGAAAGGGGATATCCCTAGTTTAGTACCATGATAAGGGAATCAGGATCTGATGATGGAATCCCAGAAAAATCGAGTGAAACTCTCGAAAATCCGCAATAACTTTTTACTGGGTATACCGATTTTGATAATTTTTGATTTAATCGAAAGCTGATGTTTATCATGTGGTCACATATAAATTTTATTGAGATCTAATAACTAATTTTTGAGTAATCTTTGATAACGCGTAGTTACTTGACTATTTTTTCGTCGATCTACCTTGTATTACTCGTTGATGTAATTAAAGTCGGTTTTTTTTTTCGTGTGCGAGCAAACACAATTATTTTATAACTGCGGACTGAACAATAACTTTTTTGTTAATTTCCAAGCGCACGAAGTCGTGGGCACAGCTAGTAAATAAATAAATATCTTATAACAGACACACACGGCCGTCTGTTCCTGTGGTAAGCAACTTAATGCTTGTGTTATAGGTAACAGCCGACTGGTATAACTATTATTTTTTTTAAATTACATAGGAATAGTTTCATATATAAATACAAATATTACAAACAGACTCAGGTGGTAATTGAATCCGCAACCTGCGGAATAGAAAGCAAAAGCACTACAAACTGCGCCAATGGGCTAGTCATATATGAAAAGTAACTTTATTAAAAACATTTTCCAATAAAAATATTAATTAGTTTCGGCGTCAGGTCTTCAAGTTTTTGATTAAATTCTAAGTTTATCAGACCGCTATAAGTTATAGGAATGGGTAATTAATCGTTAATTAAATACTGGTTCAGAAATATTTAATCAACATTTTTACATATGAAAAGTTGATCGCTTCTCGACGAAGTTGCTCAGTCATTACCGTTTCACCAAGTACCGGAGACGGGTCATGTTATCGGTATGTCCGTCAACGTACGTACGTGTTCGCTGTTCCCTGGCAGGTTTGTAATTACAATACATATTATACCATAATACGACATATAAGTGGAAATTTGTCGCTCTTCAACCTCAGAACTACTGAATAGGCTGAAGTGCAATTTTGTACATGGTGTAACGTGTTGGTAAAACGTAGAACAGCGTAACAGAAACGTAGACAGCTGGAGATCCACATACCGGATCGTAGGTTATACGGATAACGCCGTAAGGTCCAATTAGTAATATTATACAGGGCACTACACCTCGGGACACCGAGGTCGCTCCAGGAAGTCTAGCTCCAGGAAGGCAGAAGCTGCGGTAAGGTCAACTGGCTGTAACGCTAACGTGCGGGTTCCCCTCAACGATCTCCATTTATGTCAACGATCAACGACCTCCATACTCTCACAGTACAGCAGTGGAACGGCTCCCGTCAGAATAAAAAATAACTTGTTTGTGTATAATAGCTTCAAAATTCTTCACCTTCGAACCATCTCACTAAATTAAACTTTTGCTGAAAGTGAAGCGACCTCGATCCATTCGGTATGTAACATAGGTAGACTCTGCAAGATCGCCAAGTAACTGCGGTCCAAACAATTGCGAATTTCAGCGCACGGTCGATCATCCGACATCCGCTGTTCCGCGCCTGTCATGTACAACATCTACATTATTAACCGATTTCCAAAAAAGGAAGAGGATCTCAATTCGAGTGTATTTTTTAAAATGTATGTTACCTTAGAACTCAGACTGGGTGGACCGATTCCAATGATTTTCTAAAATCGAAAGGTGGTGCGTGTCATGCGGTCCAATTTTTTTTAAATTTAGATCTGACTAGTACTTTTCAAGTTATATCTAATAAGGCGTATTTACTCGACTTGTTGTTCGCTGACCTTCCTAGTTTTATACCGCATAACTTTTCACTGGATGTACCGATTTTGATTACTCTTATTTTAATTAAAAGCTGATGCTTGTCATGAAGTCCCATTCAAATTTGATTGAGATCTGATGACTACCCTTTGAGTACTTGACTATTTTTTCGTGTACCTACGTTGTATTACCTGTCGATGTATTAGAAGTCGGTTTTTTTTCGTTTGCGAGCAAACACAATTATGTATTAGTTTAATCCGTAATTAAGAAGTCTTCGATATTAGATTTTATTGAACTGTTTAGTTGAGTTTCCTTGCCTTTAACCGATGTAATACAGTCTCCTATCAATTCTATACAACAGATATAAAAAATGTTTGTTCGTATGTTTACATGTTATAAGTACGCGAGTATCATATGATAAAATAAGAGAGTCTTTGACCTAACTTTCACCAGAAGGTCGGAAATGTTAGCGGATGAATTACTAAAATTCCAATGTCAAAATTACCAAACTATAATGAAGCCAATGCTTTTTTACACAAAACTGATAACAGAATCAGTCGCCACGTCTGAAACGATTCATTACTTTAACTACACCTAATATACATTAAGTGACAACCCCTTGCTCCGAGCTGCACCTCGGACTGCCGCGCGAGGTGCTCTCGTACGTAGAAACTCTCGCAGACGAATTTAAAGTTCTGCAGTAATTACACGTTACCGGGGCAGATGTTCCTCACTTGGATCTAGGTCGCTCCGGACCGACTCGACGGCACCTGCCCGCGCCGAGCTGCTCGTAATTATATGTTGTCTAATTGGACGTCAAATTAACTCGCTTTGTCTCAATCTGTACAATTATTGGAAAGTTGGTTCCATCTACAATTAAATTTTACAGTATTTTCTATTGCTTGATGTCTTTGTTATGATGTTGTATCAAAATGTACAGTATCCAAGGATGAATAAATATTTTTAGTGTGTTGCGAACCAACTACGTGTTTCAATAGTTTTAGTTGTGTACGATATGTGTAATATAAGGTAGATAGAATATTATTTTAATAAAACAGTCTGTTTTGGATCTCGGCCTTTCGTACGTAACAGTCTTAATTTCAAATTAATGTGATTAAAATCTTTAGCCTGTAATATCCTACTGCTGGGCATAGGGCTCTTTCCCCGTGTAAGAGAAGGATCGGAGCTTAATCCACCACGCTGCTACAATGCGGGTTGGCGGATATATTCCCTACTATGAGTAACGATCGCTATTAGGTGTACACTTTGATTTTATTAAATCTCTGATAATTTAGGTAATTAGATTTGAATTTATATATGTTTTGTAGTGAATGACTTATGATATAAGTCTTGAGTTGAGGTCAAAATAATGAGTGTAAGAATCTTTATAAGGTTGTGTAAATTTAGATCAAAAGATTCATAACGTAATGAGATTTTATCTATTTCGTTAATTATTACGCAGAGAGAACACGACACATTCATTTTATTAAATTACAAATTAAGAAAGCGCCGGTACAACTCTGTATGAGTATGTACAAGTCTATACAAGAGTTTACGAATGTGTACGAGAGTACACGAGTGTGAGCGAGTCAGTGCGACTGAGTGTGAGTGCGGCGGCCGAATGTAAAAAGTCTTTTCAGAGCACATAATGAACGAACACCTAAATATAACTCCACGCCGGAGTAAATAAGGAAACTCCTTTTCGTCGGAGAACTCTTCAATAAAAATAAGTAAATAATTACTCTGACACGGCCTAGTTTCGAGCGCTTTATAACGTACATTTCTGAGAGTCTGTTGTATCAAAAGTGTATTTCATTTAACGGAATAAAAGCGACTCATAAAGATGAATAAGTACATCGACTAAATAAAATGTTTTCCTTTCCAAGCGCGAAGCTGGTCAGCCGGGCTGGCCTTCGTGCTGCTCCTCTTGTTCTATAACCGTGCGCTACGATGCAAGTTATATATTTTGAAATTAAAATGACGTCGACGAGCTTTACTTTATTTTTAAATTTATTAACCTTGTAAATAATTCGCATGTCTGTAATGTCGTCTAAAAGTGAATTTATTCCAAATCGTACCAGCGATTCTTAGCATTTGTTATTGTATATTATGACGTATGTTTGACGGAGGAACAGCTTCAATATTTTAAAAAACCTGACTTCATACTAGCTGATGTCAATTAGTTTTTATTAATTGACTCTCCTCTTAGAATTAAAACTCCAAAATAGTTTGTGAAGCTTTGTTTATTAAACGGATAGTGTAAAGATCTCTCAGAGAGGTCCTCACTGTTCAGTGGCTGAAGAGCGAATGAATCTGGCACACTGAGTGCGGTCATATTTGTACACATGTGAATCTTAAGTATTTCTATAAATCAAACGAGAATTACAAGATACAGTTCAATTTACGAACTATTGTTACTGCGCCGACAAATTCAACAGAGACAGCCATACAGACAGACATACACATTTTAATAGAGATGCAAATTTATTACGCACAACACTACTTTACTTTTAGGGCTTTTGACTAGCCCGTTGGCGCAGTTTGTAGTGACCCTGCTTTCTGCTCCGAGGGTTGTGGGTTCGATTGTCACCCCGAGTCTGGGTGTAATATAAATATTTATTTATATATTAATATATGTATTATTTATAAGTATGTTTATCGAAAAAAAAATGTAGTTATACCAGTCGGCTGTTACCTATAACACAAGCATTGAGTTGCTTACTTTAGGAACAGACGACCGTATGTGTGCTATGTAGATATTTATTTATTGTATTTATTTACTAGCTTTGCCCGCGACTTCGTCCGCGTGAAATTTAAAAAAAAAATTGTTTAGCTCGCAAAGTCATAAAATAAAAATATTTCTCAAATAAAAGTATTCTAAGTTACTCCTTATTACATCAGCTATCTGCCAGTGGAAGTCCCGTTAAAATCAGTCCCGCCGTTTTAGAAATTAGGTGGAACAAACAGACAGACAGATAGACAGACAAACAGACAAAAATTCTAAAAAAAATGTCATTTTGGCATATGTACCGTATATGCATAATACATTTAGTAGAAAGCGGTTATTTTATTATAATATTACAAACAGACACTCCAATTTTATTTATTAGTATAGATTAATACTATGTGTCAGATGCTTGCTTATTTCGTGATGTCATAGTTGAGGCGTTCGAAAATCATTTTGCTCATTTAATAACGAACATGTTTGAACAACGTTACGTATGTGGTTTAATATGTATTATTTGTTCCGAAAATAAATATAAATGAAACGAATGTGTAACAGATCTCCCAGCGCGCGTGTAATGTTGAGCAAACACGGTTTATTTGACATCGGGAGCGAAGTCCTTATGAATTGAAAATGAACCGTTATAATTTGTTAATTATAATAATTTTATTACATGAAATACGTCGTTACTAAAAACCAGCCGAGTATAACGTGTACTGTGTGTGTTTGTTCGGAATGAGCTAAAGTGTGTCGCAAACCAAATTACTCAGATGGGAACTCTCATTAACTCGACAACTTTTAGCATTATGTACGATTTTATTTTTGTGTTACCTACACATTAGGAATTCTAATTTTTTTTTTAATATCGTATCAAAAATTGACCGCTCCAGCTTCTTTCACTTAAACCGAATATAAAATCATCATATCCAAAATTTCGATCTAGCGGGTACATCGTTCAATAGCTTAATTGGCTAGAGCGCCGACACGGTCAGTCGGAGACGCGGGTTCGATCCCCGCTGGAGCGGTCAATTTTTGATATGATATTAAAAAAAAAAACTTTTAGCATTGTTTTATCTATATATTAATACGTGAAACAAAAACTTTGTTCCCCTTTTCACGAAAATTTATTGAGGAATATAAAATTTTAGTTTTTATTTAGAAAGACTGAAGCTAATATTTTTTTTTTTTTAAATTATGCATAAGAAATTCATTAAATCAATAAAAGCAAGACACTACCATGTATTTGACACACACACGCATATATAATCTTTTTTTGTTATTATAAAAATATAGATTTTGGCAACAGAACTTTAATAATGTTCAAACTTATAATTAAAATTAATTATCGTCGAATTTCGAGCTCTGGGCGACAACTAGCTAGTATATATTATTTATTTTGCAAAATCGTTGTGATACATATCCTTGGATAGCTTCAGTTGCCCACCTAACGTGACCTTGAAGACAGTCCAGTAACAAACGAATAGGGCACACAAGATATATCCTCTTTAGGTACAAAATCATCATCAACTTTAAAATCACAATCACTGCGTCACCTCTGTATAAGGCTTACTAATATCACTACGTAATTACAGACTTATGTCACATCCCCAGTGAGCTGCTGATGAGTTTGTGAGAGCGAGTCACTCTGTTTAACTTGTAAGCAAAATAGGAAAGTATAAGTTTAAATTATTGTCTGTCACAAGTGTTTGAGTCTAACAACTATAACATTCTCTAGGAAGCATTGTGGCGACATAACTACAGCGAAGCAGGCGTCTGTTTTTTGATATTGCCTTGTTTGTGTGATCATTAGTATTATTTTTAAATATATAGACTAGTGCTTGACTGCGATCTCACCTGATGGTAAGTGAAGATGCAGCCAGTGCGATGCAGATAGTGCGCGCTTGCCTCCTCCAAGCTCCAAGATTCCTATTCACATTTGATTTGAAGATACCCAAGTTATAATTATTTGGAAAAACGGAAAGGCATTCCAAATTTTTGCGGTGCGTATTAAGAAAGAGGAAGCAAAACGCTACTAGTATCATCAAAGGTATTAAATATGTAAATACAAAATCGATGGAACAATAGTGGCATAAGCGCATCAACTCAACCGCTCCGAGTAGTTCGCGAAACATATCGGAGGCCCTTCAACACAACCGAAACACCTCGCACTAAGCACGACAAAAATGTGTGCGATGATACAAATTTAGTTACAAAAATATAAACCAAACGATAACAAAGTTAAAGTTCTGTATTGATTTACGGAATTGACAGAATTGACTTGTCAGTTAGTATTACTACATTTTTGCTTGTTTTTGTTTTTGGCGCCTAACCTCCGGTAAAAGCCATACAACAAACACTTGAATTACACTTTTTCGATATTCAGTAAATTAGTATTTCACTCTAACCTATCAAATATTTTTATTGTTTATTACGAATTAAAATTATATTTGTTTTCACTACTTAATTATAGTTAGAAGTGGAGATACCACCGACTCGAAGTACCCAGATAGTATGACTACGTAGATTACGCTTATCCTTTGTCAATGAAAAGGGTATCGTTTCCGCGCCTGTCGAGATGTTATCGTTCAAGTTCAGTCGGTAATTATACCAGGAGCGTATTGTTCGGTGATCATCGAGTACCTCCAGCTCCTCACGCCGCGTCTGCTAATATTTCGGTGTATCGAGAGCGGCGACTGGCGTCCGGCGACCGGCACATATTAGAGCTTACGGATAGTATTACAGAGGTGAGTATCGTTATAATATTGCTTTTATTGGAATCGAAGTGGTTTTTAATACAATAATTATTTTTATAACATAACATGTTTTCTTTCAGTCAGTACAAAGCCAGATTTCCCTTGTGAGTAGTATTACACCGGTTAATGGTGGTCTGAGTACGTCGTTGAAAGGAATATTTTTGTTTAATGTAAAACTAATTGTTAATACTTAATAATTAAACGTATATTTGGTGTTAGCTCTCGAGGGGCTAAGCCGTCTGGCGCCTGTATCACGTGAACATAACAGCATTAAATAAAAAACCTAATTTCATAATGAAAGGAGCTGTTAAACGAGTTCTCACACACTACACGGCTGCAGCGAACAAAGCGCGTGGAAGCCTTCATTAAGCTCGGCGCTCGCACCTCGACGTGTTTCATTACGAACGAGTGTACCGAACCGTGTATTTTGTACGTTTTTACATCACGCGTGTCCGCCGGCAGTGAAGTTAGTGATGTTTCGAAACAGTACACATGGGTACTGAACACACATATATTAACAGTAGACCTCCAAGTGTAGGAACTATATTTCTTCATGAAAGCTAATTCAATAAATGTCCTTACAAGACGCGGTGTCCGCGACATGTGTTCGCGTGGTCGACGGTAATGCAGTATTACGGTAATGATGCCCCGAAGACTCTTTATTTCCCGACTGCAGACATGACATATGACGGAGACATGCTCTTTGATTAAATGGAACGTAACGACCGTCGCGGGTTTTAATAAAATCATTCGATTAAGATAAATGTCACTTTTATGATTGCACAATAAAATGCTAAAAAGGAATTCTCCGCATCTATCCTCTTTGTCTGTTAGCAGCGTGTCAGTGTTACAGTAGTTTGGTCAACAAATACAGATTTTGTTCTAAAAATATTATGGTCATCATCATTATTAAAATATACATATATTTGTTCCTTTAGACATAGTTATCATTCGTATCATGTTTACGTGTAAAATCTAATATGGCGTTCACATCGACTTGGAAAATGTATTAAAGACTTTTTTATGTATGACAAATGCTATGAAGTATTTGTAAGTTATCAAAACTGGATTTTCAGACGCTTACAAGGTTAACGCTATTAAACACGAGATACGTCACAATTATGTCAGCGATGGTCATCCGTCAAATACTAAGGCGCGAAGCTGTCTTCCAAAAGGTTTATTATTTATTTAGACTGATATGTAATTGATGGCTTTAGGCAGTTAATTAAGATTTGAATTTCTCTTATTTTTTATATTAAAATTATTATTTTATAAGATATCACCGCTTTAAAATAATTCAAAACTAAAAGGGAAAAAATTAACGAAATGATTGGCTAGCACTATTGGTTTTATAGAATGTAATTTGCTTGCGAAACCGAGCAGTTTGCTTGTACATGTACACTAAGTTATGTAATACAAGTAATATGTACGCTAATAACTTAACAATTATGAGGAGAGCGACACGGTATGGTCGTTATGGTATGTATGGTTATGGTAGTTGAATGGGTGTCCGCTTAAACGAAATTACAGCATAAATGAAGTCAGGAATGTTTATCTTTTCATTTTATTTAAAGAAAAAAAAATGTTACATGTACATGCATGTTTATACATATATCAACATGTCACAACTATTAATCACTCTCGTCGACTAACAGACACCGCTCCGTCGTCAGCGAGGGTGGCGGTTACACTGACTGTATCATACACTCGAGACGACGCTGATCGATCCGGAGGGATTCGAACCCGCGTCCCACCGCGTGAGTGCCCTTCTTCTAATCACGAGGGCTCTCTTCAGGTGCGATCCCTCGGATGCAGTTCGTTAGGGTACCGTGCTGTAGCAGTGAGGGTGTCTTACGGACCTGTATCTATATAACTCTCATGTTCCTCTGTCCTTAGTAATTTTTAATGATTACTAATCAAATCAATACAGACAGACACTGCAATAAGCTAAAGTTACGATCACCGTGAGTCCCCGTACAAAAAAGCTTTATCGATTTTAAAAATATGTCACTTAAACATCTCTTATATATAAAATTCTCGTGTCACAATGTTAGTTACCATACTCGTCCGAAACGGCTGGACCGATTTTATGAAATTTTGTGTGCATATTGGGTAGGTCTGAGAATCGGCCAACATCTATTTTTCATACTCCTAAGTTATAAGGGAGGAGGGATTAAGGGGGTTAATAACATATATGGCAAAACAACGTTTGCGGGGTCAGCTAGTAGTATATATAACTATAGCGGGTCTAATTCTATGTTCAAAAGTTACGTTCAAAATATTAAAAAAAAAAACTACATTATTGAAACAGGCTTCAAAAGCACTTTCGAATCGTCATTGTACAAATTAAAATTTTAAAAGCGATTATTATTTTAAAAAGTGAAACTACAATCGATTTGGAATGTAGATTCTGCAGCGAAGAATCGGCAATCCCCAGTTAATATAGTTGGCTGTTACAATAATTAATATTGTCAAATATATTATTTCATTCTGTCTTTCGGACTACACCACAGCTTCATATCCGAAACTCATACCAGTCGCTTTGAAAGAGATCTAGAAAGCGAAAACGCAAATTTGCGAACAAAATCACGGCTATAACTTTTATTATTTAGTGTTACAGCTGCAAGCCTCTGGTCCGATGTTTTTTCTCAATCACGCTAAAACGCTCGCACGGATCCGTATGAACCTTATTACATATAAAACTGGAGCTCTCGTATAATATATAATCATTTTTTTTAGGTAGGGTTCATTCCAGTATTACGTAAATAGAGTTTTAGTAATTTTGAACCCCCTCCCCCCTAGTCATCAAAAGTCAGCACAACTCTACCCCCTCCTCCCTATGCTTACGTAAAAATTGGTACTTATATATTTAATCTATTCAGAAATAACAAATAAATAGTGCCGACGTAACCACCATATAGACCCCGGCCCCCATGTCATCAATAATAAGTAAAACAAAGCACCCTCTCCTACTTCTTTCAGTGTTACGTAATACTTGAATGACCCCATAAAAAGTAAGGCAGGAGCAACCACGAAATTCAGCTAGTGTCAAACATTCCACAAGAGTACGGAACCCTGCTCGCGCGGGCCCGAATCACACTTGACGTATTATTATGAGAACAATAAACTCTCGTCTCCCTTTATTTATTCCGACTTCAATTGCACGAATCCAAAGACAATGTATATTTAAGCCATCACTCAAATGAGATAAGTGCTTTCTATAATGATATTGTATGAGATAGAATTGGGTTTTCAGCAGTTTTTCATAATTTAACTTAAAATAACTTTTGACGAGCAAACGCAGGCTATATGATGAGTTTTATTCTGATATATTTAATTAAGTTAAAATTTAATCTATAGGCAGTAAGCATAATAAAATAAAAATCAATTATATAATTCACACAGAACTCGGGAAAAGATGTACCTGCAACATATGTTACAGACACATACATAATGTACACGTGGATATTCATCAAAACTCTTCTGTAGCGAGAACCTCAGGTTTCGTCTGAAGCATGTCACCCGCTGACGCAACTGAGTGACTGACTGACAGAGCGACTTCATTAATTACGTGAAGCAGTAAAAATAAAAGTGGCGAAGTGAACAGACGGACAGTGTGCAGAGTGGAAGTCCAATTCTGGTAAGTTTCTAAAAATAACATCCATCTTTGCTCTAGCGGTGGAGTTATATGGACAAGTGTTGAGACAAATTCTATGTAGACATGTACCTCAATCCGTACCAGACCGATGCAAGCGTTTATACAGTAATCTCTTTCCTTGATGAGAGTTGAGGCTTTTGTCCAGCTGTAGACTGACTACAGAGTAAAACGGACGAGTCTCGTGTAAATATTTGAATATCACTCCCCGCCGCGAAAATTAATAAAGACATCAGATGAACAGCATTAAGCGTTTGAGGACCTAATTAGACGGCGTCGTTAACTATGTAGATTTATTCGCGTCGCATTTAAAATAAAACACGTACAAGATGGCGCGTGGAGCGCAAATATTTGCGCTCCTCGTCGAATACACCCGTTACCCGTCACCCTTCACCCGTCGCCGGCAGCCGTCACCCGACCCCCGTCATCCGTGACGGCGGCAAACACTCCAGTGCAACGCGGTCATTCTTCGCTCACGAGCCCTCGGCGAGTGTTCGAGTGCAGGACCTGGCGCCGCGTGGCCTCTTTTTTATTTGAAGCCATTTAAAAGGAACATCAGACTCGGAAACATCGGAAAGACAGACATTAATATCATTTTCTACGCTGGTATAGTTTTTGTCATCTTTTTCGTTTATATCAAGATTTTTTTTCATATTAATTTATATTAGTTCCAGTTTATTGCAGCAACACACGATGTGTATTTAAATGTAACTGAATGAAAAATGTGTATCGCACTGTTCCCTGCGCTAAATAATAAAATTATGTTCTTATGTGTAATTGTAACGAAGTAGTAACAGGTGCTATTCTTCATGTTGGCGATATTTTAAAATTCTTTGAAGAGAAATCTGTAATAATAATTAGTACTAAAACTGAACTTCCAGGATTGTGCGCTTGTTACTCTTTCACACATGGACAGGATGATCCCTAGATACATTTATCGCCTTTTTCATTGTGGTTCAAAAAAATTTATTTTATTTTATTTTTGATTTGAAAATTCTGCGTGTATTTTAAAGACATTGATTATCGAGTTTAGAAACTCTCGATAATTTGTCCAAATAGCTTGAAACCTAGAATGTACTGTAATCTCTGAACATACAGCTCATTTTAACCTGGAGATTATATTCTATTTCATTAGTTTAATGAAAAGGATAGCAATTGCGAACGTAGCAGTAGCTACAGCTAGTCAATAATATATTGAAGCTGGCAGAAACAGGACGCAATTTGGTTGAACGGGTTCATTTAATAATTCAAAGGCTTCAAACTGATAATGTCCGATTCAAAAAGGTCAACCCTCATTCGAAACAATTCGCTAATTAATATTTCTGAAACACTCTCATGTGAGTGTCAAAGTTGTTCCACCGCTAAAAATATACGTTTTCAATATTAATAGTGCAGCGCAAAGTGAGTCTTAATCTCGAGGTTCTCGTAAGATTTTAGTTCCGAGAATATTCGCGACTCGGAGCCACTGCGAGGGATATAACTTCAATGAGATTACCGCGCGCTTTGACGACGATATCTATATCTATTTCACGCTGAAAGACGTTAAAATATCACGTCACAGTCTAATGTACGTATCAAAGGAACGAGCTTAATATTGAGTTTATGGACAAAATCTACTTCAAACAAATAGGAGGGAGGACTTGTTAGGTGACATAGTTCTAGTGACCGACAAATTCGGTTGTTTTTCTTTAAATATGAAAATTGTATTGTAATATGTTTATAAAAACTTTAATCAGTATTTTAAGGTGAGATACGGCTTACTTCTACATTTGATGTGAAACTTAGATAGCACTGCATAGATAGCAGTGCATAATAGATTCAGTATCCTGTGCCCGTCCAACAATGTAACAACCGTTAAATCAAACCAGCGGAGCTTGCGATTGATTCAAAGCGCCGCCGAGCGCTGCAGTCTCACCTGGAACAAATAAAAGAGGATTTTATTCCGATTGAAAGTTATTCATTAGAGCCGTTTTCTAAAACAATTACGGCGCGTTCACACTCGCGGCACGTAGCGGCGGCGCGCGAGTGTGTGGTCGCGACGTTATGAAACGATAACACGTGCGACCGGATACACGATGTTCGATGTATTTAAATTTTGGACTGATTTTTTGTTTGAAAATATTATTAACTTTTTTTTAAAGTTTTGTAAGTTATATCGAACATATGTATCATAAATCTCAATAGCCCTGAATTTAATAAAGCCTACTATAGTGTTTTTTTTTTTCTAAATAATAAGTACACGAACTAAGGCAAATATCTTAATGAGGAATAAAAATAAGTATTTTATATTCGTTTGTGATTAGAAAACGTATAGAAAAAAAAAAAAAAAACAATAAATGCGCTAACGTATTCAAACATGATAATTTAAATTACACACGAATATTCGCGCAAGCGCCCTGCGCTGCCTAAATGAAACAGCAGGCGCAGGCATACATTTCCGCCGCACGGTAGAAAGAGAGGGGGATAGTTGCTCTCCTGCACCGTACCGGCGATCTACTCTCCTTCCGTCTTACGAATTTTCGATCAGGTCACGTGTCCTGACGCGAGGCTAACATTTTATACCCGTCACAAAAAAGTGCACGACGCCGCCAAAGAAGATTTCACTCCAAAATCACAACAGTTGACAAATGATTCGCCAGCCACGTTGGAGCGGTTATCGAGTGATTGCTCCAATGGACCGACCATGGGTAAGAGAAAATAGTTGATGTTACGATCTAATACCCAATAGAGGTGTGTTCTTTGAAGTGAGCACTTAAAAATATGGCCATCATACTAGCTGTTACCATAAAAACAAGGAAGTATCGATGTGTCTTCTCTCTGTTTTGTCAATAGTTATGCATCTCAGTTTGTTACATTCCTTTATGGATCAATTTCAGTCGACTGAAGCTTTTAGATGAAGGAGTCAAACGACATTCTAAAGTTTTTACCGAAGCTTCGTCATTGGTCATAAATCATTTCGCACAGCGACGACCGCCTACTGGTGCTCACTCAATAGTTTGTCCGATCGGATCACACTGTTTGACTGTCCTCGATGACGTTAACCTTTCCCGATATATCTACGCAGTAAATAGACCACTGTACGATGGTCTACGACGCTCTACGCCGTAGCGATCATGCAAATTAACATCACACGCGTACCCGACTCGCGTCAAATCACCGCTACTAGTTTCACTGCGACGGAAATAAAGTGAGGGAGCGTAAAAAATCTGTTATTACACAGAAACATGACAAGCCGCAGTTGAAACCGACGTGACAACTCAGGCGAATATAATTCCTAAGCCCACGCATTCCCGTCACGCGCCGCGTCACGTTCTGTGTCACGTCGCTCCCGATCACCGGCGTATTGCTTACGTGTTGTATTCTATTAAGTTGCGGCTCTAATCTATGCATGCTAATGACTGCCGTCTGACACACGGAGCGTGTCGCCTGAACACGAACGACGCAAAGTTATAAATGAGTTATGTGAATACTTTGTTTACACTTATCAACATTCGGATGATACGTCATAAGATTCTTCCCACGCACGAATACTCTAAACTCTAAATATGATTTAACAATTGTATCTACGACATGTAACTAATTTGTGGTTAAATAAATACTTTTGTCAATTGTAAAACTGGGAGCTTATCAAGTACTATAAACATTTTAGTAGTACACGGTACTAACGTATCTATCAATGACCTCTCGATGAGTGCTCTAGTGATTTTTCATCCAACTTTTACAAGTGTAAATTATTCCAATGAAACACTTGTTGTAACGGAAACAAAATATCGATTACGACATTCAGGAATAGCGTAGCTTTATATTGGTGAAAGAGTTTAGAATAATCTATACAAACTTACAAATAACAACTCAGAAACCTTACCTCTTTACAAAAATAGCCTATGTAACAAAGTAAACAAAATGTTGTAACTCTATACAATTTAAAAATAGTTAGCTATAAGTATTCGAGTCAGCGGAACAGTGCAAGTGGTCTCGTTAGTCGACCTTGCGGCGCGCATTGTTACCAGAACAATACGCGGGAGAGGTCAAGCGCACACTCGCTCTCGACCGATGAGGCTTAATCGTCACGGTGATGTCTCGTGAGCGGCTAACAGCGCATCCGAGCTGTAGCGCGGCGGAGGTGTACGACGATACGACACGATTTAGCTTGTAACATCCCACTGCTGGGACAAGCCTCTTCTCTATTGAGGTGGCGAATGCTAACGCGACCCCATCTCGCCCCACCCAGGCGGACGACTGCTCACACGTGGTGGTTTTTACTCAGTAGGAGTCTGACATAACCCTCTGGCGCCCCCGCGCTGGAGGGTATCCATGATGGATTTTCCAGACCAGACCACGACAAACATCTATATGGCCAATACGAATGTCTGTCGTGTGCGGGGATCGAACCTGCGACCGCCAGCGCAACAACCAGTGCTGTGAGCGCTGCATGGTTACGCTATCGGTATTAGGTGCAAATGATAACAACCGGTCCGACCAGGTTAACGTGCTCTCCGGGACATGATAGGGAGACCCACAAAGACAAGCACCCAAAGGAAGTATTTGAACAAATACAAATACCCATCCAGAGCGGGAATCGAACCCACGAATCGCCGTTGTTTAAGTGCTTACGTGATATACGCACCGTTACACCAGAGCGGCGGAGCTGTAGCGGTCGAGCAATTTGAGATAACATGTGAACACGGCTCCAACTAACACATGCCACGGCAGCAACTTCGCTTCATTTTGCCATCTGTGACGCGGTAATAGCGCCCACAGTCGCTTGCAATTAATTCGTGCAACGTCATCAGTGATTACGAGCGAGCGATTGCAGCTTCTTAGACACAGCTGTGCCGAGGATTACCGCTTCCGTAACTAGTGTGCGACCGACGTGAGCAGGGCTCTGAGGCCCGGAGCTCAGCCGGCGAGCAGCCGGTGGTGATTACTGCTAAGAGTTTCCAGTCGATCGTATCGACGTTTAGGCTTTACAGTAAACACGGGTTAGTCGAGCTCGTAGTAATCTAAGGAGTTATAACGTTCTAATTGGAATTCTAACAAACGCTTTAATTGCCTCGAAACACCTCGTAAAATATTCGTTCGGAATATTACTGGTTACGATTCATAAATTATAATTAAAGCGAACGATTTAAAGGCTCGACGCAGGAACGCAAATATTTGCCGTAAATTTAACCGGATCCAATTTATCCAATTAACGGTAATCAAAAGTAATTAATTAACATAATTGAGGAGAAATTGTGGCATTGAAATGCTAAACAACGGACGAAACAGAAGTGGGAGTAAATTTGCATAGTTAAAAGATTCATCACCGGAGCGCGCCGACCCGCCGTTATCGGGAATACTTTCCTGGCTCGCAGTCATTATACGGGTGCTTATTTATTCTAATTACGCATCAACCGACTCACGAATGTTATGTTTAGTAAATATTATAAAATTAGAAAGTGAAATCACTTCCGGCGGAACCAGGCGCTACACCAATGGAAACTGATCGCATCGCCAGCTCGAACTGATTTAATAGTGAATTTTTATTTCGGAAGCGCGCGGAAAAGATAGGAAAGAAGCCAAGTTAAATGATTTACGTGAGATATCTTAGTACACGACCTATCTATTGCTCTCGGGCCAATCTCTCGCAGTTCCGATACATGTGCTCGCCAATATCAACCTTGTAAGTACAGAAATAAGGTTAAGAGTCGCGGCCGCGTGTTCTGTGTTCCAATTGCTCGGTGCATCGCTTATGTGTGCGTCCGGCCGAGCGAGGAGCTTGTGATACAGTCCAAGATCACGGGAATAATAATAAAACGCTTACTTCAGACAAGGTTCATTCAGTGAAAAACAGTATACAAGATAGCGTAGAAACAAAGAAAAATAGAAATAAACATAATAAAAACATAAGAGTAGTCAAAGTACACGGAAATATAGATGAAATTAAAATATATAAATATATATTCAATGTCAATATTATGAAATGCTATGTCAATCAGTGAAATATAATTATGAAGAAAAAAATACTATAGGTACGTCAAAAAATGTTTCGAAAAAGTGATGTTATAATTGTTAATACCATACCATAAGCTCCAATCCTTTTCCTACATGGAAAAAGAGTCTTATGCCTAGCAGAGGGATGTTAAAGGCTGAATCATCATCATCATTATCATCATCAATGTTAGAACACCAATAAACAAAAGATATACAATAAAAACAATAACACAAACGTGGCGGTCAAACTAAATCGCCGCTGCCGTAAAATTAGCGTTCAACTGTTAATGCTCCACGGACTGCTGCGGGAGCTCTTTGAGAACCTCTCTCCATAAAAATGTACACGTTTTGTTATTCCGTTTCAATAAACGCCAGTGTATATAAATCTAATATATAAAATTCTTGTGTCACAGTGTTAGGAGCCAAACTCCTCCGAAACGGCTTGACCGGTTCTTATGAAAACCTTTGCGCATATTTGGTAGGCCTGAGAATCGATAACATAACATAACATAACAATACACTTTATTGTACACCAATACAGATATAATACATATCAGATCTTAAGGGGTCTTAAGGGTCGATCTTAAGGGGTTTGATAATATATATGGAAAAATAACGTTTGCCAGATCAGCTAGTTATGTTTATAATAAAGTAAAAAAAACCGACTTCAATTACATCGACGAGTAATACAACGTAGATCGACGAAAAAATAGTCAAGTATCTACGCGTTATCAAAGATTACTCAAAAAGTTTTTATCAGATCTCAATAAAATTTATATGTAAACACATGATAAACATCAGCTTTCGATTAAATTAAAAATTATCAAAATCGGTACACCCAGTAAAAAGTTATTGCGGATTTTCGAGAGATTCCCTCGATTTCTCTGAGATACCATCATCAGATCCTGGTTTTCTGATCATGATACCAAAGTAGGGATATCCCCTTTCCAACAAAAAAAAAGAATTATCAAAATCGGTACATACAGTAGAAAGTTATGCAGTATAATACAACGTAGGTCGACGAAAAAAGCGTCAAGTAAAAACGCAATATTCGATATAACTCTAAAAGTAGTTGTTAGATCTCAAATAAATTTAAATGGGACCAAATGACACACACCACCTTTCGATCAAAAGAAAATTTGTTGAAATCGCCCCACCCAGTCAAAAGTTCTGAAGTAACATACATAAAAAAAAAATACAGTCGAATTGAGAACCTCCTCCTTTTTTCGGTTTTTTTTTTCGGTTAAAAAAAGCTTTCTTAACGTCATGACTCTAAAAGAAAATTTCTAACGCTACATTTATAAGATCAAATATCTTTTGTTTTCTGCTGGACACTTTCATCGCTGTCTATTAGAAATCGTAGTTCGAATGTGAACTAATTTCAACAATTATATAATGAACTTAATTTGATAAAACGAAAGACGTCCAACTGCGACGACAGTGTGAAAGAAAATGAAAGCGAAATAGCTTATTTTACACTTCCGAGAGGTTTTACAGTGAAGACACTCATCGCGAAAATGTTATTAAATTGTGCAATTTAAAATTCTCAAGAAGAATCAGCACAATTACGAGGTTTGCGCGCCGGCCGCGGAAACAATACGCCTTGTTTGCGCCTCGCCCGCCTCGGCCGCCTCGCCCGCCGCGTTATTAATACATAACACTTCATTACAAGCACTACTTTCTACTGCCACGTTATATTTAACTTAGTTTTTGTTAAGAAAATAAACAAAAAAGTGTAATTAATGGTTCGCATGTGCATTAGCCGTTTAGTACTTAAGCTTTATTAAAACTTATCACTGGAATATATTACGACGTACATTTTTATATTGTTACATGAGAAACATATTAATATCAAAGTTTTATGATGTAAGGTACAGTCGATCCAGCTTGTCTGAGACTAACTGCATTCTACTTTCAAGCATAGTGTACACTTTTAACTACACGATAAATTACAACAGACAGTGCTGCCGTGGGTATTGTGACGTCACAGGAGCGATATCCATAACTCCCGATACACTCTGAGATTACACCCACGTGTACTGCGCTCGCGAAGTGAGGAGTGGGGAGTGAGGGGCAAGGAGTGAGGAACGAGAAGCGAGGAGCGAGGAGTGAGGTGTAACTTTAGCAATTTCCTCCCGACGCGCGAGGCGAGGTTTTTATTTAACCGCTAAAACCGAGCAGGGGATAAGTAAACGGGTTTTCGTACATAATTTTCGATGATACGTTTTCCAAGGAGTTGATTTATTGCTTTCAATAAAAACACACTCGGCAACGCGCGAACTGCCGGTCCTACTTGACGAGTACATTTTTACCGTATAGCCTGTTTATGTAATTATGATATTAGTGAATAATAAAACGTCACGGTCCACGCGATCAGCTCCGGTCACACGAATTAGCAAACGCATAAATCAACGTGCGAGTATGAATTTATTTATGTAAAACAATTGGCTGGCACTTGACGACAATTTTACCTATTTAAAAGGTGTATAAGATGAGTACGCTGTCATACAAAATGCTTATTCACTGTCTCCTCCTTTCTCTTCTATTTCACCACGCCTGCGACGCTTTTTATCTTCGCAGATCATTAAAACCTTTTAGATACTACAGAGGATATTATTAACCATCCTTAACAAAAAATGTATTTATTGCTGCTTACAAAACACACAATAAAGTAGGTTTTACAAAAATGCTTACAGTTCTTTGCTCTGTTGTTTTATGTTAAAGTTGCCGCGGCAAGGTAAAGGATAGTTTCATCTGAGAAATAATTACTTTTATCAAACTATTTTAGAAATCATATAAATCTAAATAACAAAAACTAAAACTCCTAATAACAAATTCTTTTTACATATTACAAAGAAAAAAAAAATAGGCATACTGAATCATTTATAATAATGTGTTTTACCCTTTCATATTCTCCGCATCCATGTGGAGCGATGTTTCAAAATCACAGTTACAGAAATTGTCAAGATAATTAAAGTAAAACAAAAACATCCGGTTTCTTGTCGTCGGAGTCTGACGCGGAGGCGAACGATCTCGACTCCTCGCGCGATGTCACACTCGTGATAATTATGTCGCTTCGTACGAACCTTCTTATTTACGAGAGAATTTTAAAACAGCAACGAAACTGAAAATAGGAGAGAGAAATATTTCATTATATTTTATGAAACACACGCATGTCGACGAAGACTTTTGTACTTACGTAATGAAAAGAGATTTGTTATTCATCACTTCGGCCTATCGCAGTCCACTGTCGGTCATGGGCCTCCGCAATGTCGTGCCGGTCATGGGCCTCAAACATGTCGTGAACTCATCTGTGTTGTCCATAGTCACCACGCATGGCTGGCTTTGTTGCATCGAAGACGCTGCTGCACGTCTTCGGCCTGTATATTTCAAAACCAGCAGTTGGATGGTTACTACGCCATTGGTCGGCTTTATAAGTTCCAAGGTGGTAGTGGAACTGTGTTATCGCTTAGTTTTCTCTTACGACACCCACGGGAAGAGAGGGGTGGCTATATTCTTTACTACCGTAGCCACAAATCTTGTTGTTTTATTTGTTGTTCGTATAATATAATTTTTTTTAATATTTGGCTTCGACTTTGAAGGACTAATTTATCAATTAGTGTTTACTTTTGCATCTTTTAATTTCTTATGAGAACAGTTCCGAATATAAGAAGCATTTAGATCCACGTGATAAATTTAGATCCACGTGATATTGGTAGAAAATAGTTGCTAGTACACACAGAACAAAATTTGTGCATAAAGTTTGATTTTAATCTGCATTTGAATCTATCTGCTATATCTTAATTAGCGAGGCTAAAGATGCTGATTGCACGTCTGTCCCGCCGGGTGCCGCGGAGCAATCAGGAGCGACGCGAGTCTCTGTGCTTATTGAGTTTACGTTCACGTCTTCAAAATGTTTGACTTCAGAATGAATTACATGCACATGCACTCTGTTCACAACTGTTGCAGACCTTCCAGCATTACGTCGTAAAACATTATATATCGGCGAGCGGCGAGCTGACAGACCGGAAGCTTTACGACCAACCTCGGGAGATATTTCAGGAATATTATCACGTAAGCACTATTACGTTCCCCTACTATATAAATCTTTTTTTATTTCATACTTTATTGCACAACTAATCAAAATAAATTGAGCTTTAAGCGATACAGAGTTATCTCTCTGTCTCCGCGGGGGGTGCAAGAGAGCGAGAGAGATGTGTATAAATGAGAAATAAAGAGAAATGTACGAAATAATGCTAATAACGTATTTTATATAAAAAAGACAAACTTATGTTACTGATTTTAATTGGGTACCATCGCCCGCGGGCAATACAAGGGAGTTGCAGGTGCATTGTTGGCTTTAAAGTAGATACGCTACGCTTCAGCCTGTAATATCCCACTACTGGGCATAGGCCTCTTTCCCCATGTAGGAGAAGGATCAGAGCTTAATCCCCCACGCTGTTCCAATGCGGGTTATTGATATTAGATATTGTTACTTGACTTTTAATTAAACCAACCCCATAATGGGTAAAATTAATACTACCCATGTGGAAAAAGATTTCAAAATTTTTCTCTCGGAGGTATTCGACCATCAGTGATTATTGGGTTTTGTTTTAACGCTTAAGAAAATGAAAGATGTGTCAAGTTCATTGCACATATGTGTGCTTTACAATATTACACTCGACTCTCGATTGTACAAAGTTTAGCTTGTGAATTTGAGTCATCAGAGCTTGTGTCGAGCAGCCCCGCAGCGTACCTCCAGCACTGTGGCGCGCGGAGCTCGGAATGTACGGCGCGTCGCGTTCGCGCGATTGTAATGCTGAAGGCACATAAAACGAAGAAATTCGCAACGATGAGCGAATTGAATTTTAAAATAGAGGTTCCGAGTGTTCCGCAGTGGAATACTCGCGTTTTATTTTATGTTAAAAACTTCGAAAACATTTCCGAAGCTGTAAAAGGAATATTGCAAATCCAAATACGGTGGCTCCAACTTTTATATTTATATTATAACTTGTGTAGCTTTGATGACGTTTTACATCTCTGTGAAGATTTCATTGTCCGTGATAATCGTGACAGGCTACAATCTACATCAAAATAAACTTTTCGATTTCAAAACCTTTTTCTGTAGTTCCGTAGCATTATTACTCTACGCTTTGCGGACTTCCTGTACATTAATGTCCGCTGAGGCGATTTTAATATTTACGATGTAGTGTCGGAGTGGCGCGGAGAGGACTCATTAGCTGCCGCGGCTCTGTTCTGTGGACCTCGTTCCACATTGCAGGAGCTACGTTATTGTTTAATTAACAGAGTTTAGTCCGTAACTTGAACTAACTTTACAGCTTTAAGACATTTGACTATTATACAGTTTTTAACATGAACGAACTTATCTATACAAATAAATAAATTTGTAATGTCTGTTTGTAATATTGAAATAACCGCTTTTTTATTATTGCATATGGATGTATACGTGGTACATATATACTGTCTGTCTGTCTGTTTGTTCCGGCTAATCTCTGAAACGGATGGACCGATTTTGATGGACTTTCACTAGCAGATAGGTGAAGTAGTAAGGAGTAATTTAGGCTACTTTCATTTTAGAAATTTATTTATTTAATTAGTCTGCGAACTGAACAATACATTTTTTGCTAAAGATAGTTGTAATATGTAAATAAAAGCTCCTAAAGATATTTTCCCTTCAATTGAATTCACCCACTAAGCAGTATCTAAAACAAAATCCGTCATTTTTTGAGAGTTACATTAGACACAATGTGACTGATACAATAACACAGACAAACACAAAGACACACTCGGTAGTTTCATAAACACTTTTTTCGGTTATAACAAAGACCAGAGAGCGACCGACGTGAGAGCTAGAAGTTTATATAAATCAGAAACTGTGTTACGACGCAGAGTTTTATCCTACTTCAGTTTTTCTCGCAAGTTCAAGTTCCGCAGCAGAACAAACGGGAGCTTAAGTTATTCTATTTTCATCGCTCGCCGAGCGGGACTTTAAGAAACTGCTAAGCTATCAATTAAGAGCTCTTCAACGAGAAAATAAAAACTATTTGAAAATTGTCTTAATAAAGCGGTTCTGAAATTTGTTACGACTTCACCAAATAATAAATAAATGAAGAACGCTCCAAATATGACGGTTAAATAAAAACATATAGTTTACTAGCTGACCTGGCGAACTTTGTACCGCCTTCTTTATTTTTTTCTTAAATATAATAATTAATATATCAAAATATAGCCTATCTTTCAAGTTGGATCGAACTGCACATGGTGTGCGAATTTTATTAAAATCGGTTAAGTGGTTTAGGAGTCCATTGAGGACAAACATTGTGACACGAGATTTATATATATTAAGATTAGTGTGTATTGACTCCTCCGTTAAACAGTGTATCAGGACGGAATCTACGAAAGAATTCAAATGTAACCTCCAGAATCACAACTGTAAAAACTACATAAAATTTTTAGGCAATTGGTGTCATCCTACTTATAAAGATCCACCTAACTCGTTTTCCCCAAATGTCTCCCATGTACAAACAGTTTATTACGTGTAGTTATAGTTAGGCGCGTGTCTTGTCTGGAGCGGCAGGAACGGATGTTACTCTGAAGGAGACTTCACAGTGGAAGGTAGCAGCAGGCGTCGCCATCAAAGTTTTATACTACAAGAGTGGCAAATTGTTTTCTCCTGCGTGTTCGAGTCAGTATTACACGCAGACTGACGCTTAATATTAAAATTTTTATTACGAGACATTCTATAAATAGTAAAGAATTTAAATTTAGCCCCGAAGTTAATATAACGTCGTATGATGTTGTTATTACATAAGCGGATAATATTCATGTTATTTAGAATGTTACCTTATTACACCTTTATAGCAATAACGTTGTCACAAACAAGAAATACCTTGAAATACACGTAGGTATATTGAACTAGTAATGAATATAGCCTAAGACCTAATTAAGTGATGTGCTATCATATATTATAATATTGATATAAGTATATTATGCGTGTAAAGAAAATACAATAGTATTTCTTTAAATTTTATGTTATCTATGCCTTTAAGATAAAAAAAATAAATATATTAAGATGTCAACTAAGACGTTTAGGAAAATTATAATTTAGTTATTTCAAAAAAATTGTTTAGAAAATATATAAGGGACTGTGAAGGAGAGAATAGTAGACTTTTATGTTCCTTTCTTTATTTTCAGGTATATTTTAATAGCGTGATTTAGTAATATAGTTTTAACAATAAAACAACTTTATTTTCAGAGCAACACAACATAGCTTTATTTGCTAGCCTTCATAGTCCAAGATATAGTCTTATATGCACATTATCCTGAATCGTTCTATGTCATTGTGATTATAACTAATTGTTTGCTGGCAAGCGAAAAAATAAACTAACTTCAATGACATCGATAAGTATTACAAAGTAGGTCGACGAAAAAATAGTCAAGTAAATGAGATAATAATAGTCAAGTAATGAGTCAAGTATCAATAGTATACATACAAATAAATATAATTAGAGATATCTCCAAAAGAACTTGTCAGATCTCAATTGAATTTAAACGGGGCTACATGATACGCACCAATTGTCTCCTTAAAAAATAATAATCGAATCGTTCCACCCAGTGAAAAGTTCTGAGGTAACACACATAAATAATACAGTCGAATCGATAACATCCTCCATATTTGAAGACATTTAAAAGGGGTTAAAAATGAGAATTATTCGCACGTAACACTTCTACCCGCCGCCCATCGGCCGTCCATCAACTAGCCATCGGCGACCATCAGCTCGATGACGCTGCGTCATCCCCATCGAGTCACGCTCGTTACCGAAAACGAACATGGCTTTCAATTACAATCAGTTTGAATCGTAATTTAAAAGCAATTTTAAGAGCGATCTCATCGAACACGCCGAACTACTTTTAATTCGAATTCCTCGTTGAAGACGGTTCACTTGCGTTTTATTGTTGTACGTTTGTATGGAAAAATGTTTTATTGAGATGCTCTTCTAACGAGTCAATAGTGATTAATATAACTGATTGAGGTATTATTACTGCTGATATTGAAATGTAAGTAATTGAACATAATTGTTGCTTAAAATTAAACTGCCGATAAAACTGAGAAGCAAAAAATAATAAACTTTTTCTATTTAAACTTAATAACTGGGTTCTTAAACTTATATAGGAACAACTTCGAGCTATATACCCTAAACGATAAAAAAGAATTATCAAAATCGGACTATGTAAAAAGTTATGCATCCATAAAAAATATACGTGTCAACTTCACATCCGCCTCCGTTTTATCGTCTGTTAAAAATAAGCAAAAATCTTACGAGTATGTACATTTAAGAGGATAAGCTCTTATGTAACGACTCTAGCGCTATACTGAAACTCAATACACAAATAAATTGTAATAATATTAATATTGAATTGCGCCCAGAAAAAAACATTTAACCCGAATTTTCTAGAAAAATCTAAAATCATTTGTCTTAATAAATTACAGAAATCAAAATAAAAGCTGCCTACGACTTTGGATTTTGCAAACTGAAATCGTTTTTTTATATAACTAGGTCGACCCTCAAGCGCACGGCTCACCTGATGGTGAGCGATTACCGTAGCTTATAGACGTCTGCAATACCAGGATGATCGTAAACGTGTTGCTGACCCTTCCCCAATCCCCCACGAGCTCTGGTCACCTTAATCACCGCAGGAACACAACACTGCTTGAAAGCAGTTTATGTCCTTTAAAACAAATTACAACATTTTACTTTTATCGTATTTGAGTCTCACGGGACACACACACACACGTGCCGTGTGTCAATGTGATCAAAATGAATTCAGTGATCTAAAACTGCTAATTACAATTGGGTTTAATTAGATTTTACATCGCAACAGCCCAACAGTAACATTACGAAAGTTTACCATACGATTACTTCGTTCAACAAGCGTCGAAATAGTTTGCTACGCTCCGTGAGCTTCAATACAAATATTTCTACAATAATAGTAACAAGGGACGCCTTATTATATTTTCATAGTTCAGGCTTCATAATCCGCATAAAACCATAAAAAGAGCGGAAGCATTAAATGGAAACGAACCCGGGACCGGATAGCCCTGAGCGTGCGGGAAATGAGACGCACGCATATAAAATACCCTTTGTGCTCGAGCGCGGGGACGGCGCTCCGCGGTCATCGCGTCGATGTATGCGTCGCTCGGCTGATTCGTGTGCAGACGAACTACAGAGAGACAGAACTGTTGCTGAGATGAACAGATTCATTATAAAGTGCTTTTGTTTGATATGGGGATGTGAGATGTAATGACGGGCAAAAAATCTCATCGTATTGAAAACTTAATATAAATAAATATACAACTTTTGAAGTGTTATTTTTACAGTGTAATAGTAATTAATTGTGCCGCGCGTTTATTCAAGTCTGTGAAAGTGAAATGTTTCAAAAATCGAATGGTTTTTAGCGTTTTTTTAATGATTTTCTTGTGAAGCACTATAACATAAGACCTTTGTCAATTCTTTTCATTATAACTATTATCTGCTATTACTGTGTACAAATAAGTTAACATCGCTACTGTGTAACGTCGGTGTTTGATATCTTTTTGTAATTTTTTTCTTAAAAAATTATATTTGTTGACACTCTGAAACTCGTAATATTTTTAATATTTTTCGCACCGCTACGATTCGTATCGCAGCCGACAATTTGTGATCACATAACTTATATAGGTGAATATAAATAAAAATAAGAGCTCAATGAAGCCAGTGAACAAATCATAAAACGATCATAAAATATTTCACGTTGCTCGCGTCGTATTCATGAGCGCGGTCTCGGGAGACGCCGCGCCGGGCGCTCGCCGACCGGCTGCCGCGCGCTAGACGATTATCTACCGAATTACTGTTATACTGATATTTCATCATTATTTAGCTATGTGATATTTAAGCTAACTAATGTCTGTATCTTAAATTAAGTGAGAGACGCCTACTATTAACTCGCGGTATTCAAAACTTCAATCATGCGTGGTAAAAACTTTCTAGATCATTCCTTTATAAATGTCAGTATGAAAATCGGGAGAGAAAGAGCTAATGTCAAATCCGCCGTATACTACGGGTATCGTGCGGATACGCTTGTTCAATATATATATATTATTCTATTATATCAATTAAATAGTAATAGTAAAAACGAGTATACTTGTAATGTTTGAGTGCTATATGTGTAATACACGCTATATAATTCTTAAATAAATAAATTTTGAGTTTCCCACAATTACTTGGAGTTGTCGCAAGAATCAGCTCTTGAGGTGCTCTTCTGTTACATACACTTTATGAGGCTAACAATCACTTATCAAAGTTTACAAAATGTTTACCATTACTCGTAACAACATAAAATACTAAATATGACAAGATAAATACATATGTTTTATTGTGATCTATTAATTGCAGAATCACTTTTGAGAATCACTTTTTTATAAGATTCGTTTTTACGAAAAGTGTGATCGAGCGAGGCGAACGGATCAAGAGAGAGAGAGAATGAGATGCGAGCACATATTTTCTTTCTCTCTTTCTCTCATAGCCGAGCCTAAAGAAGTTTTACTTCAGTAGTGTGGTCTAAAGCACACACGTTTTTTTTTTGTTGTAAAAGTAATCAAAATTCTAAACTTGATTTGTGTAGTTGTAGGCTCGAAGTCGAAGAATAAGCCAGTCAGAATATAAGATAAGCAATTTTGTTTATCATCTTAGTATATCTAATTTTGTGTCAATGAAGTCTTCCGCATAAATGAAGAGAGACAGTATTTAGAGTGGAACGACACACTCCTCCGCTGTGTATGCGGCGCGGGTCGTTAAACCCGGTGACAAGAAGCGGTTGTTCAGGCAGCGAGCTGTCGAGCATCACTCGGGCTCGAGCCCGAAGTGGGGCAAGGCCAGCGGATACTTTACGAGGGCGTATAAAACGTCGATTCATCGTAATTAAATATAAATTAAGCGCGATTAGTCGCTGGCGCCGATCGCCGTCTAGACTACAGCGTGTTTCGGAGGCGTACGTAAAATATTTCGATTAGCCAAATTACTAAAGCATGTAGTCATGTTCGCTGAAATGTTAATGGTTTTTTTTGCAGATTTAGCCTCCTTAGCTCCTCCTCCTCAGCTTCAAGTACATCGTAAATAATGAACGAAACTTTATCCTCTGCGATGCGATTTTGTGAAAATTTATCGTAAGAAGTATTTTGTTATGGACTCTGTAGTCTTTTTTCGTACTTAAAGAAGTCTCTGCGAAAGAGATTCACTTTGTATTTTTAAATAACGATTCTATAGAGACTCTACTTAGAATTTTTCTTCGAGTTATATAGACCAGCAATGTTAAGAATTGTGTAACAGTTTCAGCATTCATCTAAACTCTAAGAACGCTCTTCTAGCGATAAGATCGCCTTTCTACACTGTTCCTTACTTGTAATATATATTTTTTTATTATTGTTATGTACAATAAAAATTACACGAATAAACCGTCCGCATTCGACGACTCGCAGGAGGAATGTATAGCAAGTGCGACTGCTGGGAGTGATCCGTGGAATACTTACGCTTTAAGATTATTACACCCTCCCATATTGTCGATATATTTAAAATGCGTCTATATTCAATTCTACTTTGTATCCAATGACAATGTCGTCGACATAAGACTATTAAAATATGTGAAATTAAAATGTAAATAAGAAAATAAAATATGCGAAACATGAACGTTTATCTGTATATAATACAAACGGGACATTCAAAAAACGTTAAGTTTTAGGAAAAATTCTCCAATTGCACGTATTGAATTTGTGTCAATTCGAGTTTTTAGATGACACATTACGTAAGCGGAGACTGCAGTGTGCTCGTTTGTGGCGAGAGGCCTTGTGGCGCTAGACGTGAGGGTGGAGTTCTTCTCCACTGAGGCACCGAATAAAGGTAAATATTTATTATAATTATACGCGAACCATTGCTGCGTAAATATGTTCTGCTTGATGAAGTCACTTGGAGGTAATTGGCTGGAGGCGGATGTTGATCGATGTTTGATCTCGTATACTGCATGTTGATAACAAAATATTTGGCAAGCTTATCATTTTGGTCGACATTACTTGCTTTTAGCTTAATCTATACTAATATTATAAAGAGGAAAGATTTGATTGTTTGTTTGCAGTGAATAGGCTCTGAAATTACTGAAGCGATTTGAGAAATTCTTTCACTTTTTTCTTCACTTTTTTTTTTGTGAAATTTTTGTTAAATACCCGTGCGAAGCCGGGACAGGATGCTAGTATGTAATAATATAGAGAAATAAAATTATTTTTTCATGCGAGTGGATTTTTGACATCGCTCCGACACACCCACGATTGCGGATTCGATTCCCGCTCGGGATGGACTGGTTGTCTGTCCTTGTCCACACATCAAAAATCGTCCAATAATTGCAATTAAATTAAATAAATTTTGATCGAATGGGCCAGTACTCGCCGGTCACTCGCTGCAATACGTTAGTATGATGCAGTCGAGTGTGTTTGAGTGACCGTTCGTCGTAATGAGTCTCGCTGCAGGTCCGTCGCTTGCAGTCGTTCGAGATTAGTCGAAAGCTACCCCCACCTACCTAGAGGATAGAATTTGAGACGAGTTGAGTTCTGTACAATTCGAAAGTGAAATTTAACGAAATACTCTGTAGCTTTATACTGTTACTATTTATTGGAAACCTTTTAAAGTATTATTTCTTTATTAGTTTAGTTTCTAATAGAATTGATTTTTTCACTCCTAGTTTATTGTAAGAAACAGCTTTTAGTAATAAGTTTGCAACTTTTTCTTTAAACGTTTATATATATTTACTAGCTGTGCCCGTGACTTCGTTCGCATGGAATTTAACAAACAAGTAATTGTTCAGTTCGCAAAGTTAAAAAATATATACATTTCTAAAACAAAAGTTGCTCAAGTTACTCCTTACTACATCAGCTATCTGCCAGTGAAAGTCCCGTCAAAATCGGTCTAACCACTTCAGAGATTAGCCGGAACAAACAGACAGACAGACAGACAAAAATTGTAAAAAATGCTATTTGGTATATATATCTATCATGTATAAATCTATATGCATTTAGTAAAAAGCGGTTATTTTAATATTACAAACAGACACTGCAATTTTATTTACTTGTATAAATAGGTCTAACAATAATAATCTCAACAGATTTGAAAGTCATGTCTAAACATGACGCTTAGTGCGCACAGCAGACACACAAACGTACACTATCATTGGCGGTCGTAACTTGAGTCCAAGCAAACGTTTGTTATGGTGTTTGTTTGGGCGTTTGTGTTCGTGCTTTTTATTTTCGGATCACTGGTACAGGTTTTCATATTAGTGGAGTCGTTGGGAGTGATATGATTATTTATTACTGGTTTATTTATCAAAAATATCAGAACACATCGCTGAATGTATAGAGTTTATTTACGTACACTCAAAAAAAAAAAAATTAATCAAAAAGAAACACATTTCCTAGACGAAATTGCAAGTTTAATAAATTAGAGCTATACATAGGTTTATAGCTAACGCAACACGCGATTTTTTTTTATATAACAGGTCGGCAAACAAGCGTACAGCTCACCTGATGGTAAGCGATTACCGTAGCTTATAGACGTCTGGAACACCAGAAGCATCGCAAGCGTGTTGCCAACCCCATCCCCAATTCCCTCCGAGAGCTCTGGTCACCTTACTCACCAACATCCATACAACACTTCCAGAAAACAGTATGATTTAGTTGTGATCTTCTGTAAGGTCAAGGTACTGGCTCAGTCGGGCTGTTCCATATTTTGAGCAAGAAATTTCCTGCCTCAGTTAAATTATTCATTAAAAAAAAATATTCATTTAATTAAAAATATGTAATTAGTATTAAATCTTTTATCAAATTTAATATAAAAATAATTTTAAAAACAACAATACATGTGCTCGTAAAAATAATTCACGAATCACAAGAACGTTATACAAATAACAGTCCGGGTCGAAGTCAAGTTACATTTTAGCGACATCAAAGCGCGACGGATGTGTTACACATGACTCCGGTAAAAGTTGGGCTTTTATCGTCGAACCTTCGTCGAGTGGAGATCGAAGGGCCTTTCTTTGAGTATTCGACTTATAAATATACTTTAATTTTTCTGAAATGTTTCCTATTTTCGTCAATGGCATTATTGTAACCGGATAGGTATAGTATCAACCCAGCTTATACAATTATGATACTGAAGGGGATTTCAAACTATTTTTAACCGACTTTAAAAAAGTAGGAGATAACTCAATTCGACCGTATATATCTAATATATAAAATTCTCGTATCGCCGTGTTTGTAGTTAAACTTTTTCGAAACGTCTTGACCGATTCTCATGAAATTTTGTGTGAATATTGGGTAGGTATGAGAATCGAACATCTATTTTTCATTCCCCTAAATGTTAAGGGTAGTCCACCCCTAATTTTTTTTTATTTTGTAGATAAATTATTTATTCTTTATTTTATTATGATTTGGCGTTGAAAAATACATACAATATATATTTTTATGTATGTTCGGAGATAGTTTCGTCGTTTATGAACCGATTTTGACAATTCTTTTTTGTTGGAAAGAAGATATCCTAAGTGTGGTACCATAACTTTTTACTGACTGTACCGATTTTGATAATTTTTAATTTATTCGAAAGCCGATATTTATCACGTGGTCACATTTAAATTTCATTGAGGTCTGATTACAACTTTTTGAGTAATCTTTGACGATGCGTATTTACTTGACCTACGTTGTATTACTTGTAAACAAAATACAAAATTATTGACGTGAGTGTAAGGTAAGATGAGATGTGAACGCTTGGTTTTTGTCACTAGTTAAAGAGGTTGACCAGTTGATTAAAAGGCAAATCAAAGATTTTTTTTTGTAAAAAAGTTACTTTCAATATTCCTCGCGGACTCAAAATATCAATCAAGATACTCTAAAACATCGAAGTGGTCGAATTACGCCTTGCTGTAGCACTATCTATAGATATTTAACCGTCAACAATAAGACTTATTATACTCGTATTATTACAAATAAATCTCTTTTATTTAAATTCAGGTAGAATAACAATTTTGGTTAATCCTCGAACACCTTGCAATGCCTCTATAGTATCTTGCGAGTGCACACAGCCGTAATCTTGTCTTCATAGACATTATTAGACACACACAGATATACACATACATTATGTTCTCGCTAATGGTTTGGAATATAATGTACATTGTAGTGACGGTACTGTATCAAGGCTACACATTAGTGTATTGATATCATAGTGGAGTCATTGAAGTAGTTTGTATTTGTGCGAGGGAAACAATACTTGTAGCAAAATGTTATTGAGTTATTGTGTCTAAGAATAATGAAGTTCAAATGTTTTAGTGACATATTGTTGGATCCAACGAACACAGTTCTGACATTATGAGATTTGTATTCCTTACTCCAACTCTTAAAAGAGTGACACTCTACATACACATACATTTTGAATCGCATCACCGCTGCACTCATTTCATATAACTTCTATGGCTATTTTTAATAACATTTTGTTTCTTTTTATTCGTGTGTTTGCTTTTATAAATTTTTCTAAGCCTGTAACTCTGACGTCACAAAGAAATACGTCCCTTCTTTCAAATACGGTTAGTTTAAGCGTGTGCTATCGTTTAGTTACGAGTTTTATTAAGTTAAATGGATGAAAAAAGTTAAACTTAAATAAAAGTAATTATCAAACTAAAGTTTTCTGGAAGAGATCGTTTTAAGGCGATACTAGCGTCCTTTGTATCGTGCTATACTTTCCTACGTGTTCGTTATATGCAGGTGTATCATTGTCGTCTGTACTTAAAGTATAAGATAAGAAACGTCTTACTCAAACGAAGTCTGATCCAATACTGTGCCAGATATACAGTAAATTAAGACAATAAAGATACCATTTTTCGAACAACCAACGTGTTAAGACACAATTCAGGTTATAAAAAGGTTGTATAGTGAAGTACGAGGCCGGGTTCAAAGGACGATCTTCAAATTTAACTTTTTTAATCAACAAGGAAAATAAATATATATTATTAAAAATTTTAAAAGCCTCTTTCTTTGTGGGTCAGCGTTGTTTATTTGGTATCCAAATTTCTTTACAAAGCGTACTCACCTTAATTATTCCGAGATCGCTTCAGGTGGGTTCCGTCCGGACCCGGCTCCTTTATTTAAAACACACAATTTTCTATTCCAATATTCCTAAAAGACGACCGCCATGAATTTTCATTCGTTTAATGATTTTTAATTTTAAGACTCGCGAGCGACTCCACGGGATGAAACTTTAACTGCAATGTCACTTGTTCAAGAGCAGATTATATTATAGGTTAATTGTGAAGGGCGATTGACTCGTGTGCGAAAATATTTCAAGTCTATTACTTAATGAGCTTATGCTGTGTAGTTACGGCATCAAAGAATATAGCCACCCCTTCTCTTCCTATGGGTGTCGTAAGAGGCGACTAAGGGATAACACAGTTCCACTACTACCTTGGAACTTAAAAAGCCGACCGATGGCGGGATAACCATCCAACTGCTGGCTTTGAAATACACAGACCGAAGACGGGCAGCAGCGGCGGTGCAGCGGTTTGTCGGTGCGACAAAGCCAGCCCTGCGGTTACCAACCCGCCTTCCCAGCGTGGTAAGTATGGGCAAAACACATGAGTTGACGCCATTTTTTGCGTGAACTTGTGGAGACCTATGTCCAGTAGTGGACTGCGAAAGGCTGCTGTGATGATGATTATGTGACTTAATGAGCTTACAATGTATTTTACTCACATTAGTATATAAGTTTAGCAGTAAAAGTAACAAGAATTATATAATTCATACCGAGAAAAATTGTGAAGTAAAACAATATTTTAAAATATTGTAGAACAGGCGATAAATCTGACGTAATGGGAATAAAAGTTCCATCGACAACGATTCACGATTATTCGCTAATACTCAGTGGAATAGTGTCAGACTACTAGGCGAAGACGCCTTTGGCTAGTGGAATGTTGGAATCATTACATTAACTAATAGAAAAGTAACGCAACTTTACGGCATTAAATAAAATAGAAAAGAAGTGACAAGCGAATGACAATTGTAATGACAAGTGGGACACGAGCCGTGGACATTCCAACGAGCATAAGCTTCTTAACTGTTCGGTGACATTACGCACTCATACGTCATCAACAGTCCGGGCGAAATGATCGCTGCTCTGGAGACTATAAGACAATTATTCCATTGCATTATATGACATAAAGAGAGTTCCTGTGTACGTGCGCTTGTGTTGTACTAGAGGTTCGGTGCGAGCACTTTTAAGTGTTTCTGAATATGTATTAACATCTATCAACAGTGTCTGAAATCTCATTACATACAATTTAATATTTTTAAATAATAGTCATTTTTAAGTGATTCCTTCGTGTTTACGTAACAAGAAAACTGCGTCATATTATATTTATATCGCATTATTTTGCAACAATGAAAAGTAATTATAAACTTTATGACATACATAGAAAATTATAAAATTATTTGTTTACTGACATTACTGTAAATTTCTGGTTTTCTCACCATTTCTGTATCTGTTTATTCTGTACTGTCGCCACAAACTACGCCAATAGGCAAGTAAAATTTTAATATACGTCAAGTGTGATTAGACCAATTATGTTCAATGATTTTTATTTCAATATTAATATTACATAAATGTTCTATCCAGCTGCGGTAACAAAGTTTCCGTCTGTGTCCAATCAGCTAGCGAAACGAACACTGCATATTTTACGGAATAAAAGTGTTCTTTCAAATGTATTTGGTAACTCTGATTCAAGTTAAAAAGATCAAAGCGGATTTTGTAATACGAGTATTGTGCTGAAAACTGACTAGCTTTATTCAACTTGGTACCGTCGTACTGCGTTTTGACCAGGTTTTATTCTATCTTTCATTAATGTTTTGATATTCGTAGTCAGTATCAAGTACCACCGAGCAATCAAGTAACTCGCATTGGAGCAGCGTGGTGGATTAAGCTCTGATGCTTCTCCTCCTACACGAGGGAAGGTGCTTATGCCCAGCAGTGATATATTACAGGCTGGAGCGAATCAAGTACTATTATTCCGAAATAAAAAAGTCATATAAACTTGCAAATGTGTGTTATAAAATTGTACCCAACCATTCAAACTGCAGCGATACATTCTGTAAGCTGTAGTTCAATTAAGAACCAAGTTAAGCTCAGCAAAGACGTTTTCCCTTTGACAATTATCAACGACGTATTGATTAACACAATTATTAATGTGATATATTCTCTGGAGTTCCAGTTACGACAGCTGAGACTTATTCAATCAAATAGAACGGGAACTCATTACTACAGAGTGCGTCACTAAAGTAGTTGTTGAACTGAACTGCGTGGCAGCTTAAGTTCTAAATCTTCTCTTCCATCTGCGTTACTGCTGGACATAGGCCTCCACAAGTTCGTGCGAAAAATGGCGTAAACTCATGTGTTTTGCCCATAGTCACCACGCTGGGCAGGCGGGTTGGTGACCGCAGGGCTGGCTTTGTCGCACCGAAAACGCTGCTGCCCGTCTTCAGCCTGTGTATTTCAAATCCAGCAGTTGGATGGTTATCCCGCCATCGGTCGGCTTTTTAAGTTCCAAGGTGGTAGTGGAACTGTGTCATCCCTTAGTCGCCTCTGAGACACCCATGGAAAGAGAGGGGGTGGCTATATTCTTTACTACCGCAGCCACACAGCAGTTCTCTTCCATATGGAAATGAATTTGTCTAGCTGTAGGAAGATCGAAACCGTCCGATACTGTTTATTACCAGTTCGAATAAATGTTTGACGCAACACAGACGGTCGCTGACGGTAAATCTTATACCTATATAAAATTCTCGTGTCACAATGTTAGTTATCGTACTCCTCCGAAACGGCTGGACCGATTTTTATGAAATTTTGTGTGCATATCGGGTAGGTCTAAGAATCAAAAAAAAAACTATTTTTCACACCCTAAGTTATAAGGGGAGGGGGAATTAAGGGGGTTACTAACATATATGGCAAAACAATGTTTGCGGGGTCAGCTAGTTAAACTATATTTAAACGTGTCGATAGTCTGTCTTAGAAATTATTTATGTTGGTTGATAGTATGTTTTTGTTTTATGTAGTACAAAAACGAGACTAAAATGTCGTATCATCATTTCAACATATCGCAGTCAACTGCTGGACATAGACCTCCGCGAGCCTGAAATATCAGTAATATTATATTATTTAGTCAAATTAGTAATTCAGGAATACTATCAAAATAATAACCTTATACATTTTGCTCCACCTCTGTACTTAATACGAAGTTTGATTAGCAGAAGCGATTCTATGATAAATGCGTTCATTACTCTTCTCGACAAATTGTACGTGGAAAAATTATCGTCCGACTCATCATTTTAATACACTTGGACTGGAAACGAAATCACAATCGCTACACCTCATCTGCGCCCGTCACCGGCTTTGTCGTCGTCAGATGATTCAAAATGTCAATTATCATTTTGCGACTCAATCGTACTTAGGAATTAAATTAATACAATATATTTCTATGTATGGCTAGCCCGTTGGCGCAGTTTGTAGTGACCCTGCTTTCTGCTCCGAGGGTTGTGGGTTCGATTCCGACCCCGAGTCTGGGTGTAATATAAATATTTATTTATATATTTATATATGTATTATTTATAAGTATGTTTATCGAAAAAAAAATATGTAGCTATATACCAGTCGGCTGTTACCTATAACACAAGCATTAAGTTGCTTACTTTAGGAACAGACGACCGTGTGTGTATTGTGTAAATATTTATTTATTTATTTATGTATATATGTATATATTTTATAAACTAAATAAAAAAATATTTATTTACGTAGACTTGTAAGCAGTGTTCACAACCGTACGATAATTATCGCACCTGTGCGATAAGTTCATGTCTATTTACGATGTACAAAAGTGCCCAAGTATCATTTTTAGTATCATTTTTAATAATATGAACAAGTTCTTCAAAATAGCGTACGGCTCACCTGATGATAAGCTATTACCGTAACTCATAGACGTCTGCAACACAATCTTTGTAAAAAAAGTCTTGCAAGCAAAAAAAGTCTTCAACTGAGGTAGCAGCAGGAATTTCCTGCTCAAAATATGGAGCAGCCCGACTGGGGTAGTACCTCGACCTTACAGAAGATCACAGCAAAATAATATTGTTTTTAAGCAGTATTGTGTTCCTGTTGGTGAGTAAGGTGACCAGAGCTCCTGGGGGGATTGGGGATTGGGTCGGCAACGCGCTTGCAATGCTTCTGGTGTTGCAGGCGTCTATAAGCTACGGTAATCGCTTACTCCACTGGCTACTCCATTTTGAGCAGGAATAAATTTGACAGGTACGATAATTTTGATCCACATACGATAATTCTACGGCCCTAGATCGATAACTGCTTTGATTTTGGTTGTGAAAACTACTTCAAGGACACTTTAAATGATAATTCATATTAACTATAAATAGATTAGGCGATAGTAAATTAACAATGTTAATGAGAAGCTACCACCGATTTGGAGTACAGATCATGCTGAGAAATTACTAATAAGGTCAGTAGTTTATCTTAAGACTTACTTTTAACTGAGGTGAACAGGGCACAGCAGGAATTTCCTGCTTAAAATCACAGCAATACAGAAGATCTTACAGAAGATCACAGCAAAATAATACTGTTTTCAAGCAGTATTGTGTTCCTGTTGGTGAGTAAGGTGACCAGAGCTCCTGGGGGGAGATTGGGGACTGGGTCGGCAACGCGCTTGCGATGCTTTTGGTGTTGCAGGTGTCTATAAGCTACGGTAATCGCTTACCATCAGGTGAGCCGTACGCTTGTTTGCCGACCTAGTGACATAAAAAAAAAGAAAAAAAATATATGTTCGAATTTTAAAATAGTTTTTCTTACGTTAAGAACAAAAGAATATGTAAAGTATATGTATGTAAAAGTATTACGGAGAAGTTAGTATACTCGCAGTGTGATAAGAGCTATGAGTTGCGGTGATCGATCGCCCGTGTTGTCATCAGAGCGAGCGCAGCGAATGTTTGCAGGAACTGAGGCAAATTGTGTACACTTATGTGATTTACCTATTTTATCACTGTGCCCGTGTTATTATATCATATGTATTAGTAATATTTTTTTTTACTTTTGTACGTATAAAGCCTCATCCGGAATTAGCGGTCGCTGCCACAACTATTTATTACGCCTGTGGTGGTCCTCACAAAAGAAAGTATTCAAAATAAGTGGATGAACACGGGTATACCATATATAACTACATAAAAGTAGATTTTGAAATAGTGTAACTCGGTAAAAAACAAAAAATACAATTTCTAAACTAAATCTAATGTCAATGAACATTCTAAAACAAACGTTTCTTTAATTAACTCAAGTGCATGTTTAGAAACAAATATATAAGTTCTGATTAATACACTTTTGTTTGCAGTCACTCACAGAGGCGGCACTCGTACGGCTCTGTTGCCGCGTGCGAGGTGTTAGTTATCGAACAGAGGAGTCACGTCATCCGAGGGGAGCAAAGTGAATCTACGGCTCATTACGTAACTACGGCCATGGGGCTGTAACGACTCGGGCTGCCGGCGCTTTAATATATAACGGTGTTGCAATATTGTCGTTGATCGTCAGTAATTACCGTTGTGTAGTCCATTTCAAATATGTGTATACTTTGCATGAAACTGTCCAGTGAATGCCATCTACACCGTGGTTGTAAGTAAAACTACAATGAGCATATCATTATAAAACATGTTTGTATATTCTGTATTGATTTTCGTTTTACAAATTGTCCTAAAATAAATATTAGTTATAAAAATATTAGTTATAAGTTTATTTTATACTAGCGACCTTTGTCCGTTCATTTTTTTTACGCGATAAGTAATCACCAAAATATTGTATACTAAAACCTTTTCCAAAACACGTTGCATCTTATGGTATAAGTACTATTTCGATCGATTCAGTAGTTTTTGCAGTATAACCGAATAAAAAAACCAGCCCTCCATTTATTAGTATAGACAGATTTATACTTAATTACATCAACAATATATAGAATAATTGTGTTTGCAGGCAAACGAAGAAAAACCGCCTTCAATTATATCGACAAGTAATACAACGTAGGTAGACGAAAAAATTGTCGAGTAAATACGCATTATCAAAGATTGCTTCAAAAGTTGTAATCAGATCTCGACAAAATTTAAATAATAATAATAATAATAATAATACTCTTTTATTTGCAACATCCACATAAATCAATATTACATATCCATTAAGCTAAACAATTAAATTATACAATGAGGATATCGCAAACCCGGTCTCAAGCTCGGCATATGCTGGCAGAGCTGTCAGCGCCGATCTTCCGCTTGAGCCGTCGGGTGACAACACGGTCGCACCAACACCACATACCATACAGAATCGGAATATACACATAAATAACGCTTGCTAGGTAAAATAAATAATACGTTATCCATAATCCATTTCACATAGGATGGGTACGGTGACATTTGATATGTTCCAATACACTCACTAATTTCAACAAATCGGATAAATATATGGTTTTAAAAATCACCAATTAGTTTACAAAGCAAACAATAATACTTGATTAGATTGAAATTGTATTTAAATATGCGTTTTTACGTTTTAAACAAAATGAAAAAGGTACAGAAAAAAATAAAATAAAAAATAAATAAATAAAATAATAACCTATAATTACAGGCATGAAACGAAACGTTCAATGACAGGGATTGACACGTAGTAATCGGCCAAAATAAACAATCGTAACGGCCATCTTGTAAATCGCGTCAACTCACTGACTCGAGATATCTCAATCAGTACAAAGCAATTTACATACGAGTCCGCCATGCAGTACCGATCGGATCAATCACAATTCAATAAGCCTTAATAATGTACTGTACAACAAAAATCAAATTACACTTACATCGTGCACAAAATTTTCCTGGCTTTGCTGGCAATGTAAAATATATTCTTTCAATTTTAATTTATATTTGAGAAAACTTTGTGTATTCCTAATTGGTGGGGGTATGTTGTTCCAGCACCTGGAGGCAGCATAGCGGAAGCTGCCCCTGAAAGAGGCTGTCTTGTGCTTTTGTACTACAAGTTGTATGGAACATTGTCGCGATTCACAAGTCCTATGGCTTGACATCCAAATGAGCTTTTCATACAAATATGACGGCTCCTTACGCCTTAAAAGATCGAAAAGAAGACAAGCTAAGTGAAATTTGCGACGGTGTTTCATTTTTAAAATTGAGTGTACATTTAAGTAAGGAGTAACGTGTTCTCTAAAGGGAATATCGAAGCAGAAGCGAGCACAGGCATTCTGGATTCTCTGTACAAGTCTCTGTGTTTTGGCGGTCAAACGAGGTCCATATACAATATCTGTGTAATTCAACTTGGACAATATCAGTGACTCAGTAAGGCGAATACGTAAATCTACTCCCAGGTGATCTCTCACATTGTAAAGAATTTTTAAGCGGTAAAAACAATCTCTCACTAGTCCAATGATGTGATTCTCAAATCTAAGATTACAGTCCATCTGTAAGCCAAGGTTACGTGCTTCCCACACCCTTTCAATAGGTTGATCCATTAATAGTATTTTATTTGTATGTTTTAGCCTTAATATTTGTGATTTTGTGCCACAAATCATATATTTGGATTTATTTGGATTTAAAACTAAGCTATTCCTCTTGGACCATAGCACAATCCGATTCAGATCTTCATTTAGTCTATCAATTGCAATGTCAATATCAGATGGTTTGCAAGAGATATATATTTGGGTGTCATCAGCATAAAAATGATATCTACAGTGCATTATATGATCTTTCATGTCTGCTGAGTACAATAAAAATAATATGGGTCCCAAAATAGAGCCCTGCGGCACACCTTTGGATATTGCCATTCTATCTGAGATGAGCGAGGAACCATCATGCTTAGTTATTTTGACATACTGATAGCGTTCACTGAGATAACTATGAAACCATTGTATGGCATAACTGTCAAAACCGTAATAGCTCAATTTGGACAGGAGGAGATTTATATTCAAGGAATCGAAAGCCCGTGAGAAGTCAAGCAATACGAGGAGAGTGCACATGCCCTGATCCTGTGATTGCAAAATATTGTCAGTCACATCAAGCAGTGCTGTGACAGTACTGCGACCCCTTCTAAAACCTGACTGGACCTCTGGTAACATATGGTTTTTTTCTAAGTAAACTGTTATTTGCTTCGATACTGACTTTTCAAGTATCTTCGATAGGCATGGCAAAATACTTATTGGCCTCAGATCCTTAAGATCTGTGGGGTTTGAAATTTTAGGGAGCGGTCGCACCACTGCCGTTTTCCAAACATCTGGATAGGTTGAAGTTAGAATAGACGCATTCACTATAGAAGTGATGGTTTCCAATGTATCCGGCATCGTTAGCAAAAGCATCTCCAGATTTATTGAGTCACATCCCTCTGCTTTAGATCTCAATGATTTTATAATATTAATAATTTCGCTTACTGTAACCGTCTTCAAATGAAATGTGGCTTCGCTAAATTTATGGAATTCAAAGTAAGTTATATAGGAAAATAGAGTGTAAGGTAAGCCTGGAACATTTATGAAGTGGTTGTTTATTACATTTGGATCGTTGAAGTGGGGGGGCAGATCTATATTTTTTTTAGGTAAAATGCTTGTTTTTATATTTTTCCATAATAATTTAGGGTTGTTAATTTTGTTATTAATATTATGTTTGTAATATGCTGATTTTTCATTAAATAGTGCCTTATTTACTGTAGATTTTAAACATTTATAATATTCTTTTTTACTATCAGATTTTGTTTTATGATATTCTGCAGAGGCTTTATCACGCAGTTTCATCATCAATTTTATGGTATCTGTGATCCACGGATAGGAGTGAGTCTTTATAACAGTGGAGAGTAATGGTGCATGTGTATCAAATAGAGTCAAGACACTGTGATTGAATATGTTAACCATCTCGTTAACATCATCAAGTGTCGAAATCTGACTCCATTGTATAGCTTCTAAGTCTAAGTTAAAGTTTTCTGTATTAATGTGTTTTATAGGTCTATAAGTCATAGAATATGGTTTTATTTTCTCAGATTTAATATTAAACTCACATGTCACAAAACAATGACCATACAGTGACCCCACATGCTCCACAATAATATTTTTAGCTGGTAGATTTGAACAAATAACATCAATCAGAGTCTGTGAAGTTTCAGTAAAATGAGTTGGTGCTGACACCAACTGGCTCAGTCCTAGACATGTTAAAAATGTTGACAGCTTATTTGTTTTTATTTCTTCAGGACTAAGCATATTAATGTTGAAATCACCAACCAAGACCAAATAGTCATGACCGGGGATTGCATTAATGGTGTCTGTGAGAGCGTCTAAAAAAACATCCACATCTAACCAAGGGGGACGATATGCTGTACCCAAGGCTATTTTTCTCCCACAAATTGTTAAGGTCAACCACATCTGTTCTACTGCTTTATGTAGTGGGTCTACAGGATGGTCCCAAGTACGCGCATTAATTCCACGTTTAATATAATAACCTACACCACCACCCCGCGAGCGTACCTCTTGTGCTCTGGGTCTATGGCGTAGATAATATCCCGCCACACTTGGGGCACGTCCTTCCTCGCCTACTCTTAGCCATGTTTCATTAATCGCTAAAACATCTACACAGTGCCGGCTTACTGTAGCTACAAAGTTATCGTGGTTTGTGCCAAGGGAGCCTGCATTAAACAGCCCAACCCTAAGAAGTTTGTTCGCCATTTTTCAATAATATTAATGTAATAATTTTGTATAATATTTGTCTATGTATATAAGTGATAATAGTGTGCATAACTGATGTAAATATGTAGATAAGAACACGGTTATTAAGAAATTGTAAATAAATATAATTAAAATTACTGAAATATAAATATGTAGTATATAAACCTGTAGTATTAATACCAAGAAACTTTAAATAAATATGGCTAAAATTATTGAAATGTAAATATGTTTTATATAATCCGATCAACCCTTCATGCTTTGTAGACAATATTGACAGACACGCAATGATATATTGATGTAGCGTATAATTAATTAATGGTTTTATACTATGGCTAATAGATGGCGTTAAACTGAATTGACTATGTGTATAAGTAATAATAGTGTGAATAAGTGATTTAAATATGCAGATAAAAACACGATTATTGTGACATTGTAAATAAATATAGCTAGAACCATTGAAATGCAAATATGTGTTATATAATCCGATCGGCACTCCATGCTTAATAGACAGAATTGACAGATACGCAATGAAATATTGATATAATGTATAATTAATTAATGATTTTATACTATGGCTAATAAACGGCGTTAAATCGATTAATACAACATACATGGGAGAAGCATACAATCTAGCAAACAGTAGCAGCCCCAAAAACCCGAAGCATGTCCGCTTCCGTTCGTATAGAGAAGGCCTGTTTCCCATCGCTTTGTCGCGCAAAAATACGCCCCTTTTTTGTCCACGAGTATCGCCAATGCAGCCTCCGACACTCTTCACGAACTCTGTAGTATAGTTGGCGATTAATGCGCGTCAGCCTCTCGTTGACGTATATACGACGTGGCGATCCGCCAGCGCCCAGGTCGACGCTAGTAAGAGTGCGACACACCCGGGCCGCACGAAGAAACTCGTCGCGCAGATGTCGGCGCGTCAGGCGTACTACGATGCGACGCGCTCGTCCACTCTCCGCAATCTCTCCACCTTCTAAGGTGCGTTCGAGCACCCCCACGCGCTCGGCAAAAACAATATCAGCTGGCACTAGCGTCACCCCTAGCTTTGATGCTAAAACGGTGACGGTATGGATGACACTTTCACCTTTTACCTCCGGTATGTTGCTTATTTCCAAGTCCGTCAGCAGTGCTTCCTGATCTTTGTCATTTAGTTCACTTTTGAGCCGCTCCACTGTCTTTTCCAGTTCAGTAACTTTAGCCGGCGATTCTGACCTCTGTTCCACCGCTTCAAGTCTGCGTTCGATACGATCTACGCGCTCATTAAAATTTGTTAGGGCGTTTCGGAGCTCCGTCATCTCTTTGCGATATTCCCGAAGCTCGGCCATATACTCGGCGAGTTCCCGGCGCATCTCCTGAATGTCGGTAGTAAAGTCGGCGGGAGAAGAAGAATTTGGTTCGAGGGCACGCATGGTGACCTCGGTACCGCAAATAGCTCTGACGGGGGTTGTGCTGTTGTCGCCCTTTCTTGTTTTTTTCTTGCACTCTGGGCAGGACCAATCCTTAATAACATGTGTAGCGTCAGAGATTCCAATGCAAGCTTTATGGAATAAACTCGGACATGTACTACAGGTGGCGGCCCCTGTCGACGAGAGGAACTTGCCACACGCTGCACATTTACCCATTGTGTTGTCTTGCTGAATATTAGTAGACCTCGCAGTACACGAATAATCACACAGATGGCAGAAGCAGCAGATACGATGACTCGCCGCTAGATGTCGTAGTCTATTGTATTGATTAGTGTGATTTATTCTAATAACTTGTAGGTATGCTTTACCGGCACTCTTATACCTTCTTTTTATAACAACCAACAGTAACAATTTATTTGATTTTGATAAAAAAACTCACTAGATTGGAGATGTACAGGTTTGCAAACAATCACTGAACTCCCGCTGACTGCGAAACACTTTCTTATAATAAACTTATTACGAAATTAGCCCGTTCTTTATTTATTTTCAAAACTATTGAGCGAACGTATAGTCGTGTTAGAACGTCCGTGACGACACTAACTAATAAATGTGACCACATGATAAACATCGGCTTTTGATTGAATTAAAAATCATCAAAATCGGGCCCAGTAAAAAGTTATGCGGCTTTCCGAGAGTTTTCCCTCGATTTCTCTGGAATCCAATCATCAGATCCTGGTTTCCTTATCATGGTACTAAACTAGGGATATTTCCTTTCCAACGAAACAAGAATTATCAAAATCGGTTCATAAACGACGGATTTATCCCCGAACATACATTAAAAAAAAATTGAGTAACTTCCTCCTTTTTTGGAAGTCGGTTAAAAATCAATATAAACGATACAAGGTGTCCGAGGACGATATCTCGTAGATGTTATAGATTATTGCCAAATATAAAAGAATTCGAGAAACGTATTTTAATCTCACATAACATTTCACACCAAAGACGCGAATCGAATACAATGAGAATAAAATACCGTGTAGCGATGTAGCAAGCGATCTGATCAAAGCGATATAAGCACACCGCACACCTGCTGGTACCCGTCGGTACATTTTAATATCTATCTCTTTGTTACTACGAGCTGCTGCACGCATTAGTGAACGACGAATTGATTCAAATTTTAATATTAATTTTTGACTTATTCGCTTTTAATACATTTAATATATCGATAAAGAATATATATATATATATATATATATTTATATATTTAAAAGAATAATAATACTCTCGGACAGTAGAAATCATATTATTTTAAGTTAGCTGATTAGGCGAACATTTACCTCTGTATGGTACAGTCTATGGTTGAGTGAGAGATGACATGTGAGGGAAGGTATGAGGGAAGCCAAACCCAATGAAAGTCTATCTAACTGTTGTGTTGCTTTTATACTATCCGAAGGAACTTCGTTCCTACCTGGTGTCTCATGACACCACATAATTTTTTTTGTTAATTTAGTATTAAATCATGTCGTCTCGAATATCTGCTATCAACTTGAGCAATGCACACACACACACACACACACACATATACACAGTCCCGTACACACGGTAGTCGCGAGTTATCGCAGTCGCGCCGCGTCGTATTCGTCACGCAACCGCGATCGCTTCCCGTAGTGAACGCCAGTCAGACTACTGCGTCTAATGAATACACACGACACACACGCTCGCATCGTACTCATACTTGGTTTTGTATAATCCGAGCATTAGAAGTTACACATTTGTAAAACATTTTAGAGCTTTAGATTTACAGAATATGAATGTTGTCAACTGTATTTCAAACGTGAGTTATTTAAACTTTTTATGATAGTTTGAGACGTATATATAGCTTATGTATATATGTATAACGGAGTAAGAACGGCTTCAGTGTAAAAAGCCTGACCTTAGCATAACCTGCCCAGCGTGGTGACTATGGGCAACACACATGAGCTCACGCCATTTTTGGCGTAAACTTGTGGAGGCCTATGTCCAGCAGTGGACTGCGATAGGCTGAAGTGAGTGAGTGAGTTAGCATAACTAACGCCACTCAGGATTTTCTTGTTTGATGCTCATCATAGTAATTAAACTCCAAGATATTTTCAAAAGCTTTGTTTATTCACCTGACAGCGTAACGGTGTAACATAGATGACCGCACTTCTCAGTGACTTAATACCGAATGATGAAATCGTTTGTATTGATACATATATATTACTAGCTTACCTGGCGAAGTTAGTACCGCCTTATTTTTTTTATTTAATAATTCAAATATCAAAATATAATAAACTTATCTTGCAAGTTCGATCAAACTGCCCACGGTGTGCAAATTGGATTAAAAGCGATTAAGTAGTTTAAGAGTCACTCGCGGACAAACAACGTGGCGCGTAATTTATATCATTATATTAAGATTAAGTATTACAATAAATTAAACGTGAATTACACTTTGATGTCTTAAATAAAATTAAATTTACATCGTAATGATCAATCAACAGATTATGAAGTCATTATAAAATAATCGAATTTATTTCAATTATTTATTAAGGTTTGCTAGCAGATGCTAAATTTATGATACACACACACAAATTATTAAACTCAGTCAGTCAGTTCAGCCTATTGCAGTCCACTGCTAGACATCCCGTTTTTCCGCAATCCTCATCCAGACTACACCGGTAATCTTACGCAGATCGTCGGTCCAACGGGCCGGAGGACGTTCCACACTGCGTTTGTCAAGACGCGGTCTCCACTCCAGGACCCGTCTACTCCAACGGCCATCGGTCCTGCGACACAGATGACCAGCCCACTGCCACTTCCACTTGCTAATTCAGTGGGCTATGTCGGTTACTTTCGTTCTCTCGCGGATAGTCTCTTGTCTAATCCTATCTTTGAGAGAAACCCCAAGCATAGCCCGTTCCATTGCACGTTGAGCGACTTTAAACTTGTGGACCAGTCCCTTCGTCAGTGTCCACGACTCGGCTGCGTATCTTAACACAGGCAGGACGCATTGCTCGAAGACTTTATTACTAAGCTGAATGAGTTCAAGTGACGAACTATTGTTATTGCGCTGACATGCATAAAAAATGATAATTAATAAAATAATTTTTAACAAAAAAAAACCGACTTCAAACAGGAAACTAAAAAGTGAAAAATAAATTTACTTAGTACAAAGTAATTCGTATTTTGATTTAGTTAATCAGAAATGATTAAATAAATATTTTATAATTTTGAAGTCTGCGAAATAAATAGAAACAATATCAAACATTTTGTGCTGTACATTTAAAATATATTAATACGGTAGTCCTTCGAAACTTTATGCAACGTCGTAGATAACATGCAGTCGGAGACATGCACAAAGAGAGAATGATTTGACTTATCCTTCAATTTCGTTTTTGTTTTTTTTTTTAATTATCATTTTATTTATGTCTTTTTAGTCAGACAAATTGCGTAATCGGTTCAATTTATTAAAACAGTTTACATCATGTGGTTGATTAAGTATTTTTTTAGGGTCAATAGAACTGATAGCAAGCCCGGAGAAAGATGTCACTCTGCTCAAAGCAACGTAAGCCTGACCTTTAGCAAATAGGTGACTGCTTAAGTCAACACCTATTAGTTTTAATATAATGAAATTATTATTAAAATTATTTGTTTGTATTTGGTATTATGTATTTGTTATTGATTTTATTAATGTAATTGTAAATTGGTGTGACATTTCTTAATTTTAATTTGTAATTTTAATTGTAGTATGTTTTTTTAACCATTGTATTTTCTTAGAAAGGCTACAGCCCGAAGTTGATCGTCGCCTAGGAGGCGAGTTTGGCATGGCATAGGCGTGGGAAAAAGCAAAGTCCACATTTTTTAAACTTTAATATTGTATTTCTTTATTAGTATTACGGTAATAATAATCATGATATACCTTTTTAAAATCCTTGTATTTTGCCCTTCAATTTGATACCCATATTGTAGTATTCAAGAAAACATTTTTGTTTTCATTAATTACAATGGCTTCGCGCAGCCGCAATGTTTGATTTTTTTTATTGTCACCTATCTAAGAACACTTGGGCAGCTAAGACGAACCTAACGATACCTCAATTATGTAAATCCGTTCAGTAGTTATGGAAATATGAGGTAGTAAAGAATATTACATACATACAAGATACGCGCGAAAAACATAACCCTTCCTTGGCAGCCGGGTGGTAAAATTATTATTAATTATTACACTTACTCTTTATTTTCAAACTTATTCCTTCCATTGTTATAATAACACCAATATTTTTAGCGACAAATATATGTATGACAATATCTGCATATCACAAGTCGTGTCTAGTCGAATATTTAACTAATTAAAAAAATATAATAATTGAGTCATTTCTCATTAAGGAAAAAATGATAAACTCAATAGTATATTTTTTCAATCAAATGATAAAAAACTACTATTGTTATAATAATTAAATTAAGTGCGTTTGTACTATCTTTTAATTCCTAACAGCTACGTGTCGTCACGCAACAAGAAGCATTTACTCGTCGTACGTCGTGACGGGAATGCGTTTTGCGTCGTAGCGCGACGCGCTCGACAAGTTTGACGGGTGTGACGAGTGCGACGACGCAGTGCGATAAGATGGTCTCAAGGTATTATTGCTGCCCCATATGAATGTAATGAAATCCTTTTTTCCTGTGGTGTGTTAGGTGAGGGCAGCTTACGGACTCAACGGAGGTGTGAGAATTTATATTAAAAGAAAGTTTGAACTAAATGCACGAGAACTGCATATTAATATTAAATACTTGTATGGAAATAGACATTAATAATTTAAATAGCTTTTTAATTATAAAATCCTAAATATAAATGGAATATATAAAAATATGTAAAAAAGGTTTAGCTTATTATGTTTGTGCACTTTATTTCTAAGGAATAGAATGGAAACGTTTCTTTCTGATTATTGTACGACAGAAAGAACCTTCACCGATTGAACTTTAAGTTTTAAATTGATAAAGGGTTGCTGCAACTGTCATTTTACTTTATTCTTGTATTTATTTATTTGCTTGTTTATAAAAAATTTGCATAGTATGAAGCATGCATGCATGTGCCTAGTTTGAAGATGTTTTAAAATACGGGCAAAAGAATCGTAAGACCGCCGTCTACTCGCTGCTATAACTTCACACTAGCGATAAAATTAACTGCACTTCGAAGCGCGGGTCAATTTCATCGCATCTAATGCGCCTCATTGGCAGCACGTCGCAATTCAATGGATCTTGCATCTCAATCGTTCTTGCTGTGAAACGTATCTCTTTCTCTTTCGAGTATCTTAGTGTACAACGTAAGCTCAGAGTGGGTGGAACACGCCGATATCTGGTAATAGCGAAGCGACCTCGAGGGCGACGTAACAACACTGCAGTGGATATTAGAAATTAATTCACGGTGTGAGAACTAAACTGCGGTCATTATGGATCGACAAATTAGTGGCTCAAACTGTACGCCTCACTTCACACTATTTAGACGGCTAAATACATTGAATCGACAGGTTATTGGGAATAATTTGAATAATGTATTCTAATGGTTAGTGTCTGGAAAATCTAGACCAGTCGACCTTGCACTAATTTATTACATTCATAGTGGTGTACTAGCTAGTTGTTCTGAAATCGAGAAAGCTTACTTTTTTCCTAACGAAATATCCGACGGTATTTTATTTTGGTCCAAAGGTTGCGCTTCTTTTTAGGTATTAATTTAGGGAACTCTCCTGGGATTTTTGGGATATTTAATAACTAAATTTTAGTTTTGTTTTAATTATATACTTTTGTTTCTTTAATGATTGATAACAAAGGCGTATGTTATTTATATAATCAATGCTATTTGCCAGCTTCGTGATATATGTTATAATTGTAGTTGACTAATTTAGTTAAGTGTAGATAATAATGATTATGATAAAACAAGCACATTTGATCAGTACTATAATCTTTATAGTTACGTCTTCGTTGTACGAGATGTGTGATTTACTTTTAAACGCAATATAGCGCGGTGTACCCGTTTGAACAATTACTGATGCCGGTACACGCAGTAACTGAAGGCAGTTATATACAAATTAGACGCTTGGCGTCGCACGATGCTCGCTACACTGTTTATTTATTCAATTCTCGCCACACGCCAATTAACTCCGTTTAAAATATTACACAACTTTAAAAAACGAGTAATTTAAATAAACTACAGATGTCGACAAGTTATTTGATCCATGTTTGTAGTTCTTGTTTTTAGCCGACTTCAAAAAAAAGAGGATGTTCTTAATTCAACTGTATATTTTTTATGTAATTATAAGTCTTGACTAGTTGGACGAAAGGCAGTGCGTGTCATGTAGTTTAAGTATTAAATTTAGATGTGACAAGTCTTTTTCGAGTTATATCTAATATTGTGTATTTACTTGACTATTTTTTCGTCGACCTACGTTGTATTATATCTACCTCATAGCTATTTACTGGGTGTACCGATGTTGATAATTCTTGTTTTAATAAAAAAATCCTTGTGATCCCATGTAAATTTAATCAAAATTAAACGACTGCTCTTTTAATAATCTTTGACAATGCGTGTATATATGCTCTTCACATTTATGTGTTCATTTCATCAAATCGCCGCAGACATCGTTAAAGTCATCGTAGTTCGGTAAGATTCTCCCACTGAAATGAAATAAAAAGAAAATAGTGAATGTCGGAAGCTGTGTCTGTTACACATTTCATCATTTCCTTGTAAATATGACAACTGACAAAATTCAAATGAAAGATTTGAGCTTATCGATCTGTAAGTCAGGATTCCGTAAGAATGTTTACACTAATGTGGCGCGCGAGTAAATACACTACCACCCATCATCAGCGTCGGTTAAAGCACCGTTAGGCGGCCGACGCTGCACTCGGACGCGCCTCGCGATTCATCGTACGAGATCGGTTTTCCCTCGCCCGGCAGTCTATTACGGATCACCACGCCGGAAGGCTGCGCGCGCGCTCCACTTTAAGGTATCCCTGCGTAACTACATTACCAAATTGGTGACCCCGACGTGATTTCGCGATATAGTGGACATTCGTGTGCGTTGTAAAAACTTTTATTTAAAAATGGCTACCGCTAACGTAAAAGAAGAGGTGTGTCGTGTTGGCGTTAAGGTACCTCCTTTTTGGCCTAATGAACCGGCGTTATGGTTTGTGCAATTAGAAGGTCAGTTCGTTTTAGCTAATATAACGAGTGATGCAACGAAATTCTATCATGTAATCGCCAATTTGGACTATAAATACGTGTACGAAGTAAAAGACGTTATAACGAATCCGCCGGCTGATAATAAATATGAAAAAATAAAAACCGAGTTAATTTCGCGTTTATCAGCATCACAAGAGCAGCGTGTAAGGCAATTGCTTACTCATGAAGAGTTAGGAGATCGAAAACCATCCCAGTTTCTTCGCCATCTGCGGCACCTAGCTGGAGCTGAGGTACCAGACGAATTTATACGTTCACTGTGGACGAACCGTTTGCCTAGTCATGTTCAGGCGATTATTGCAGCTCAAGTCGATCTCCCCTTAGACACAGTGGCGCAAATAGTGGATAAGATTCACGAGGTATCTTTACAACCACAAGTAGCAGCAACATCGACTTTAACTCCGGCACCGACGGAAAATTCGATGGCGCTAATAGAAAAGCTTGTTCAGCGAGTCGATGACCTATCACGGCAAGTTGCGGAGTTGTCCATCAGGCCCCGCTCGCGTTCGAGAACTCGAGCGTATTCCCCTCGCTGGCGTCAACGGTCCCGGAGCCGCTCTGTTGCTGGCTCGGGGCATTGCTGGTATCATCGACGTTTCGGGAAGCAGTTAACGAAGTGTCGCCCACCGTGTTCGTTTCATTCGGGAAACGAGACAAGCAGTCAGTGAAGGCGGCAACGCGTGACTGTGATAGTATAGCCGGTGGCCGCGTTTTCGTTACGGACTATAAGAGTAAGGTGCAGTATTTAATAGATACCGGTTCAGACCTTTGTGTGTATCCATATAAGTATATTCGAGATAGGAAGTGCATAAAGACAGACTATAAGTTGTTCGCTGCCAATGGGTCCACAATAAATACGTTCGGTTGGGTGAACTTGAGTTTAGACTTTGGACTCAGGCGAGCTTTTACGTGGCGTTTTGTTATAGCTGACGTCACTAAACCTATTATAGGCATAGACTTTTTATCGCATTATAATTTGCTTGTGGATGCTAGACATCATCGCTTAATAGACAATGTTACGTCGCTAAGTACTTTTGCTAAACCCGCATCGTATGCCTTGTGCCAAATAAAATCTTTTACAGGTACTTCACCATTCCATGACCTGCTATCACAGTTTCCGGATCTCACTCGTCCAGCTGGAGACCTTTCCTCACGGGTGATAAAGCACAACACCCTCCACTACATACGCACGACTTCAGGACCTCCTGTGCACTGTCGTCCTCGTCGGTTAGCACCAGATCGACTTCGCATCGCTATCAGGGAGTTTGAGGATATGGTAAGAGCAGGTATTGCTAGAAGGTCAAATAGCCCGTGGTCGTCCCCGTTACATCTAGTACCTAAGAAAAATAATGAGTGGCGGCCATGCGGCGACTACCGTGCACTTAACGCACGCACTATACCTGACCGATACCCGGTTCGCCATATCGGTGATTTTGCTCATAATTTATTTGGCTGTACAATTTTTAGTAAAATAGATTTGATCCGGGCGTATAATCAAATCCCGGTAAATCCAGATGATATACCTAAGACCGCAATTACGACTCCATTCGGAATGTTTGAGTTTCCATTCATGAGCTTCGGTCTTCGTAACGCCGCTCAAACATTCCAGCTCTTCATGGACGAGATACTCAGAGACTTAGAATTCTGCTATCCTTATATTGACGATATCCTTGTGGCTTCCCAGGACGAGACACAGCACCGAATACACCTAGAACAAATCTTTCAGCGCCTGCAGGACCACGGTGTTGTCATCAACGCGTCTAAGTGCGTATTTGGAGAGTCACAAGTGGAATTCCTGGGTTACGTCGTGTCAGCAGCAGGCACCAGACCACTTCCACACAAGGTTGAGGCTATACAGAACTTTCCTCAGCCGAAGACCATCAGGGAACTTCGAAGGTTCCTCGGTATAACTAATTTTTACCGTCGTTTCGTTCCGAACGCAGCAAAAATCCAGGCTCTATTGCATCAGCTCTTATCGGGTAAGGCTGTCAAATCTAGTACACCTGTTACCTGGTCGACCGAGCTTCAGAAGGCTTTCGACGTGTGCAAGACAAGTCTAGCTCAAGCCACTCTTTTAGCACATCCGCATCCAACAGCTGATTTAACGCTGTGGACGGACGCTTCGGATAACGCAATTGGTGCTGTATTACAACAGAGGATAGACTATAAGTGGCAGCCTCTTGCTTTCTTCTCTAAAAAACTTAATACCGCACAACGAAAATACAGCCCGTTTGACAGAGAGCTATTAGCAATCTACGAAGGTGTGAAACACTTCCGGCATATGGTTGAAGGTAAGGATTTCACCATATATACTGATCACAAGCCTATTGTTTCGGCTTTCAGAAAGGTCTCAGAAAATTGTTCACCACGTCAATTTCGGTATTTCGATTTCGTGTCACAGTTCACGACTAATATTAAGCACGTCGCAGGTGAAGACAATGTAGTCGCTGACGCTCTCTCACGTACCGATGAAATTTCTACCGCGATAGACTTAAACGCACTGGCTTTATCGCAGTTGACAGACGACGAGCTGCAGAAACTTTTATATCACAATAATTCTTCACTGGACCTCCAGAAGATAGATATCTCTGGCTCTGGTAAGAAACTTTACTGTGATTTTTCCTGCTCATCGCCGAGACCCTACCTGACTCCAGAGTTCCGTCGACAAGCGTTCGACTGCATTCACGGTTTGAGTCACCCCGGTGTCAAGGCAACAACAAGATTGGTTACACAAAGGTACGTGTGGCCTAATATAAAGAAGGATTGCGCTGCGTGGACTCGCACCTGTCTTTCATGCCAGCGTTCGAAAGTTTCACGACATACTCGATCCCCTGTACATACATTTGTTCCTCCGTCGAACAGATTCAGTCATGTGCACATAGACCTCATCGGACCTTTGCCCGTGTCACAGGACTATAGATATTGTCTTACAGCCGTAGACAGATTTACACGTTGGCCAGAGGTAATACCGCTCCAGGATATCAAAGCTGACACAATGGCGAATGCTTTTGTCACTGGCTGGATATCACGTTTTGGCTGTCCGGAGAAGATCACAACAGATCGTGGTAAGCAGTTCGAGGCATTTTTATTTAAGGAACTGTCACGTATAATAGGTGTAAACCACTTAAAGACCACAGCGTACCACCCAGCTGCAAACGGAATGGTGGAGAGATTCCACCGGCAGCTAAAGGCGGCGATCATGTGCCACGCCAAGGATGATTGGATCGAAGTGCTTCCATTAGTACTCCTAGGAATACGTTCGGCTTGGAAAGAAGACATAAGCTCATCATCAGCCGAGCTCGTCTACGGAGAGACCCTACGTTTACCTGGTGCATTTTTCGATCTCGACAGCTCTTCCGTAGAAGTGACGGACTACACCGATTTTCTTTCCCGGTTGAGACACAACATACGGAAGCTGAAGCCCACGCAAGTAGTTCACCATGGAACAGCACCTGTGTTCATCAGCAAAGACCTGAAATCTGCATCACAGGTTTTCTTACGGCAAGATTTCATTCGAAAACCCTTACAAGCACCGTACGCTGGACCTTTTGTCGTCGTTGAACGTGGAGAAAAATTCTTCACTATAGATATTCGAGGGAAACCTACCACCGTCTCAATTGACAGGCTGAAACCAGCATTTCTGCTGAGTGACCTAACTCCGTCTAAGGAGGAAGCCCCGAATGTAAAGGAAAGATACCCTAGTAATATCGAAGATCGTCGAACTCGATCAGGAAGACGAGTACGATTCCCAGATTTTTTTTCGACCTTAATGGTCTCCGGGGGGGCTGATGTGGCGCGCGAGTAAATACACTACCACCCATCATCAGCGTCGGTTAAAGCACCGTTAGGCGGCCGACGCTGCACTCGGGCGCGCCTCGCGATTCATCGTACGAGATCGGTTTTCCCTCGCCCGGCAGTCTATTACGGATCACCACGCCGGAAGGCTGCGCGCGCGCTCCACTTTAAGGTATCCCTGCGTAACTACATTACCAAACTAAAATTATAACGTGTTAATGACCTTCAAATAAAACGTAATCTTCGCCAACTTACGTACCAAAATATATTATAAATTATTTTTGTTTCTCAGTCAGAGTGATTTGTAAATCTTATGAGAAAATAAAAGTTCTTTAATTAATTTATCGTTTGAATTCGTGTAACAAAGTCTGGATATCTTTATAACATCGATAACTAATATACGGTGATGATTACCTGCTGGTATGTAAATGTATACAGCGCGCCGTTGTCTTGCTGCAGTTTTGCTAGCGCGACAGAATCGTTTTCGATAAAATTGAATGTTCTAGACAATCTCCACGAGTTCCGCGATAAGACGTTATTTGAGAACATAGTTTTTTTTTCGTAATACCTTTAAACGTACATTGAAACCTGCATGGACATATACTGAAACAGTTTTGAATTAAATTTGTACATGATATTCGTAGTAAGAATTGACAACATTTAGCTGATAAAGTAAGAAGATAACTCGGTATAGTAATCCTGTTCTAATATACTTTTCGATACCAATTAATTTAAAAACAATATATATATATATATATATATATATAATTATATAGCAATTCAAATGATTGTTTTAGTGAGAACAATAAAAATTACCATTTCAAGCGTTGTTTGGGCTTTTAAAACAAAAAGTTACAACTCACGATATTTCCGACAACAGTTCGAAGGACGAACCGTCGCAACCAGGCGCGCTCATTGCTCACATAACACAAATAGCAACATCGAACAAAGAACGAAAGCATGTGGAATTTTAAACGTTTCGTTTTAATTGAACTCAAAGCACTTTTACAATTCTTTTACAAGGGACTGCGAGCAGGATGGCGACAGGTCGTCAACTAAGTCGTTTGCATTCTTGACTTCAATAACAGTGCGATCGTGACGCTAATTGTTTTCTGTCGTGTGCGGTGCTCGGGCCGCGGGAAGTAATCTGATTGTTTCATTTACCTCGCTGTGTGGACTTTACACAACCTCTCAATCAAGTTTACACTTAAGGCTGTTGTGAATTTCAACAACAATGCAGTTTTATGCCTTTAATATCCCACTGCTGTATAGGCCTCTTTTACCGTGTAGGAGAAGGATCAGAGCTTAATTCACCATGCTTCCCCACTGCGCGTTGACGGGTATATTCCCTACGATTAGTAACGATCACTATCAGGTACATATAATAACAATCCGAATCTAACTTTCTTGTTTCATATCAAAATCGATTCTACAGTTTCAGGAACATTTAAGATTACAAGAAAATCATTCCTATATACGATATTAATGTAGACTTATATAACCTTTTTTTATTCATGTGAATACAGTAAAAAGAAAATTTCTTAACATTTTAAGTAAAAGAAAACACCACGATTTATTTTTCGATATGGCTCATATTGCTATTTTACTGTGACCCTTTCGGATCTTTGTATTCGCCCTTTTCCCTCGTCCCTTCCTAAATCCCTTCGAAAAGCTATTCCGGAAGATCAATGGTTTCAGATTTAAGGTGCCCCGGTCTCTTAATTCCGGATGTGCTGTTTCAAGGAGTTTTGTTTATCGTCGAGTTAGTTTGAGGGCTAAAAGTTTCGGTGACACTTTGATTTGGATCAATTTGACAACATTTGTTTACTTGTAAGGCTAATCGCATTGATTATATGAATTTAAAGATAATAGTGCTTTAAAACTTGTATCACGTTTGTTAAACCGAGTAGTTCTCGTCCTAATATCGAAGAGTCTAACAAAGAGGCGAACAAACTCTGCTCACTGCGGGCAAATATTGTTTCCTCGCATTACACGCTTCCCCTCGCAAGTGTAGCGAGCGACGCGATGCTTATTGTTAGTGTCATAACATTCTCGTAATATTCTATTCACATATATTCTTTATAAAATTGATAAAACGTCAACAAGCACCAAGGTTCTATTATTATTTTCATTAATGTAACGGAGAACTTGTTTTGTTTCTCCATCCTGTATTTATCTGAGGCGAAGTAAAACTGTTACAGCATAAAAGATGTTCATGGGAACAGGCTTACGAGAAAAGATCATGGAAAATAAACAAGAAGTTACTTGTACGAGCCTTAGTTAAGTTTAACACATTTATAGCTGTTCAGTCAACGTTTGGATTTGTTGGCGTTAGGACATTAGTTTTCCTCTACGAGTAGTAATCGCCTATTATTTGGATTTATTATATTATTCCAATAAAATCATTGATACAATTTTAAAAGTGAAACAAAGCTATTAAAACTAAAACAAACCTAAACCTTTGAACAAATTCTTTTAACACATACATCTTCAGACAGTTAAGACTGCAATAAGTCTCCGGGATGTAACAAATTTACGACATAATAACAATAATCCTCGCAACAAAATATGATACGCCTGAACAAAGAGACGAGAGTCGTAATATTTTTCGGCGCACATCACTTCTTATGAACCGCGTACAAATGCCCGGCATAAGTATTCTAAATAGCGTCGTCATGTCGGACAAGTCTCACATTATTCACGACTAACAGCGGCGATGTGTCGCTTAAGTTCGCGCGGGTCTCAGCACCTGCGGACTTGCCACCGTGAACAAAGCCAGGCGATTGGCAATTCCAGTTCACGCGGAAAATCAAAGCATCGATTGGATGACACGCAGTAAACAACACTCGCTCTACATTACACGTAGCTATGAACGTTCGCCGAGCGATTGAACGCGCGTCGCTCTTAATTTATTTCGTCGTCGGAGGTTAAGTGAAATATTCGAAGCGCTCGAGCGGCAGCGGTGATGTGACTCGCGCCGTCGGGACTAAGCGATGGTGTTCCTACTCTGTGATTTGTAGGATCGTAGCGAGAGAGGCCAGGTACAGCCACACTCGTATTTGAATTTAATTTAACGCACAGCTGACTACAATGTATGTTCATATCGATAGCTGTTGTGGCGGATAATGTTGAATGACGAGTCGACAACACGCTGGCGATTGGTTGATCGATTGTTGTGGTATGGCCGTGGCTTAGATCTCTAATGGTCAGTTTCAATATTCTATCAATCTCTGAACTTGCGTACTAAAAATACAATTTTGACGTAAGATCCAAACAAATTGTGTCGAAAATCTATCGATAGTAGGCAAAATATGTTTCCATTTTTTATCCTATATCTCCGTCTTTAAACTGATAAATCTTAAATAACAAAAATATTGACGCTTAACATATTCAGAGATATAAATTGTCAATCGCCATACGCTTATGTGCGTCATATAATTTCATACTTTACATTCAAAGATCTTGACATTTTGCGTATAATTTTGTATATGTACATGAATCAATAATCAACATCCATTTGTCTGCAAACGAATCAAATAAGTACTTTCATCACCATCATCATCATTTCAGTCTTGCTGTCCACTGCTGGACATAGGCCTCCACATGTTCGCGCCAAATATGGCGCAGACTCATGTGTGTTGCCCATAGTCACCACACTGGGCAGGCGGGTCGGTAACAGCAGGGTTGGCTTTGTCGCGTCTTCGGCCTGTGTGTTTCAAAGCCAGCAGTTAGTAAAAAATAAGTACTAAGTCTAATAAGTAGTAGTAGTTAAATAAGTACAAAATTGATGATATCAAAATATAATTGATTGGTGATGTGTATTAAGCATTAATAAAAGATATATTTTGTCATAAATATTAATTAGGCACTTTTTCGTCATGTCATATTGAAACATGGACTTCAGGAAACATATATACCATATGAATATGTATGTATGAATACATATTTAATACGGGTCTAATAAAATACAAAAAAATAACAAGCAAATATAACAGTAATAGGGAGTAACATGAAAAGGCAGATATTTCATTTCGTGAGGGAAACGCAACGGTTATATTAATTCTGCGCCCTCCGCGACCCGAGCTCTCTTTGATTGAAGGCAGTATCAATAAAGCTCCGCAGAAAATTGTTTTCAAAACACTAGCCGCTTCGCCGAGGAACAGGAATATTAAGAGAATGCGACACATACAAACATACACCAAATATCAATAATAGCTTATGACATACGGTCGTCTGTTCCTACAGCAAGCGACTTTTATTGCTTGTGTTATAGATAACAGCCGACTGATGTAGCTCAGTATTTAGTTCTTCGATAAATATAGAAATATTATGTATATAAATAAATGTATGCAATGCACACTGACTTAGGCAGGAATCCAACTCACAGGCCTCAGAGCAGAAAGCAGGGCCGCTGCAAGCGCAGTTTGGGCCAACGGGCTAGTCAAATGTCGCGGTAATTATATTAAAATTGTACATATGTACGTTAATAGATTAACAGACATTGCTTATACGAATGTTAAGTTACAGCGACTGTGTACAATAGAAAAATTTAGTTCATTTTTTAAGGCGTGATATAATATTTAGTTTCGGAAAGTATCAAAGTAATTTATAAATGAAAACACTTTCTTTGTTTCCGTAAATTGTACGAATTTACGCTTATTTTATTTGAACAATAATTGTTTTTTTATAAAAATACCCCAAGATGTTGATAGAGCGACCTTTGCTATTTTGAATCTAGTTGTTTTGTTGTATTAAGTCTGTGATGAACTTTTGAATTAAATTTGAAATAAAAGCCCGTTATTTCTTTTGATGTCAGCTTTGTGTTTTTTCCTATTTATTCAAATTTCGATAGCAATTATGTTTATTTTTTAATTTCTTTTTGATGAAAATTAAATTGTAAAAATTTAAAGGTTAATCTGACTATCGCGGGGTCACACTGAGCGCAAGCAGGCTTCGAGTTGTTGACATTTGTTTGTTACAGAACAATTATACAGATACTAGTTGTACCTTCGCGCGTTGCTACGCTTTTTTTTGTCGTACCAACAGAAACCTTTGTGGGCTCATGCACAACACTTTGTTTAAATATCATGACATGATCAAATGCATAGTTTACAATTCTATAAAGGACACACAGACAAACATTCATTTTTATATTTATATAGCTAGAAGACAAAGAGGTCATTATATTATATACGTATGTTGCGTATGCGTGCGTGCGTGCTTTAATACTGTGCACTGAATTGTTTATCAATTGTCGGTATTTCGACGGTCCTCGTCCGAGCAGCACGTGGTATACTTTAGTTAGGAGGGTACAGTCTATCAAATAGTTTTATACATATAATTGTGACATATATATCGTATTATTTTAAATAAAAATAGAAATGGTCGCAACGCGCCTGTAATTCTTCTTGGTTTCTATAAGCTATGGAGTCCGCTTAACATCAGCTGGACCATACTTTTATATATAAAAAATACGGAACACGTATTTCTAACAACTGCTTTGGTGTAGTCGTGCCGATGGTTTTCAGGTTCGATTCCCGCTCGGGATTGATATTTGTGTTTGTTGTTGTGTGGTTTGGATGTTAGTCCTTGTACGAGTATACCAAACCGTGCCTTGGAAAGTACGTGCCTTAGCAAGCGAGCCATCGGTCTCGGTTGCTATCATAAATACCTGATAGCAATCGTTACTCATAGTGGGGACCATATCTGCCAACCCGCAGTGGAGCAGCATGGTGGATTAAGCTTCAATCCTTTTCCTACACAGAGAAAGAGGCCCATGGCCAAAAGTGGGAAGTTACAAGCTTAATCGTATTTCTAAAAAATGCCAACTCGACTATCCTTTTGTCACTTGATCAACATTTAGATGCCTATATAATCAAAACGTAACTAACATTTGGAACTCGAAAAATTCGTTTTTGTCGTTCGTCGATATTAATGTCATCGAATGAAATAGTATCGAGTTGTTTAAATTGATTTATAATAACATTTGATTTCCGCTCATTCGAAGTACCGTCATTGTGTTCACACGAATATAATTGTCGTGGTGCCGTTGTTATTATAATACCATCATGTAACGTTAATATTTATGAGTGGGTGCTTTTACACAGACCGATCTCTGACATGTACATTAATATTTTTTTACGTATAATCAATCTTTATATTACCAACAACTTTTCATTTATTTCAATAATATAAGGTATAATTGTTTTTGATCGTAAACGAAAAAAAAAACTGACTTCAATTATATCGTCAAGTATTTATTACTTGACGATGTAATTGAAGAACGTAGGTAGACAAAAAAATAGTCAAGTAAATACGTGACATCAAAGTATACTCAAAAAGTAGTCTCCAGGTCATACAAAGACCACAAGACAAGCATCAACTTTCAATTAAAAAATAATCATTAAAAGCGGTACATTCAGTAAAAAGTTATAGGGAAGAATTAAAAAAAAGCAACCTCGAATTTAATATCGTTAAGAGACCTCGTTAAATAATTTCTACATGAGATCAAAGAACTTGATAAGTAACTCAATTACTAGACGAAATAATATAGTCCTAAATTAAAGAAGAATTTTATCTTCAACGCTGATCTATCTCGGATTGACAGACCATCTCGGAACACGTTCAATTTCTCATGAATACTAAATCAATTTCCTTTCATTTTAATATTGATCGCAAATCGTCTATACACGAGTTCATTATACGTTATTAATTGTATTGTCGACGGTAATTGTTTCGTTCAATAGCGTTATAGAGCCACGATTGATCTGTCGTATAATTGAACGACGCGTTGGCGCAACGGTCACAGCACTGGTTTGTGGCTGTTGCGGGTTCGATCCCCGCACATGACAAACATTTGTATCGGCCATACAGATGTTTGCCGTGATCTGGGTGTTTGTGCAGTCCTTGCGGGTCTCCCACCGTGCCTCAAAAAACAAGTTAAGCCGTCGGTCCCGGTTGTTATCATGTACACCTGATGGCGATCGTTAATCATAGTAGGAAATATATCCGTCAGGCGCCAACCCACATTTCAGGAGCGTGGTGGATTAAGCTTTGATTCTTCTCGTACATGGGGAAAGAGGCCATGCCCAACAGTGGGATATTACAAGCTGAAGCGTAGCGTATCTACTTTAAAGGACCTGCAACTCCCTTGGGTTATATTGCCCGCGGGCGACGGTACCCAATTAAAATCAGCAAGATACGTTTTTTATATAAAATACGTTATTAGCATTATTACGCCCCACCAGCTTAATGTGTCTGGTTATTATAATGTTAATGGGTGATACTTGACAATAATTTGGAGCCATCGTTTATGTGTTATCATAAAGAAAGTCCTTAACAAGAATATACCGCGTTCATAATCTGTGGTATTTTAAATGCTGCGTAATTAAATGAGCGAGTTAATCAAAGTTGGCCTTTTGTTTAAATATACGTACGATAATATTAAATGTCAAAACACGAACTATCTCTGGAAAAGACCTGAAGCAGTGTACCGCACGTGTGCTCTCGAGAAAGATAAACAATTTATTGTCCTATTTATCAACTAAACGGTAAATGCGCTAAACGTATTGTTGCAGAAAAACGTCGAGAGTTTTAAAACTAAGTAAACATTAGCAATGGCTAGTGGAGGTGTAATAAAAGTGTTCGGATCTCTCGCTCGCTCGCTCCTCGTCTCGCTCGCTCTCGGGGCTCGGTCGCACAATTACACTCGAGACGGACAGACGAATTGTTTGCTTAGCGCATTAGTTACGGCTCTCGTGTCTAATGACAATTACGAGGGACAAAGAAAATAGAGCGCGAAGCTCGCAGGAAATTGCCTTCTTTCACGCTCCGCGCTGGCTCATCTCGAGCGACCTCTAGATGTGGCCGAGTGTTATTGGGGCGTTATCGGAGCGAAGTGGCGGTTCTCTGGAAGCTTGAAACTTTGTCTTATTAAAGTTCAGACTTTTATCATAACGTTATTAATTTATACTTTTTTTTTTAAATAAAAATTACGTTTTATAGTTAGGAATTAGTTAGAAAATAGATATGTGCCTTGATTAGGTAAGAGTTTAAAGGTTTCACTACGACTTAATTTTGGATTTAAAGATTAAAATAGCACAAATTAGTAACGAAATTATATGTCAAATTTATTAGGATACAGATAGCATTACACAGGATATCGTAGATATATTCTTCAAATAAGGTACAAGAAAAAGTTGCAACAAAGAAATAAAAACGAGTTTCATTAGAGCCGAGGTGAGCACGCCCCTGTATATTCTTTAACACTTCAATAACGATGTCCAGAGCTGTCTTCAGTTGCAAAGATGTCACCGCTTTCGTGCAGCAGCGCACGGAGCAGCGTTATAGCGAGCGCGGGGAATTACTCGCCGGAGCTCTGACAACGGGCGAGAAGAAATAGAAACATCGACAATCATGTCGACAGCGGTAACGTCCGGCTAGTTCACGGAAATTAAGGTTGTGGCAATTTTGTTTGTAATTTATTGGCGCCTTTAACCGTGGCTGTAAATTTTTCGTTTTAAGAAAGATACGTTAAATGAAAGACTATTTCACGTGGTTTTCCCAGCTTAATTTTACTGGTCACAGGAAACTGAACTAGATCAAATCGTATAAGAATCTTTGCTGACCAAATATCTCTTTTCAAAACGCGTGGTCGTAGAAGATAATAATCTAAAAAACGTCATACTCAAATATGCGAAAAACTCGTGAAACATAACGAGAGATGTATAGTTGCATAACAAAATGAAATGAACAAGTTAGCAAAACAGCGCTTAAAGTCGGCAGTTAAATTTAAAACGGTGAATGACAAAGACGTAAATGTTTTTCAGTGAGAATGAATTGAATCTAAGAGTTAATCTCGCGGCGCTGTATCGAGTGCGGCAGTTTAATCTACTGATACGACCGCGGCGGGATTGGATCGAGAGCGCGGGCGTTACGCCGACACCTACGAGCACACGGGGCCGTTTGCGTTGTTACGAACCACCATTTTTGTAAATTGCTTATTAAGTTTATCGCGATCCGATCAAAATTCCATTCCAGTGTTTACGTTGCTTGACATTTTCATGCATGTGCATTGATTTTCTGAAGATTTTTGGATGACATATTTTTTTTACGAATCGGTTTTCGAAATAAGTTTTTAAATTTTTACGGTCACTATGAACACTTTTTATTCTACGGGAGTTACCTCACTTATGAGACTTGAGTCGTCCGCGACCATAGTGACTGCAACGTCTCAGAATTAACGGAAGTTTCAAAATAATAATCGCAGTAAGTCCCGTAGAATCAAGAAGTGTTTTTTTTTCGAATTTAAATACGAAACAAATTTAAATTTCAGCTTTGCTGGAACCATTTAAAAAAGAGAGTAAAAAGAATTTGCACTTATTTATCTTAAATTTCTCAAAAAAAAATATAAATAGAATGGAGTTAGCTTCTAACTATTATTTGATGAAACTAAAAAGATCCCGTGAAAATAGAGATTTCACAGCTTGTACGGTTATACAGATACTTAAAACCTTTGATATTTAACACTGGAAGAAAAATGTCGAGTTGTAAGAAACGCGTAAAAATCACAAAGATAAAGATGGAAAGAACAATACAGAGCTAGTTAGGAGCTAAAGGCGGTCGCCGGCGGCGTAGGAGTCACGCTCAGAATATGAGGTTCTAGTTAGTACGAGTATAAGTCCGGGTTTAATATCATTGTGAGGTGAAGATAAAAGTCAAAAAATGTACATGGCAGATTGTGAAGTCTGAAAATTAACGTTAAATTACAGAAGAGCAAATTTTGATCAAAATTCTTATTAGATACGTAGTAATAGCTGCAGAATTTAGTTGTAAGATTGTCTGAGATAATTTTATAAGTTAGTAAAAAGAAATAAGAAATAATATTGTTTACTCAGAATATCAAAAGTCTAAAGCAAAGGTAAAATTACAAAGAAAGGTGCACAAAGGCGGTTATCGTTGGAAGAGCGATCTCCTCCAGACAACCTCTGAGAAGGAGGTTTAAGTATTAAGAATAAATTTATCCTCGTCATATTTAATATGAAAAATTAGATATTCTGAAAAGTACTTAGATGAAATTAACACTAAGATGTCTGTCTGTTACTGTAAATTAACTGCCAGTGCTATTTATTGGATCAATTTAGTTGTAATTGCGTACAAATGTATCGTGTATGATGCCTTCTGACCCGCTGAACTGACGACGGTAGGATGAGGATTTCGGACAACCGGATGTTTGGCGAGAGCTTGAGAAGGCCTATGTCCAGCAATAGACTGCGACAGACTGAATTTGCAAAAAAAGCGTGTCAATTTAATATTCAGTTTACAAAATTTACGTACAGTATATTATTAATAAAAAGTAATTTTGTGTATCCATCATCAGAGGTCACGTTTTGTTTGTAAATTTCAAAAATAAAACAAAATTTCAAGCACTTTGTGATGTCGACACAAATCTTATAAGGTTGAGGTTTTCTTTTGTTTCAGCGCACTTACCTCGGGACCAAGTGTTCCAATTTGAGCAATTATTTTCTTTAAAAGCCTGACCGAGGAAAGTAGACTTTTTTAATTTCTGTGGGACCTTTATTATTGAATAATAATGTAAGGGTTTTAAGTATATCTTTATATTACTTTTTTATATAAATAATTTAGTAATCTAAAGTAATTTAAAACCTTTTTTAACACTGCCTACAAACAGTATTATTTTGCTGTGATCTTCTGTAAGGTCGACGTACTTCTTCCAGTCGGGCTCCCTATTTTGAAAAGGAAACTTTTTGCTGTGCCCTACCTCAGTTAAAATATATTAATAGTAACTTGGCCAAATTGTTTTAGAGCAAGTCAGATTAATCAAAAACAGATATAATTTAAACATATTCCTACATAACAACTATATATTTATGCTGTGTCTAAACAAATTTGACAAAGTTGTAATAAAAGCGAACATTACCCGTCAACTACTGTGGACGATTTGTCCTTAAATTTGTAAAAATAAATAAAATATAATTGTGTTTGCTCGCAAACGAAAAAAAACTGACTTCAATTACATCGACGAGTAATACAACGTAGATCGACGAAAAAATAGTCAAGTAACTACGCGTTATCAAAGATTACTCAAAAAGTAGTTATCAGATCTCAATAAAATTTATATGTGACCACATGACAAACATCAGCTTTCGATGAAATTAAAAATTATCAAAATCGATACACCCAGTAAAAAGTTATTGCGGATTTTCGAGAGTTTCTCTCGATTTCTCTGGGATTCCATCATCAGATCCTGGTTTCCTTATCATGGTACTAAACTAGGGATATCCCCTTTCTAACAAAACAAGAATTATCAAAATCGGTACATCCAGTAGAAAGTTATGCGGTATAATACAACGTAGGTGGACGAAAAAAGCGTCAAGTAAAAACGCATTATTAGATATAACTCGAAAAGTAGTTGTTAGATCTCAAATAAATTTAAATGGGACCAACTGACACACCACCTTTCGATTAAAAAAAAATTGTCGAAATCGGTCCATACGGTCAAAAGTTCTGATGTAACATACATAAAAAAAAATACAGTCGAATTGAGAACCTACTTCTTTTTTGGAAGTCGGTTAAAAATGACACAGACATTGTTTGATTAAAAATGCAATTTAAATTTTTTCGCTTTGCTTCCTCGTTGATTCAGCGCTGATTCTTTGTTTTAAATGTGTGTAACTAATAACTAATACAATTATTATAAATATTTTTAATGCTAAAAATAATGTTTTCCACCGTACAAATTGACAACAAGTAAATAAATATAAATAGCCTTGACATACACACACGGTCGTCTGTTCTCAAAATAAGCAACGTGTTATTATTGTAACGTTAATATGATACTCTCAAGTAGGACCAAGATACAGCGCCTTACTAACACACACAAGCAGTCTTCGATTTGCCATTACATTGAGCTGTGAGCGTCTGCTCTGTCTCCGCTCCGCCGGGAGCTTGGCACGTCGTAGATGTTCTCGATAGCGGGTCGGAGGTCTTAATTCACATCGGATGTTACTGTTATTGCTCCCGCTCTACCACCAACGTTCGGTCGACCATCTGATGCGGTACTTGAAAATTTAAATCATTAGATTTAGGTTGCTTATAGATAGATATTCATGTTGTGTTTGTTTTGCGAATTAATTCTATATTTAAAATGTACGTGTTGTTTATTTATTATTTATGTTACGTATATCGTAATTTTGTTCGCTTCGAGATTATTTGTTATCTAACTTCACAAATCGCTTTTGTCAAGCAAATAAATACGAGAAAATCAATTAAAAGTTTATGATATCGCTAATTTTTTTTAACTATATTTATATATTTTATTTTATTAAACGACTTCCAAAAAAGGAGGAGGTTCTCAATTCGACTGTATTTTTTTTATGTATGTTACTTCAGAACTTTTGACCGCGTGGGCCGATTTCGACAAAAAAATTTTTAATCGAACGGTGGTGTGTGCCAATTGGTCCCATTTAAATTTATTTGAGATCTAACAACTACTTTTCGAATTATATCTAATAATGCGTTTTTACTTGACGCTTTTTTCGTCGACTTACGTTGTATTATTATATTAAATTTCAACATTATAAAACTACAAGGTTATTTCGATACTTAACTTCAGTTAATAGGACCAAAACAACTACAAAAAAAAACGAGTGTGCTTTAGACCACACGATTGAATTAAAAGTTCTTTACCAATAGGCCTGCACAATAGGCCTGCACTGTGTCTTAGATATATGAAACGCAACTGGCTATGAGAGAAAGAGAGAAAGAAAATGTGTGTTCGCACCTCTCTCTTGCTTTGTTCGCCTCACCCGATCGCACTTTTCGTAACGCCACACATTCATCGGACACGTCACATATGGAACTTCAGCATCACACTATATTGTCATGTGCACTAGTCCTTACGTCTGCAGCATTGCTTTCAGCGCACCTCACCGCGAGCGTCGTCGTGTGGTTGTCATCAACTGTATGCATTCTTGAACTTCGGAACACAATATAAGACAATACACAATGCTTTCATTTCACTTGCTTTGTGACATACTTTAAAAAAATCTTTTCATCTCAGCGTTCTTGTAACATTTTTAATTAATATCTTTTTGTTGTAATGGATATTTTGACAGTTTTTTTTATACAAATTTCTTTTTCTTCGTATATCGTGATAGCACACCAGTTAAAAAATAATCTGTCTGTACACAGTGATAATCGTGAACTATGAGCTTTATTTATGAATTTGATCCGGGCGAAGTCGCGGTAAGTACGTAGTGATCAATATTATGCCCATTCATTCATGAATTACAGCCTATACAGTCCACTGCTGGATATAGGCCTCACGCCAAAAATAACGTGAATTCATGTGTTTTGCCCATAGTCACCACGCTGGGCAGGCGGGTTGGTGACTGTAGGGCTGGCTTTGTCGCACCTAAGACGCTGCTGCCCGTCTTCGGCCTGTGTATTTCAAAGCCAGCGGTTAGATAGTTATCCCGCCATCGGTCGGCTTCTTAAGTTCCAAGGTGGTAGTGGAACCTTGTTATCCCTTAATCGCCTCTTACGACACCCACGGGAAGAGAGGGGTGGCTATATTCTTTGGTGCCGTAGCCACACAGCACATGTAATGGTGATTCATGAAGTTCTTGCCGATTCTTCTCTGCAGAATCTAAATTTCAAATCGGTGGTAGCTTTACTTTTACAAAAATAATAATCATTTTTAAAGTTTTAATTTGTAAAATGACGATTCGAAAGTGCTCTTGGAGCCTATTTGAATACGGTCGTTTTTGATTTGATTTGATTTGATATTTCAATAGGTTTTTGATCTAGCAAACAATTATACCAATAACCTAATTCTCGAACTATTATTATCGTTAACAGATTTTAATTCATCTGTATCCATCATACTACCCAGTATATACATACATATGCACACATCTGTCAGACGAGGCCGCAACAAATCTCCATATCGTCGACAGCGTATCTATAAATCCAATAATGTAAAACGTACGTTATTTACCGGATTAAAGTTTGGAATGCCGGCGTGCATTGAGCACTGCGTCGTCAGAAGCACGCGCGCCGTGTTACCGCGCGTTACGTCCTTTTACTGAGCGCTACGACCGGTGCTGTACGTTACAATAACCACGTTACAAACTGTTACCGCTCCTTTTGTCCGCGCTTCGAATCATACCAAAACGACCACGTTACGCCTTGCTTAGTGCGGTACGTGTAATGCCATGTTCCCGCGTCCCCAGTCGTCGCTCGTAAAAGCCGCCATTACATCGAACGCGATCGCTGACCGATGTAACGCATTGCAATTCGTTCCCGCATTACATTTTTATTTCCCGCGGATGTCGTTCACCTGTGCACGCCGCTGTAAATTACACGAATAACACACGCGTCGATTCCGCGATTGGGCGCTAACTACGCCTACAATAAATCCGCGTTTATTGCATTCTGTAATTTATTTTATGGTTCAAACGCAACATTCTATGGCATCACTGTAAGAGTTATGGTAGATATTGTTGATCATCTCGTTGATATAATAATGTGGAGAAATAGTCTGTATAAATAATAACTGTATAAATAATAACTGTTAGCACAAACTGTTTACAGTAGTTTTCTTACTAGAAACATAAAAACTCCTAGATAATGTATTTCGTTTACAGTAAAACTTTAGTTATTTACGAGTCTTTTCCTTAAGCGTAAAATGAAAAATATGAAAGTAATAAAAGTGTAAAGTGGAAAAAATAATTACCAAGTCACCCACACGAGGCGGCTTTACGACGCGCGACGAGCCCCAGAAAGCTTTAAATAGACACTTGTGCGGCTCTTTATGACGGCCGCGATAGACTCCGGGTTGAGCGCGATGATGAAGCATTAAACAGGCAAACATAATGGGGCTGAAGAAAATTGATGTGTTACATAATTTTGGTTTACGACTCTGACGCGAGCCAAATTGCTTTTCCGACGGGACGGTGTCATGCAGCGGCGACGTCGCGGGCCCTTAACTAGATACCCGACATCAAAGGACCTGATTACGAGCGATTGCTCCATTTTCAATGCAGTAACTACCAAATTTGAAATTGAAGTGAACTAAATCTTTGATATTCGACATTTCGACCTCAGATTTAACACTGAGAACTTCGTCTAGCTCGAAGCTCAGACTTAAAACACTAACTTTGTTCAGTAAATGTAGTCAATTGATCTCGAAATAGTTTCTCGATATCTGTTAGTAACGAAAGTTATAACGAATACATTTTTGCACAAATGCAAACTACAGATAAATTTTAAGCATCATGATCGCTGTGTAATATTTTATACCACTTTATAAAATATAATAAAACATCTTAATACATTAATTCATATTGTTTTTTGTATAACTATAATGTTGAGCTAAAAAATAAACAAAACGTGATTCGATTAGTAAGCGTCTTGCTCAAATGAAGCTGGACTTTAGGAGCAAAACGTTGAAGAGACGCGCGGGGAAAAGAGACACAGCGCAGTTGTTGTATCGCTTATTGTCTGAAATTCGAAGCACGTACTCTCGCAGATTCATTTCGACGACCTTTTTATAATTTAATCTCATGCCTTGTTACAGTGAACCTGATAAAACAGCGGCGGGTATCAGCGAGCGCACGCGTGCCGCTACGAGCGCTTTTAATCCCACTCGAAGTGAGAGCGCTGTCACGAGTTTAAGTAACGAGAAAACAGACGTACGTTTAGCATAAAAATAATTAAACTTCGTATAATAAATGTTCATATTTTTTTTATTTAATTCGTGAAGTACGGTCGGAAACAAGATCCTCGTGTAAATCCACGAGTTTTATGAAATTCGAGTGAAATATTTGCGTCATTTACAATTTAATGAAAAAAATTAGAATAAATGTAGTGGTTAGAAAGTTGTGACGTTTTGATTGGGAGATCTTAAGTAGTCGTAAAACAAATACGCACCACAGAACAGTACACGTAACCTAAGTTCGCACGAAGGTAGAGGAGGTCAATCTAATTACTGTCTTCAGTAACGCAGCCGGGGGCGCTGCGGCCGCCTCGTGCACGATTGTGGAACTGTAACTACATTACATCTACTACGGTTAACTGGGGATTACGTGTGCGAGAAGTTAGCCTTGTTCGGGAATCTCGGCTCCAGGAGACCATCGTACAAATAATAAATAACTTAAGCACAGCGGAGTGATGTGAGGCGCTCGGTAAACTTCAGCATAATAGCACTGGGACAATGGGAAAATAAATTTTGATATTTAAAAGTTAAGCTTACTTAATTGTTCTCTTTGAGTGGGGTGTTTAAATAGGTAATAGGAGTATTAGTGTAGTTTCTTAGTTTATTTCAATTTTCATGTTATTATCTTCATAATCAAAGTCAGTCGACTGTATCGTTTTTTTAATAATGATTCGCCCACTCGACCGTGCGTTGGCGGACGTCACAGGATGAGCTCGTAAAACATATAACAGCAACAGGAAATGAACTGTTTTGTTATTTTCCTGTTATTAGATATATATTAAGCTCTTCAACTACACAATATTGTTTGAAAGTAATATTCAATATTTATGTGTAATTACAGTCGCTACAAAAATCCTATTAAGAGATGGATTATCGTGGCGTAATTTTATCATGATAGTAATAAAATGTATTCCATATTTGATTACAGCGCAGTCCTGAACATTAGTAATATCGTAAAACGATAATATATTAGAGTAATGCCGATTGAAAACGAAATAGGTCACGTTGCGGGAACATTACGTATGGAAAGGAACCTACACAGAAGGGTGGATCTTTAAACCGAAGCCATTAAAAATATTAAACGTAGCTTGTTTATAACTAATTATCCTAAGTAATTGGCAGCTATTGATGATTGGTTGGCAAGAGGAAGCGACCGGTAAGGATGGTAATTGATTAGTGTAACGCAGTTATTGAAATAAAAGATCGAAATTGCGTGCTAGCGTTTACCCAACGTACATTAATCGCGGAATAATGAGACGCTTTGTGCGGACGAGGGGTAACGACGAGCGAATTATTTTTTGTTTACCTTCACAATCGTTTACCTGTACAGTTGTTGTTGATTTGAAATGACTTCATTTTGCTATTGGAGTATTTTTGATTTGTTTAGTTCATTGCGTTTTAATATAACAGTTTTTTAAACAGTGACTATGGAGTTTCTTTGACGATTATTCTCTGCAGAATCTATATTCCGAATCGGTAGCTTCACTTTTAACTATTATTATACGTTACGTTTCAGCCTGTAATATCCCACAGCTGGGCCTATATCGTTTCTCATGTAGGATAAGGATTAAAGCTTAATCCACCACGCTGCTTCAATGTGGGTAACGATCACTAATCAGGTGTACATGATAATAACCGGGACTGACGGCTTAATGTGCTCTCCGAGGCACGGTGGGGAGACCTACAAGGACTGCACAAACACCCGGACAACGGCAAATATCTGAATGGCCAATACAAATGTTAGTCATGTGTGGGGATCGAACCCGCCAGCGCAACAGCCACAAACCAGTGCTGTGACCGTTGCGCCAACGCGTCGTCCTACTATTGATTAATTACAAAAAATTACAATTTTAATTTGTAAAATGACGATTGAAAAGTGCTTTTGAAGTCTACTTGATTAAAGTAATTTTTAATTTAGATTTTTATTTTAATCAATAAATTTTAATATCATCATAATATATCTCGATATTTCAATACATACATAGGTATATAAATAAATAAATGAAAAGGGTTCAAGTAAATTAATAACACTAAGTTTTATATAAATTATTTAGATTTGAAGCCATGATAACTAGCTTATATAACGAAATGAAAATGTATACCCCAATATAAAAGAGCTTCTATAAACATATCCGAAATTAAGGCAGATGAAAAATTCAAGGGATCCTTTTTAAAGTATTAAGGGATCTCAGCCCGAGGCAGGAGCTAACAAAGGGCTTTAACAAGGGAACAGATTTCATTATCTAATTGGCAGCCTTAATGAGATATAAATAATACAAAAATGCGTTATCGTTGCCGAGCGCGACGTGTGATGACTACGAAATATTAAACTTAACAAATAAAAATGAACCAGAGAAATATTTGTACGCGCAAAGTTTCAGAGCGGCTGCACTTAATTGAATAATTATTTTATTGTTTTTGGGCTCGTTATTGTCAAGGTTTGTATAAAGAATATAAAACGAGTGTGCTTTAGACCACACGACTGAAGTAAAACTTAACATAACTCTGTCTCTTTCAATCTTCACTAACTTATATCTCCCTCCCAACTTCCGTTCGCCTCACCCAATCACACTTTTCGTAACGCTCTTTTCACGCATTTTACATTCACCAGCTCACTTCCGAAGTCGAGCGTGCGTGAAGAAGTTTTACTTCAAAATATATAAAAAATATCATGATTATAATTGTATGTTAAGACGAAGTTCGCCTGGTCAGTTACTTCAAAAGTATATATTACCAGGTGGGAACCACTTGTAATGTGACAGTCTAGTCACATTACAAGTGGTTCCACACGGTTCCACAGTCCCTTCCACACGGGTACGCAATTATTTAGATGTGATCTTCTGTAAGGTAGAGGTAGGTCCCGCGTCGGGCATGATCAAGTATTGTGACCACTACGCCATCTCATCATCAAGTTACACCTACGTGTATAGAACCCCGGTTCTCTCTTGTTAGCTCTGCCAGTTTATTTTAAAGGTAGTAAATATATAAACAAATACAATGGAAAATTTTATTTCTTATCTCACTCGCTGCCAGCTCTGAGATTCGCCAACTTTTACCGAACAATCAGCGAGCGTCACCGTCTCCGTAATAACTTTCTTGGAAAACATTCATAAAAGTTCAACTATTTTTATAAAAAAAATATACATACTCTTCCGAGTAATTGGGTTGTAAATATATTCATTTCTGTATCTGTGTCACATTAATATAAACTTTTTAATATGAGTTAGAGACGCATTCACAACGATAGCTTGCAATGTTTTTACAAGAGAAAATATCAAAAGTGTATTCAGGGTGTAGTTTTGATTTCATTTTTATTTGGTCTCTATTGTAATAAACTTAGAAGACTCATAAAAATAACGACTACGACTACTATGTGAATGTTGTAAGAGACAAAAATACGAATATAAATAAATAAATAAATATAAATAAATATAACAGACACACACGGTCGTCTGTTCCTATGATAAGCAACTTAATGCTTGTGTTACGGGTAACAGCTGACTGTTAGAACTATTTTTTTAAATATACACACAAATAATACATATATAAATATATAAATACAAATATTACACCCAGACTTAAGAGGGAATCGAACCCGCAACCCGCGGAACAGAAAGCAAGGTCACTACAAACTGCGCCAACGGGCTAGTCAAAAAATATAAACGCTTCACACTCGACGGTTCTAAGTAGGATTTGTCGTCTGTGTCGGGAACACACAATACACAAGCACAACACCCGGACCACGGCTGGGCAATAAGACCGTGACCGCTAGCGCAACAGCCAGTGCTGCGACCATTGCGCCAACGCGTCGCCTGACAAAAACAATTTGATTTGATTTGGTACAAAATACTATGGACATAAATTACAACAAAAGGCTAAAATTATCAACATTTGGTTATGATTTTAGATAACTGTGATTTCAATTTACTTTGACACGACATATACGCGATACTCGTAAAATCGCGTTCAGTTCTAAAAATATGAAGTAACACATCAAGCGTGTGTGTACTTAGCCTTTTTTAGAAAATTTTACTATAGTTACCTAGTTCATAAGTTCATGTTATTTATTTTTATTTTCTTAATTTTCTGTTTTTTATCTATTAACACCATTTTTGTATTTTTGAATTCTTTGAATTTTTTGATTTTTGATTTTACTTTTACTTTATTTGTTTTTATTTTTACTTATTGATTTATTAATTTAATTTTGTTTTATTTTATTTTATTATTATTATTATTATTAAAAGCAGTCGAATTAAAAACCGCTTTTTTTAAAGTCAATTAAAAACTAGACTAGTCAATTTAGACGAAATCAATTTAGATCTTCTGTAACACCGTACAATAGAACATTGCAGATAAACGTGAAAATGAAAGCCCCCTCCAAACTGGAGCACGCAGTCTTAGTAATACGTTTCCGATGGCTCACTTCGGATACCGAATTCTAAAAATATATCCGTCGAATAGAAAACCATTTCCTCACTCGTCGGCAACAAATGTATTCACATCGCTTCCGTTCTTGAGAGATTAATTTCGAATTTACATCAAACGTAATGACTTGAAGTGGATTTTTGAACATTTTTAGTTCGATTGAATCGATAAACATTTTTACTGTGTATAAGTTTTTAATTTTATTGAAAATTTGCTACCTCACTGGTACTTGACTTTGACCGCACCGAGTTTAAAAGATAGAATTAAGATTTTAGACATTCTTTGGTATTAGTATGAGAACTCGAAACTTATTTTTCAGTGATTTTATTGAATACATGGAACATACATACTCTCTCTCTTACACACACACAAATATACATTTTCATGAAAGTTCATTACCAAGAAACCATTTTTACACAAAATAATCCCTGTGAATATAATTACAATGAAATCCAGCTCAGATGAAAGCCTCGTAAGATTTCGTTGACGCAAGCGTCGATAATCGGCGATTTGATCTTTTATTGAAGGGCGGCCGGTCTTGATGTAAACGTCTCTGTGTCCATATTGAACTGCGGTGATATTACTTTTATTACCATACTCATAGTACTTTTCATGTAGGAAATTTGTCTGTATGATCCAAAGATATACTTGTATAATGATGATAAGAATGAAGAGTTTCCAATTTCACAAGGAAATAAGGTAGAATAGACGTGTAGACTCCACCTGCTGTGCAAGTATTCAAACAAAACAAAAAAATGGTTTTCGCGTTCTCGTCATCTATTGTTTGACTTTTTAAGGTTTTAATTTGTATGAAAATTGGATGTAGCCAATAGTTAGAAATATATTTCATCATATTCTGCAAAGGTTGTATATACTCGTTGCACACAGTATTGACGTGAATTAGATAGGGTTTTATCTATATCTACACATCTATAATATAAAAATGAGTCGCTGAATGTGTTGCTAAGCGCAAAACTCGAGAACGGTTGGACCGATTTCGCTAATTCTTTTTTTAAAATATTCCTTGAAGTACGAGGATGGTTCTTACGGAGAGAAAAATTCTAAAAAAAAAAAATTTAAATTTCCTGAAAAAGTCTAAAAACAACACGTTTCTATACTCCCATACAAAAGATTTGTGATAATACTTAAAAGTCAATTTGAACTTTAATACCATACGATAAAGTTTGTGTTAGGCGATACGAAGTTCGCCGGGTCAGCTTGTACGTCTATACAAATAAACAAAGTTGGAGTGTCTGTTTGCAATGTTAAAATAACCGCTTTTTACTCACAATAAACGCACATGAATGTTTACAGGGTACATATACCCAAATAACATTTTTTACAATTTTTGTCTGTCTGTCTGTCTGGCTCTTTGTTCCGGCCAATCCCTGAAATAGCTGGGCCGATTTTGACGGGACTTTCACTGGCACATAGCTGATATAATAAGGAGTAAATAAGGCTATTTTTATTTAAGATTTATTTTGTAACTGCGAACCGAACAATATTTTTTTTTAAATCCACAGCTAGTTTTATATATGTTTAAAGACACATTGACATGAAGATGAAACTAGTAGATCAAAGTAAGAGTGAACTTTTCTAGAATAGAAAACATTTTAATGAATAAAAGTCTCTTACATGTAACGTTGATGTTAACCGTTTTGTTGTACGCTTTTTTCTGAATCAAATATATTTGAAACGATGCACAGCGAGAGCGTTCTGTGAAAACAAATATAAAACAGTTAAAACATGGCGAAACATGGTGTTTATTGCGACTGTTTCGAATTTATGACGTGTGTCCTTCCACTGTAACCGCGTGGAATTAAATAGAATATTTAAAATATAGTTTTTATTCAGAACTTTATTCCAATATAATTTTACACCTTCTTACGTAGTCAGGCAACGTCGCAAAAGTCAAATTTTTGTTCCAGCTGGAATTATAACACTATTTGATGTATCAGCAACAAATTGGTATTTCCAATTTGAGTTAGTATCGTAAGAGACCTGTCAATCATCTTTGTACTTCTAGTTACTTCTCAAACAGTTCATGAAATTGAACTTTTACAGCAGCAAAACAAGATCTTTGGGCGACTTCAAAAAAGGAGGCGGTTATCAATTCTACTGTATCTTTATTTCGTGTGTTACCTCATAACTTTTAACCGGGTGGACCGAATCCGATTTTTTTTACATTCAAAAAGTGGTACTTGTTGGTTCCATTTAAATCCGATCAAGATCTGATGATTGGTTTTGAATAATCTTTGATGACGCGTATTTACTTGACTATTTTTTCGTCTACCTACGTTGCATTAATTGAAGAATTACCTACGTTGCATTAATTGAAGAATTAATCGTCGATGTAATTGAAGTCGGTTTTTTTTTCGTTTGCGAGCAATTGTTTACTAAAAAAAATTAATATTGCTAGTGGGATCGCTACAAGATTTAGTGCACCTTGCTGCAAGTCGTTGAAACTAAGGGACAAAAACTGTCCCTAGAAGCACATTTTATCAACGTCCCCTAGTTAAAGCGAATGAATGTCGCCCTCAATTAATAACGCTTACCCGAGCTGTGAGTACTCGCCCCATGATGGTAATATGGTAGCAATTGATCAAAGCGTGTAATCTTCTATCGCTTTCTATTTTCTTATTTATCACAAGGTTGCCCCATTAATCCTTGCTCGGACCTCGTGAGAATGTCCTCAGTGGGGTCGTATCTTCTCTGATTTACACTTCGTCCTTAAAGGATTGTGCAGCAAATCTACTTCAAGTAACAGAACTTACTAGTAGCTTACTACACGAGTATAAACGTAACTTAGTGACATTCTTTACTGTAAATCAAAACGACGCGTTGGCGCAACGGTCACAGCACTGGCTGATGCGATGGTGGCCACGGGTCCGATCCCCGCTTACGACGGATATTTGTATTGGCCATATAGATGTTTGTCATGGCCTGGGCGTTTGTGCTTGTGTATTTTGTGTGTTTTCAGACCCCCGATACAGGAGAAAATCCTACTGGGGGCCGTTGAGTGTAAAGCGTTTATTATTATTATATAATCAAGGTAATATATGGGGAAACACCCAAAATGAACATCATCGTCTTTTGACTAACCCAGTACTGTGATCCGAAAAAATGTGGTTGGAATGATTTTCAAAGAATTATCCTTGGAAAGGATACATACCATACGTTTTTGGGAACCCGTACAATCTTAACAACTTCCACGCAGAAAAAATATATGAGAAATTAAGGAGTGATTATGGAAAAATATCCAATTAAATTTTAAAAATCAAGAGTTTGATCAGACGACGACGCAGTCAGCAGAATCAGCCATGAATTTGACATTTCAAATACTTCTCCTAAGATCGTTTCCAGTAATTATATTCCAGACGAGAGCTCTCCAGATTTGTTAATCTGTAGTGATCAAGGAAACATTTTATTTAGCGTGTTATCTTTTGCCGCTCTCTGTGTGCGGGCAAGAGGCGGAAAATATTCGGTAACCGGATTGAGCTCACAGTTGTGAGACGCGTTTTCTCAAAACGTTTAAAAAATCCTAACTGACTTGAGATACTTTCAAACTTTCCTTGACTCCTCACTATTTATTTTTATTAAATCTGTTGAAATAAATTTGTACTTTTGATACTTCAGATATTTATAGCATTAATTTTGGGTCGATATGTTACGAGTATTGAGATAATTTGAATACGAGATATTTTCGTAATACTCGAATAATAATGATAATGAAAAATCAAAAAACAATGGTAGTGTTTTTTTTGCCTAAAAATTTACTTTTTAGTTTCTTTTAAAGTATTATCACATTTATAACTTTAGATTTTTAAAAGCTTACAAGTGCAGAAAAAAACTCTTCAAAAAACAATAAACGCGTCCAATAAACGAAGATTTAGTTATAGTCAGCGTAACACGCTGAAGAAGTGGCGCACATAAGCATAAGTTTCGGTTCATGTTCGATAACGAGCGAGCATATTTCATGACAAACACGTATTGTGATTTAGCGCTTTAAAGCGCTGCGCCGCACGCCATTAAAGCGGTAGTATCGCTATCGCCGCTCGGTCGCGCGTCGTATCGCTGTATCGCGGCTATCCAATTTTTCTTGTGAGTTAATCGTTGGCCTCGGTCCAGGCGGTAAATCGTGCTGCCTCGGCGCGCGATATTAAATGCGGCCGTCCGATGCATTGCGTTGCCTTCACCATTGTTGTAGTGTACGAATGAAAGCGATCGTACAGAGCTCGACCTAACGTGCTTGTGATTTATCGACGGCGCATGATATTCAAGAAGGTTAGCTATTGAAACTTTAAAATAGTTTCACGTTTGATCAAAAATACTTTTAAATTTATGTACTCGTATACCTTTATAAATATTATAAAGCTTGAGTTTGTATGTTTGAACGCACCGATTTCAGGTAATCACTGGTTCGAATAAAAAAAAAATGTTGAATAGTCCATTTACCGAGAAAGCCTATAAAATATTTAAATACGTTTTTCTCTAAAATTAACCCGAGTGAAGCCGCGGGGTACAGCTAGTCTACCAATAAAGTAATATACATATATTTTCAACATTTGTTTCAATTGCTCGTGAATCGCTCTCCACTGCTCACAACAGCACTACTTAACTCGTGTCACGAACAACTTGTTCATTTTTTGGGTCGGTCTCGTAAATCTCTTTAATGGTAGTAATATTATCAAACCGTTTTTGTTTAAAATAATCTATTCTTGTCTAACTGTCCAGTGTCTATAAGCCGTGACAACGCTCTTTGTAAATGTAAATGTATTACTCTGAATACTATAAGAAGTAACTTTCCGACATAGCTTAGCTTAAAAACATATGGATATTAAGTAAAATTTTAAAGTGTCCAAATTTAGTTGAATTTGTTCATGTCAAAATTTGCAAACAAAAATCAAAACGATAGTCCAAAATAAAAAGTTAGAAATATAAAAATACTAAAGCACATGCAGTTAAAAAATTTAAAAAAGAAAAATACAAATTAAACATTTCAATTAAAAAGAAAAATATATAAATAGAAACTTAAAATACTTTAAAGCAATGTACAATCTAAACACGGAGCTCATTATACAGCTTATTTTTAGCTGTAGGTATACTATCACAGAAGATATCTATAACTTCTCTCTTTCCATTTGCGAAAAACTGCATTCCGTACAATGGACTTTGTCCACCAAGATTACTTTTTACTCTGGGCAAACTAAATGTCTTACGGGTATGTAAGCGGCAACCCTTACGAGCAATTTAAGGCTTTCAAGCGATTCAGGTGCATCGATTAACCGCTTCAGAAGTTTACACAGGAGAACGATATCCGCGATGCGCCTACGGTCCTTTAGCCATTTTATGGTAAGAAAGATGAGCTTCATATGTAAACAATATAATGATTCTTGAATGTTTCCTTCATATGTAAGAATGTAAGAATAAGTGAAACTTCTGAAAAGTCGTAGGAAGGTAGGCCGATTTGTTCTATCGACGACGGTCTCGTCAAAAAGATCGTAAGTGCCTATACGTTTAGAGCAGAAATGTATTCTATCTCATTCACTCCTATACACTTTGTGTTTCTTTATCGTGACGCATTTTCGTATCATCGAGTTTCAAATCACAACTATACTAAAGAAGTAACTTCTAAACAACTATACTAAAGAAGTAACTTCAATTAATAAAGCTTAAAGTTACAAAGAACGCAGTAACACGTGAGATCGACGTTGTAAATACAGATAAAATATAATTCAAGTAAAGGAATAAGCTGTAATTAGCTTTCTTGGAGACTTCGAAATAATTAAGTTTCGTAATATGTAGCGAGGCGGGGCGTGTGAGTGGCGCGGCTAACTAGCAAAGTTCGTCTCGTAAAAGACTATTACTCCGAGGAAGTTGGGAAAAACTAGATGTCAAAAGACTATTCGGAGCGAGCTTAGCTCCGAGCATTAAGCAGTTAAGACAACTACTTACCTTTGAAGCTGCAATTCAGTTCGACAAAACGTCATGCCTTATAATATTGTTATTAACTGAGACAGATGCTACACTACCTCAAAAATCAGCCAGACAGAAAAGACGCACAGACAGACAGAAGTCTCGCCACGAAGGGAGATAACACGTTTTATTGTTCACGTAACTTTGTTTCGAACTCAATGGGGGGCTAATGACGATTGCGTGCAAGCGATTGAAGCACATAAACGCAGCGATTACCGTTTATGGAATATTGTATTTGGTTTATTTGTTCTTTTATTCTATTTATAGTGTATGGATGGCTTTGAATGTAGAACTTAGAAGTAGTGACGCCATCACAGATGTACTAGTAATACTATTTTATCACTTTGATGTTAATATATTTCTGAATATCTCAAAATCTTTGTCTCTTCTGAAATGTAAATTTGTTTTGGAAATGTATTAGTGTAGCCAACAAGCCAGGTCTTACTTGCTCTCTTGAGACACTGTTCTGAATAGACGATTGCTAACATCAAGAACTTACCTTCCCTTCCTTACTCTTAGACGTTGCCTTCGTCTGATATTTTGATGAGTCATGACTAAGTTACCTTAGATTACATAATAATGGGGTGAAATTGTTGAATTATTTCGGAGAGCGTTAGGCGGAAGGCAGAACCTGGCAAAATATAGTCCAGAGTAATAGTATTATGAAGAGAAAGAAGGTAATAGTGTAAAATAAAGAATGTTCCAAGACTCAATAGAAGTTAATAGGTTTACAGGTCTCTACTGAAATTGACTGCTACACTGACGAAGGTCGATGGACAATTTCCCTACTTTGAGTAACGACCGGTATCAAGTGCTTGTGATAACAACAGGGAAGGACAGTTTATATGAGACCCAGAAGACCAAACAACTTAGATCGCAAACAAACATTAACTAGGTAATACAAATAGCGGAACCCATGATAGTCATTAACAGAACTTTTAGCTTCATTAAACGAAATTAAAATCAAAAATTACTTAATTCAAGAAGGCTTCTGAAGCACTTTTGACATATCATTTTACAAATTAACGTCATATTAGTTTTAACGAATTATTTAAAATGAAATCGTCACTGATCCGGAATTTAGATTCTTTAGAGAATAATCGGTAAGCAACTGTCCAGTTATTCCTTGAAAAACTATGGTTTAGTACAAATGAAGTCGTGCCTTGCATGAAATACAGCGCCGCTACACCTGCACGTCTGTATTGTTAACTAGCTGTGCCCGCAACTTCATCCGCGGGGAATTTAACAAAAAAGTTATTGTTCAGATCGCAGAGTAATAAAATAAATTTTTTTTTTTAAATAAAACTAGCTTAAATTACTCCTTATTAATTCTGTAATATCTGCCAGTGAAATTCTCGTCAAAATCGGTCCAGCCGCTTCAGAGATTAGCCGGAACAAACAGACAGACAGACAAACTAAAATTGTAAAAAATGTTATTTTGGTATATGTACCATATTAGCATACATATGAATTTAGTAAAAAGCTGTCATTTTAATATTACAAACAGACACTCCAATTTTATTTATTTGTATAGATATAAACTTGAACCGAATAATATGCTTTACCTGTTATACTCTTTACACAAGAACAAAAAATTAGTGTATGAAGAATAGCTGTAGGTACATATTATGTGTTTTAAAATAAACGAACTTCAAAAGCTGAAGGCGTGTGGCTGAGAAAGCATGTTATTAATACGCAAGATAAAATTATAATAAAATACTGAATGTATTGTGGCTAAGTGCTTAAATATAGTTCGTGAAATTTATTCGGTTATTTTGTTGATGTCCATTATAATAATGATGATTGTTCGGTGACACGGAAGCGCCACGTGTTGCCTCGGTCTTTACTGCTATTTTATTTTGAACTGCACTCGATTCTCGATCAAATACCGTTTATTTAGTACGGTGTTTACATGAGAACTAGTACATAAATATTCTATTGTACCAGGACTAACGTAGGTCAATATGCTCCTTTGAACAGATTAATGGAAACATACAATGTGTACGTAATTTTATGTCCAAAAGCGACATCGAAGCCTTCTTTTCTAATAATTATCTCGAATTAGTTTAGCTATTTACACTTAATTTATTGTATTTATATTGTTTTGCTTACTTAGTTGTACGAGTCAACAAAAAAAAAAAAATATATATATATATATATGTATGTGTGATATATATATATATATACATATATATATATATATATATATATCACACGAAAACTTGTTAACTCTATTAGCACAAAAACTGTTATATAGTACATGTCGTATACGCATGCAAAGACAAATCACACTTTATATTTGTAACTGTATTTCTTATACTCACAATGTTCTGTCATGATGTGTCGATGGCGTGTCTGTGTAATAAATAAAAAGAAAACAAAAAAATAAATAAATAACGCCGAATCAAATGAGTCCGCAAAGCAGACTTACAATACTATATTAGCTATTCATATCTACAAATCTATTTTTTTTGAGTTATATCTCAAAAAGTACGTCGCAAATCTCGATCAAAGTTAAATTGGGCTACATGACAAGAACCAGCTTTCAATTGCAAAAAAAAAAACAAACAAAAATATAAAAGATTAAAAAGAGTTGCTAACTAAGAACTTGTGATAAATTTAAAGTCAATTTATGTTGAATTACACGTACAAAGTCAGCAACACGATAAGAACAAAACGATATTTTTAGCTGTAGTCTGTAGTGTATGGACTACGCTATGAAAAATAGGTCGAAAACTTCATATTGCTGCTAACCTTTGATATTGCAATGGAACTGTCAAACTCAATGCTAGTTTCAGCGACGCAAAACTTTCTTCGTGCGGTCAGGGGTGACAGCGTGCGGACAGTTTTCTGAATTTTCTTATACGGTTTCATTGTTTATTTTTATTATTTAACTGGGTCGGCAAACAAGCGTACGGCTCACCTGATGGTAAGCAATTATTGTAGCTTATGGACGTCTGCAACACCAGAAGCATCACAAGCGCGTTGCCGACCCTATCCCCGATTCCCCCCAGGAGCTCTGGTCACCTTACTACAACAGGAACACAACACTGCTTGAGAACAGCATTATTTAGCTGTGATCATCTGTAAGGTCAAGATACTATTCCACTCGGGCTGCTCCATATTTGAGCAGGAAATTTCCTGCTGTGCCCCACCTCAGTTAGAGTCATACCTCAGTAGAACATGTGACACTTTGGTTTATGGATTATTCAATTAAGGTTTTAATTTTAATTACGTAGAGGTAAATAAAAAAAAAACATTTCCTTTCTTTAAGGTCTTATTATAAGATAAATGCTATAACTAAAAAAAAAGATTAAAAGACGTGTTCACAGAGCATGCTCTGAATACCCTGGAATTGTATATTTATTTTGGTTTCTTAAAATAATGACCAAACAGTCACAGTGGGTTACACAGATATACATTGAAAAAATTTATTAGATCTGGACTTGATACTAATATAATTAGAACATCAAGCTTAAGATATATGTCAAAAATAAAAATTATAAAATAAAAGTTAGAATCAAAAATATCTTTATTCCATTGGCTTCAAAAGCAATTAAAATTTTATTTATTTTTAAAATTGAAGCTATCACCGATTCGAAATTCAAATTCCGCTGAGAAGAACCAGTAAGGAACGTCGCAGTTACTCTTTTGAAAAAGAAACGATAAACTGTGTTTTCATACAAATTTGGTAATATCTTGCATGAAATACAGAGTCACTATAACTAAATAAACAAATAAACGGATGAGAAATTAATATTGAAAGTCTGGAAAAAACACAAACATCTGTATGGCCTATGCCAAGGTGATGAGTGGGCATCGAACCCGCGACCTAATGCATCGGCCACTTGCTGCGACCACTGCGTCAACGTTCTAAAATAATATATAAAAGTTTCCTATGAAAACTTTAGACATGCCATGTCAACATGCAGCCTGCAGTCCGCGAGTGCTCTCAGACGGCAAATAGAAGTAATTGCTTGGGTTTAATGACGACCGAGCCTCGTAACGAGATCTTGTGAAGATAAGCAGACATTATTAAAAATTGAAAAAACATAACTTTTACCTCGCATTACTTTTTTATGTACTCCATTAAAATATCCCTTCCTGTTAATCTTACGTTCGCTTTTTTTTTAAATTAAAACTTTGCACGTTTCGAAAGTATACAGTATAGGTTGTTGGGTAAATTAGGTCACGTGGAATTGTTCTCGAAGTTTCTCGAACAACTATTAGACTAACAATTACTTGTATCGGTAAAGCGGTTCTATTATTTAATTACTTTTAGTTGAAACCTTTTCAACGTTCAATATACTTTATTATAACTATATTTCCTCGCGGTCGAATCGGTTTACTTATTTCTTTAGTGTTCTATTACTAGAAAGGTACGTTGTGTCGTTGCATCTTACATTTTTTTTTTGTTATCGCAGAAGAACCCATTTACGGGTGATATCCAGGATGCCCGGGTAGTCAGTCCTACACCATATGCTGGGTTAGTACTTGGGGGTACAATACCGACCAAAACCCCTGCGGGAGCCTTCAGCCGCTTCAATTGGAGGGTCCCGGATCTGCAGGCAACGCGATCCCTCCAGCGACAGGCTGGCCTCGGCTAAAAGACAAGAATTCTCCTCCATGGGGACTGTCCGGCTCACCTTGCATCTTACATCCTGAGACCTTTCTTAATAATAATATTTTAATTCTAGTTATATCTGCAATAATGAGCATTTTTTTTTATTTCACTAGGTCGGCAAACAAGCGTACGGCTAACCTGATGGTAAGCGATTACCGTAGCTTATAGACGCCTGCAACACCAGAAGCATCGCAAGCGCGTTGCCGACCCAATCCTCAATCCCCCCAGGAGCTCTGGTCCCCTTACTCACCAACAGGAACACAATACTTCTTGAAAACAGTATTATTTAGCTGTGGTGAAAGCAGTATTATTTGCTTTCAAATCACATTATATCGGCAAGTTCAATTCACAGAGGGCTCGTGGCCGTAACTCATTTTATTGCGTCGACCCGCAGCTGCTTTTGAGAATAGATTTGATTCTAATTTCCTATCAATGTCCAGTGCGGACGGCCTGTCTATACTTAATACTAAGGAAAGTGCTTTAGTAGAAGTTTAATGAAATATCCATAAACATTTGTTGACTTTTCCGTTTAAAATCCATCAATTTTAAAGTTCGAATAATACTATATATAGCCTCTTTGGAATAACGCAACTTACTTCGCACCTACGCAAGCCTAGGTGCTTAAAATAGCCACTGTAAATGTGTAGTTAGAACCTCAAAGTAAGAACTGAGGTCGATATCAAATCAGAACATCTCCCACTCGAGATTAATGCTTATTATGATGGAAACATCAGAACGTAGATTTTATATTTTTATATCAAATTATAAAAAGAAATATTAAAACATTTATTTTATATATTAACAGAGTAAAAATTTTCTTCATTTAAATAAAACAAAACTATCTATAAATGATTGATCTATTCCTCAGAAGCTATGCAAATTATTTTCAGGAACACTCTTGACAGCAGTATTATTTATCTGTGATCTTCTGTAAGGTCGAGGTACTTCCCCGGTCCGGCTGCTCCAGATTATAAGCAAGATATTCAAGAGATTCTTACTGTGCCCCACCTCAATGAAAGCCAATTCAAGGGTGACATGGCAAACTGATTTTTTTAAAATTCAAAATTCCCATATGAAGTTTTCTCTGGCATTGCTAAAGTAACTCCTACTTAGATGTTGTTGATAATTGGAAACCCCTGGATGTACCGATCGGTGCTCATCAGTGTCTAGATATTCCTGCGGCGTTCGTTCCTCCATCTCGTTTATATGAATATTTGATGACTACATTCACGCATCATTACCCGGTAATATCTGACACTAGAGCTAAATATGGATGTAATTAATAATGTATGTGAAGTCGCTTACGAGACATCACTTACAGTGGTTACAGCTTTACCAATACATCAGGTTATTAAATTATTGTAAACTGTACGGTTTAAGACGTTTTAGTCAAAATATTCAAAAGATAATTTTGTTTGTTCACAAACATAATTGCGTTTGCTCGCTAACGAAATAAAAAACCGCCTGTAATTTAATTACATCTACAAGTGACACGACGTAGGTAGACGAAAAAATAGTCAAGTAAATAGGCGTTATTCAGGATTATTCAAAAAGTGCTAATCAAATATTTTTTAAATTTAAACGGTACTATAAAAGAAGCATCAGCTTCCGATTAAAATAAGAATTATCAAAATCAGTATACCCAGTGAAAAGTTATGGGTTATAATATAACGTAGCAGCGAAAAAATAGTCGAGTAAATACACATCATTATACTCGTATATCATTCAAATAATTGTGTTTGCTCGCAAACGAAAAAAAAAACCGACTTCAATTACATCGAAGAGTAATACAACGTAGATCGACGAAAAAATAGTAATACTTTGTTCGTATTCCACATAACGCGACATTATAAAATTGTAGAATTATATAATGTTCTACTGTTATTTCTAACATTTTGTTAGCGATTGTAGGCAGAAACTTCATAAAAGGCCCGTCGTCGATTCGCGCGAAGCGCTGACATCGCTTATTACGTCGGGTTTTTTAGTTGAAGCGGATTTATATTGAATTACGGTTTATGTCTTTTTTATTAAAAATATGTAATGTTCATGTTTTCACACAGCTCCGATGCACGACTGGAGTTTACCCCTTCAGATCAACTGTCTAAATAGGCACAAAAAGGCTTACTAGTCTAAGAAATATATTATTACTATATCAAATTGTAAATAAATGAATGCAATAACGCCATCTATCGGAACCTAATTGCGTTATTAGAAAACGTCTGAACGCCATCTCTAACAAGGTCATTCGTTCAGTAGATTTTACTGTTCAATTTTTTCATTCCGGGGCCTTAAATGAAAATCGATTCTTAAGGAGAAAACTCCAAAAACAGTCAAGTAAATACGCCATATCAGATATAGCTCAAAAAGTTCGAGTCAAATCTCAATTATATTTAAATGGGACCACATGACAAGCACCACCTATCGATTGAAAAAAGAATCATCGATATCGGTCCACCCAGTAAAATAGTAATGAGGTTAATATAACGTTGGTCGACGTAAAATAGCCAAGTAAATACCCAGTTTTAGCGATAACTCAAAAATTAAAAGTTCAAATATATTTATAACGAATAAACTGCTACTCTCTACTCTAGTGGAATATTGTAATTTGATCGATAGTGAACGAAGTAATTTCATTAAATTTTCATAGATGGCGTTGTGGCAAAGTATTGAACATGACCACAGTCGTCTTAACATCGTCATGTAAATACGTGTCATCAAAGATTACTCAAAAATTGCTCATTATATCTCAATCATATTTAAAACGGACGACATGACAAGTATTAGCTTTTGATTTATACAAAAAAGATCAAAATCAGTGCACCCAGTAAAAAGATATAACGTATAATACAACGTAGGGTGGCGAAAAAACCGTCAAGTAAATACGCAATATTAGATATAACTCACAAATTACTAATCAAATCTCAATTAAATTTGAATGGGACCACGTGACGAATAGTAGCTTTTAATTTATATAAGAAACGTCAAAATCGGTGCACCCAGTAAAAAGTTATGAGGTATAATACAACGTAAGGTGACGAAAATAATGTCAAGTAAATACGCGTTATCAAAGATTAATCAAAAAGTAGTTATCAGATCTCAATAAAATTTATATGTGACCACATTACAAACATCAGCTTTCGATTAAAGTAAAAATTATCAAAATCGATACACCCAGTAAAAAGTTGTTGCGGATTTTCAAGAGTTTCCCTCGATTTCTCTGGGATCCCATCATCAGATCCTGGTTTCCTTATCATGGTACTAAACTAGGGATATCCTCTTTCCAACAAAAAAAGAATTATCAAAATCGGTACACCCAGTAGAAAGTTATGTGGTATAATACAACGTAGGTCGACGAAAAAAGCGTCAAGTAAAAACACATTATTAGATATAATTCGAAAAGTAGTTGTTAGATCTCAAATAAATTTAAATGGGACCAATCGGCACACACCACCTTTCGATTAAAACAAAATTTGTCGAAATCGGTCTACCTGGTCAAAAGTTCTGATGTAACATACATAAAAAAAAAAAAAAAAAAAAATACAGTCGAATTGAGAACCTCCTCCTTTTTTGGAAGTCGGTTAAAAAAAAAATACAGTCGAATTGAGAACCTCCTCCTTTTTTGGAAGTCGGTTAAAAATACTTGTTAGATCGCACACCACCTTTCGATAAACAAAAATTATCGAAATTTTTTCACCCAGTCAAAAGTTCTGATATAAAAAACCAAAAAAATTTAACTGCTCCTTTTTGGGAAGTCCGTTAAAAAGACTTCAATTTACATGACAAATAATAATAAATAATCTAATGATACGCATTATAAGAGATAACTGAATAATTACTTCTTAGATTTCGCTCAATCTGTAACGAGACCACACAACAAACACCAGCTTTTGAAAAAACAGAAGAATAATTAAAACCGGAACACCCAGTTAAAAGTTTTTTTTTAAAATCTTTATTATTTATGGAGGGTTTTGTCATTCGGACGATGCCACCCTCATAGGTCTTACAAAAATATTTAATACTTATACGCTTAAGAACTACTTTTACAATTTTATACAGCATTCTGGCTTCTTCAGATAGCGGGTAAGACAATACAGTTACACTAGCCAACCTCATACAAATCCACTTGCAAAACTGATCTTTCGTAATAAGTTATATCCTCCTTCTATTTAAGTCGGTTAAAATAAATTCCTTTCATTACGCCGGTGATTAAGATAAGCATTTAAAAGTTGTTCACAAAGCTTCAATTTTACACAATTCCCCAAGGTAAATACTAATTTAGAATTTCAGGGAAAGATAAACATTACGTTTCAAATTCTTTTGTTCCTCGGACGTTCCGTTGAAAGTTAAATAATCAATGCGGCTCGTAATGAGAGATTAAATGTTCCACAGAGTGGTGTGTCGTCTCTGTTGTGAGGTGGGTGTAAAAGATACTAGGCGTCACATACAGTTTCACTTGACACATGTGTCAGATATCAGCAAGACAATATAGACGATAATAAAGAGAATATGGCTAAATCTTTGCCAACTTCAACTAAAAGTGGAATCCTGTAACAAATAGTCAAAAGTCTATCAGTGTTTTAAACCGTTAGAGCTTAAACAAGCAATGAAAATTTATTTACTAAAACCACTATAACTAATAAGATTTAAAATTAAAATTACTTAAAGCCAGAAAAACATATTATATATGTCGTTTTAGATTGGTCTTTAAACGAAGTAATTTTAAATATTGAATTGCGTTACCTCGTTGTGTAATTAACTTTCATTTGACTTGGTTCTACAAACCAACATCTTTAAAAGTTAAATTTAATATTATGTATAATAAAGCTTTACAAATATTTCGTTCTACCACAGACTCTGAACAATCACCGCTGCAATGAAATTAAGAACTCATCTCGTCCCCCGCAGCTCGTCTGTTCATGTCAGCTGTCACAACTATACAACGGTCTTCTAGGAATTTAGACAACACTAAACATTCTTTGTGTATCGCAAGTACAAATGAAATTACATTTTTAATTTTAAGCTGTTTTGTACTAAACCAACGTCCCACCATTTCGTGTAAAAATCGGTGATTATTGCGCTTCGTGTTACAGCACTTTTTCTCATTATTGTACACGAATTTGAAAATTCAAACAACCCAAGTTTTGATTCACTTTCTCTCAGTAGACCATGCATGCTACTAGGGCAACCAAAACCTAATAATCTAAGATATAAATTTAAATTATATGAATATTACATTATGATGATAAGTACGATTTGATTTGTTCTTCCTTTGGTAAATATTCATAAAATATATAATTATGTAGATTAAAAACTAATTACCATACAGTACAACGTACTGTTACGCGGCACCTCCCGGTAGTCTTTTAGAATAGACACACAACTGGTTAAATATTGATAAAGTTTATTTAATAGTCCAAACACTTACAGTAACTGTCCCTAGAAACACCTCACTTTCCTTTTCTGTATAAAAATATATATTGTGACGCGCTGGATGGTAAACGGCAACTGACTCGACCGTATGGAAAATGAAATATTTAAAGTAATTAAAATAGCGGCGTCAGCACTATCCGCGAATTAAACCTAGGCATAACATCTCCCCCCTTTTGATGGAGCTTTATCTTTAAAGATGAAGCGGAATTGAGACGCGACTAAAATCGAAAAGGTCAGAAAGGAAAATGAGCGTTTTACAATTTTTACCAAAATATTAATTAATTGGAATTAAAAAAAATAAAATTTATCATTAAACAATAAGAGAGCTGCTTAGCTAAAATTTTAACAATGTTAATATTATCATCAATAATTAAGAATTTGACATTTTATTATAAAATTATGATAATAAGATAATTATAATAATAAGTTTGTTTTAGAAAATTCATCCATATGTGTTAGTAATATTATAACTTATATAATTAATGTTAGTCTATTTTACACACAAACAATTCTCAAAGAAAATATAAATTTAATAAAATTCACAAAAATTATAAAATTTATAAAATTGTCAAAAATTGCCAAAATTCATAAATAAAAACACATAACAAACTCTTATAAGTATCTAAGTGTGTTTATCTTAGAGTTAAGATTATTATTTATTATAAGAATTAGTATAACAGTATAATGAATAGTGTAAAAGATAGTACATTAATAATCTTAAGACATTAGTTTTATATTTAGAATTAGTATAAAAAAAACATTTATTTAGAAATTGGATACATTACGATTTGAGAGTTTCATTACATTTAACAGTTAATTTACATGGTTTAGATTGAACAAAGATCCACTTATTATTACTAAGCGTTTGCCAAATATCGACATTACTATACAAAAGTTTATGATTACATTCAGGTGACATTGATAGGACTACTTCTGTTAACAATTTACTTTCACAACAGGGATTATTTATACTCGAATAAATGCTGAGCATAGGGCATATAGAATACTCATCGTTTATCAACTTACAATTGTTTAAGCTATCTAACAAGACGTAACTGAGCTTATCATCTGTTACTGCAATATAAGCTTTAGTCGGTTGCATTAAAGAAAACGTGTTAGCATTTTTATCATGTGGAGTCGGTAAAGGAATATTTTTGTAAACAATGTATTTTTCTGGGTATATTAATGGTATTTTTAATATGAAAATAATCTTTTGTTGTAGTAGAAACATGTTAGCTAAAATATTTGCTTTTAAAATAAAATAGAATTAAGGATTATGTCTAAGAAATTAGAAATTGTTATCAGGGAACTTTCAATTAGATTGATAAAACTATTTATTCGCGTTACGTAGTATAAGTTATCATTTTGCTTTGTAACTTGAGAAAGAATATCATTTAGTAGGTATAGTTATATGGGAATTTAATTTAATTTCGTTTTGGTTTAGTCTTCGAATAGTAGAATTAAAAGTATTTAAGCTTGATTTTATGATTGTGCTGGCTTTATTTCATTTGTATGATATTTTATATGTTTACGGCCAATTAGTAAGGTCACGTTGTTTTTATTATGGACTTTTATTATTTTATAAGGGCCTTTCCATATTGGTGAGAGAGATTTTTTTTATGAGATTTAAGAGACTTATTATTATAAGATTCAGTGAGACTCAGCGGCTGGGACTGAGATGCATTTAATTTATAAGATTCAGTGAGACTCAGCGGCTAGGACTGAGATGCATTTAATTTATGAGATTCAGTGAGACTCAGCGGCTAGGACTGAGATGCATTTAATTTATGAGATTCAGTGAGACTCAGCGGCTGGGACTGAGATGCATTTAATTTATGAGATTCAGTGAGACTCAGCGGCTAGGACTGAGATGCATTTAATTTATGAGATTCAGTGAGACTCAGCGGCTGGGACTGAGATGCATTTAATTTATGAGATTCAGTGAGACTCAGCGGCTAGGACTGAGATGCATTTAATTTATGAGATTCAGTGAGACTCAGCGGCTGGGACTGAGATGCATTTAATTTATGAGATTCAGTGAGACTCAGCGGCTAGGACTGAGATGCATTTAATTTATAAGATTCAGTGAGACTCAGCGGCTAGGACTGAGATGCATTTAATTTATAAGAATTAGGAATAGTATTCATAATGATATGACTCAGGCCTACCTCGCGGGGAGGCTGAGATGATAGAGAATCGAAAATGGAGTTTGTGCTGTTTATAGCCGACGATTTCGACTGGCACGAGGCCGAAATCGGATTTAGTTTAAATCGTTTTCGTTAAAAGAAGTATTACATCGATCAATATTATCACAATGGTGCACGAGTGAATCGTTATTCGGTGCACGCGAACCCGTGGCGTTGCTTTGTGCAATCTGAGAAGAATCGGGTTGCAGTATGCGGCGGCTATTGTTATATTCGCGTTTGCGACATTCGTTTATAACATGACCCTTGTTTTTACAATAAACACAATATTTATTATTATAATTAGAATTAAGTTTATAAGGTCGACTTAAAATAAGAGGATTTTGTAGATGAAATGTTTTTTGAAAATTGTTAGATTTAGTAAAATTAGGTTTTTGGTTTTTAAAACATACAGAGGTGTTATGACCTGATCTGTGGCAAATTGAACAATATTTAGAAGGTTGTTGAGAAATTTTGGTTAGGTTTAAAAGCTTTTCCTCCTCAATAGCAAGTGTGATAGCCTCAGATAGCGTCTTGGGATTGCGACAGCGTACAATTTGCGATAAATTTGAATTAATCCCTAATAAAAAAGTATTCAATGCCAAATCCTCCATAGCAGCTAACCTTCCTATTAACTCATTTGAGTTTTCGCAGCTGTAATGTATATCAGATAGTAATCGTGTTATACAAGACTCAATTCTTAATGAATATTGCGTGACATCTTCTGTTGAATTTTGCTTACAATTCTGTAGATCAATTAAAAGATGCGTAGAATGCTTTTTCTCACCAAACGTGACTTTTAAAAATGATTTTATTTCGGACCATTTGTTAAATGTTTTAAGACAGCAAGCTATTTGAGCCTTGCCTTCAAGCTGGGATATAATGTATTTACAAAGCACATTCTGCTGGTCAGCGGTTGCGAGAGAAATAGCATTTTCGCAGTTTGTGAGAAAAGCTGGCAAAGATTCGCGATCACCATTATAAGGTTTTATAAATTTGGTAAGAACAGATAGAGTTATCTTCTCAGCCATTTTCGGTTTTGAGAACTTTAAAGATGGATCTGAATAATTGCTGTCGGAATCAGAGCGAGCTTCTTCAATTACAGTCTTTTCCTTTTTAGGAGGCATTCAATTAAAAATAACAGTAATTTTAGTGAAAATGTAAATAGATTTTTGTAGAAGTTGTATATACGTAACTCTATAAATATACTAAGCTTGTTACTGAATTTAAGGTTTATTAAAAAAAAAGGTTAAGATATATTAATCTTCTGGGAAAGAATCACTGATCACTAGCACTTATTCACTTTTAGGCTTTTAGTAAAATAGAAAACTCACAATGAAACAGCAAGCGCGATCATATCTGCTGGGAAGCGTGACACGTGTTGATGACGTTGCGGGGCCGGAACTCGGACACGTGGTGGCTCTGTGAGTCGTATTGCAGCTAACGCGTCACGTTGCAATATAGCGACGTGTATATGAAATGTAGATGATGGTGTGGTTGCCTGGTGAGGGTTCTTCTGCTGGGACGCAGTCTCAGCAGCGTGGGGCTGTAGATCTGCTAGAAGTTCCGTGTGTTTGGTGGACCTGCCTCGGCTCGTGGGGCCTGAGACGTATATCTGATGTAGGCACGGCAACGTGGGGCCTGTGACCTTGTGTAATGTCTAATGACGTACCTGGGTGCCAGGGTTCGGATGTCAGGGTTTTACACAGAAAACCACTTACGACATCCCACTTCTGACACCAATTGTTACGCGGCACCTCCCGGTAGTCTTTTAGAATAGACACACAACTGGTTAAATATTGATAAAGTTTATTTAATAGTCCAAACACTTACAGTAACTGTCCCTAGAAACACCTCACTTTCCTTTTCTGTATAAAAATATATATTGTGACGCGCTGGATGGTAAACGGCAACTGACTCGACCGTATGGAAAATGAAATATTTAAAGTAATTAAAATAGCGGCGTCAGCACTATCCGCGAATTAAACCTAGGCATAACAGTACGTAGATACAACAAAGAACAAAATATAGAGTCCCATTCGAACAGCCACACAACACTCGTACACGGTAATACGTAAAGCTAATTAGTTTAATTCTTACGTGGTACGGTGGGCAGGAGCCTGACAGACAGCGTTTGGTCATTTCAATTCGCATCCCATCACGATGTGCTCTGTTTATTTTGAATGAGTTAATTTTGAAATTCCGACATTTTGTAAGTTTATTCGCTGGTTTTATTACATTACACGCTAGTTGAGTTTAATCTGTTATAACCGGTCGGGTTTTATCCAGATGATGAAAATTTAGTATTTCTAGTGACTGAAGTGCGCCTCTATTACGAGTTCTATGACTGGTTTTATATCTTCGTGATAATAATGTATTCTCTGATATTAAACTTTATGATATAGCGGTATAATCTTTCATATATATTTTTTTTAATTTGAAAAGAAGGTTTCAGTAATTCAGTTTCATTTACAAATAGTTTAATAGTAGGGTTGAAATCGGCTTACATTGTGAGCTGAGTTCTATTTCTGAAGGCGACCTTTAAAATGTCTTATTCAGTATACTGGGTGGTCTTTTAATTATTTTAAAACTACTGCAGGGCGTATAGGTTACGGTAACCACAATAAGGTTAGCCTCGTGTGTTCGTATATATATAATATATACTTGTATTACAATAAATATACAAGTTAAGGTAACCAATATTAAAATAAATCTTTCTTAAGTGGACTTACTAATTTGTTTTACATAAAATCTTCCACCGACATATTAGGTGCCATGTTAACATAAATAATAATTTGATTTTACTTCTTTTCTTTCTCTTTCTTGTATTTCATTTCGAATTGTCAGCGATAAATTAATTATAATCAGAATCTAAATTTTAAATTCCGCCTTCTTTGCATATCGTATAATCGAGAGTCACTCGAGAGAGTTAGGGGCACATTAGACGGTGGAGTCGCAATGATACATTCTATATTATATGCCTTACTAGCAGACCCAGCAAACGTTGTTTTGCCCTATATATTATGAAAATTTACGGTTGTATGTATTTTTTGATGTTAAATCATAATAAAATAAAAATAAAATAAATTAACAAAATATATAAAAAAAATTAGGGTTGGACTACCCTTAGCATTTAGGGGGATGAAAAATAGATGTTGTTCGACTCTCAGACCTATCCAATATGAACACAAAATTTCATGAGAATCGGTCATCGGTCAAGCCGTTTCGGAGAAGTTTAACTACAAACACCGCGACACAAGAATTTTATATATTAGATTTACATTTAAAATGTCATTATTGACTGCGACGTCATATTTTTTTAAGTCATTGCTTGCTTTTACTTCTAAGTATACCAGTGGTCGCCCAGAGGTTGAAATTCGATCATAATTAAAAAAATAATTATTAAAGAAAACCAAAAAATAATTAAAACAAAGAACCTTTTTTTAATTTTTTAATTTAGTCAGCTTTGACAATCAACAAAATAGTCTAATACGCGTGTGCGTGTCAAATACATGGTAGTGTGTGTAATGATTTTTTAATTGATTTAATGTATTTTTATGCATAATTAAAAAAAAAACTAGCATTCTGCACTCTTTCTCTATATAAACTATAAGTGTGCGAAATTTCATACTCCTCCGTCTGCGCAATTTTCGTAAGAAGGGGTACAAAGTTTTTGCTTCACGTATTAACATATAGATAATTATGTAACTGGATATTTGAATTATGGATATCAAAATATAAGGTCCTATAAAATACTTTGAAAGGCACCTTTACAATTTTATAATTTGTGTATACAAAGTTAATTATTGAGTTTAACTCCGAACATGTTGCTTAAAACGTACAGCAAAAATTTATTTATTCTCATGTTACTGGTGTTTTGTAGAAGTAATTTTATCGGTCTTGACTTTGTTTAGTATCTGGGAATTTTTATTAATCTAGTGCGTTGTTTTAGTCAATGAATAACATTTTTTTTTCAGAATAATTAATAAATATTTTGAATTTAGAATGTTGTTTTAAAATTCAAGTGACGGGAACGTAAATAGTTCCAAAAATACGTACGAAAATAATCTGTCCGGTCTTTTGACTGGTAGAGTTAGATTTGCTTAAAAAATCAAACAATTTAATATTTCAGCCGTCGCATATGAAAATATAACGAAATAAAATGACAGTGCATGCATAAATAAAGCGATGTTTGGACATGTTTCGACGTAATTCGATCTCTGACGCCGCCCGCCCGCCCTCGGCGCTATAACTCGCTTAGACGCACTTCTCGCAAAACTAGTTTTGTTAGCAAAAAATATTTTTGTGCAATATTTTGCTCGTCCACAGCGATGTGTGATTCAATCACAAATATTTGCTTTTCGCGTAAAGGCTAAACTAAAACTGAAATTACATTTGAATACTGTCAAAATTTAAAACAAATTCGTAGCGTTTGTTCGATTTTCCGTTGTTTTCATACATTACTATTGATATTTAAAGTCACGTTGTTAGCGTCCTCCTCTATTACGAGTTCTTTGGAAAAAATGTTAGTGTTAAACACATCAGTAAATATTGGATTTAAAGTTATAAACAGATGGGGGAAGCACCTCGACCTTAGAGAAGAGCACAGCTAAACACTCTTGCTCCCGAGTAGTGTTATTTGTCATAAGACGTAGTAAAATTAAGTTAAACTTAAAAATGGGGGATTGGGGATTCCTGGGGGGATCCTGGGGGGATTGGGGATTGGGTCGGCAACGCGCTTGCGATGCTTCTGGTGTTGCAGGCGTCTATAAGCTACGGTAATCGCTTACCATCAGGTGAGCCGTACGCTTGTTTGCTGACCTAGTGAAATGTATAAAAAAAAAAAAACTTAAAAATATGGAGTAGGTATCGAGGTCGGTAATTTCAGATAAATAACTTAAACGTAATTCAGTCATTAATTAAACATAATTGACATTAAAATGGAGATTAATAAATGTTTTTTAAATTACATTTCATGGCCGCCGTCGACTGACACATTAAAAATCTAGGAACCAACGGAGATGGAATTCACAGAACTTTATAATTAAGAAGGAACTTTATCGAAAATATTAATGCCCTCATTTCACATAATATTCGTAGAATTACACAAAATTAATGGTTTGTAGAAAACATTTTAATTTAACATCTTTGTCTGACTTTGACTTCGTTTCTCTGTGTGGTATCGTGATGAGGTCACAATATAGTATTACTTAGCTGTTTGTTTATCAAGTGATGGGGGGCTTCTTGTGATGTTGTAAATTGTATTAAATTATTTATTTATTTATTTATTTTATACTTTATTGTACACCACAAATATATTACAAACAAAGCATAAAGATAGTTACAGACAGTGAAGTACAATGGGCGGACTTATGGCTAATTAGCCATTTCTTCCAGACAACCCATACATAGAAGGAAACTTATTATCTAAATTGAGTAGGTGGTGTAGATGTATAATAAACTTACATACAAATGTCTACATTCAAATACTTATAATAAAATAAAGAATTAAATTACTTAATGAAACATTTTTTTAATTATAATCATACGGGAATGCTCAACATAGTTTGAGAACTGACAAATAATTAGCACTTTTAATTTACTTTTTATACACATACGATGGAGTTATACTTTTAAGATCGCTAATTCTTATATATATTTGATGACTGTTTATTTTAATTGGTTTTAAATATGTTTTTTATTTTATTTTGGAATGTAACACTTTTTTTTGGATGTAGTGTTCAACTTAAGAAATTGTAACACTTAGCCGTATAGTATTTATTAAGATTAAGTTTATTGTATAATTATTATTAACAACGGTGGTCCTAAATAAATAAATAAAATAAATAAGCTATATTTTTGCTTTTTGTTAAATTTTTATTGTTTATATCTCACTGTTTCAGCATTCAATTTTATTTAATTATCGAGAACAATGTACATAAAGTATAAAACAATGATTTCTACAACTGTATAAATCTCCATGCGACGTTAAAGTATCGCTAGCAACATTGTTCTAGTCGCATCCTCATCTCAATTACGCAGCTGCGTACAATAACGCCTCATCATAGAAGGGCCCGCGGTCCTTTGTGTTGACCGTGTTGTGGAGTCACACGGGCGTCACGATCAATTGACGCAGTGCGCTCGGGGAGCTCACGGCCAAGAGCAGAATAATGTTTAGATATATTTATTTAAGGAAATATGTAGCTGTGAAAGATAAGAAACTATAGGGATTGATGATGGAATGAAAAAAAAAAAACCAACCTGTTACAAACAACCAAAAATTCAAACGTATTCTTCTGAAACGGTAATCATTCTGGTTACCTATTAACTAGCTAAGTAATGCCTCCTGCCTGGCGGTCCTCTGAAGCGATATATCGCGCAATTAGAAGGTAGAAACATAACAAAATTCTATTTCTCATACACTTTACGCACTCAATATTATTTGTATTTATTCCCTTTTATCTAGTTTTATTTTTTGTCTTCATTGGTTTGTCGATCGTACTTAGATGATTACTGAACTAACGAAAATTGGAACTTGTCTGTCCTTGAGGGTCCATTGGCGCTTCATTTAATGGGATAAATGGGCTTTGGCCACTTATGAGGTATTTAGCGGCTTAGGTTTAATACAGCCAAAAGCTTATAATACTTAAGGAACAAAATCACTCAAATTAAATATACAAAAAGTGTTTGTAACCGCACTGCCTACCTCGTCACTCCTTTCGAACTGATTGGTGAAAAAGAAATAGTAAGAAAACGTATATAATAATTTTTAATCCCTTTGGTTTACTTCTTCATAGCTCATGTATTATGCAAACTGTTACAAATTACCAGTTCCCATCATATTAAACAACATTACCTATAGATATAGCTAAATAATAATAAATAAGACCTCACATTATCGTTATACAGGCTCACAAGCGAAGCGGCCTCAGTGTTCGCATAAAGAAACGTTGGCGTGTGATAGTTCACTTAGAACGCCTCGCGTAGATATTTACAGCGATTTAACACAATTTCCATCGAATTAGACCCGCCCTCGTATTAACGCATCGCAAAATAATGTCTGTGGGCTTTCAAACGGATTACTGCGTAACTTATTACAAGCACAAGTGATTACTTTATTCGAGTTTGTTATAACCATAAATGAGCGGGTTTATTGCTGCAGATATATTGTACCGCGTAGCGGCAATTATGTGTATTAAAGTAACTAGTTTGGCGAATACATATAAAAAGATTACATTTGAATACAGCGGTTTGAGGCTTGGTTGAACTGCAAAGCAATAACTCAGACTAATATAGTAATCGATTTGATTTTATCGTATGTAAACTTAGAAAAGCTAGGATTATAGATAGGATTTAGTTGTAGCGAGATAGTCATGAGCACAAGATATTCATGAATTTTGTTGTGATTAAAAATTTGTGCTGCCAAACAGATCCATAGCAGATTTGCAGATAGTACAAGCGACAAATAAAACTAAAAAACATGACATATTATAAATTATAGGTAGAGACTCTACGAGCATCACGTCGAACATCTTCACCGCCTACTAACAGACAAAAGCAAGCACTCACTTAAGTCTCGACTATAAAATATACACACACCATCAAACCCTCGTTACAACGCGATACATCGCCTATCATTACAAGGGCTACATTTACATAATTAAATACCTCGAACTAATTACACCGCCCGCGTAGGCAGAGCTATCAGAGCTGGCAATTTCGATATTACCGATTCGCGGTTAATAACTGATAATTATTTACGGTGTAATCACGGATGCATGAGATACGGACTCGCTTATATCGCTTCAATATTAATAGATTAGTCAAGTTGTAAAAGCTATCTGAAATTATTGGATGTTCGAGCCTGTGGCCGCTGCGGTGGCGTGAGTTATTTGTTTTATGGTGATTGTTTTATGAATGTTTCTATTATACAGTTTGAAATTGTATTTCTACAGAGGTTGTGCGTATTATTAAAGTATTTTTGTCCTCATAAAAGGAAATGCTTTGTCCAGTGATGAAATTAAGCATATGCAATTTGGTGAAATATTTTATTTGCGTATAGATTTTATGTGTTAATCACTACATAGTATTAAACAAAGTCGCTTTCTCTGTCCCTGCACATGTATGTACGCTTAAATCTTTAAAACTACGCAACGGATTTTGATGCGGTTTTTTTAATAGATAGAATGATTCAAGAGGAAGGTTTATATGTATAATAACATCCATTACAACACACAACACACAAACACAAATAGAACAAAACCGTGTCCAACAAGTAACTCAGCAGGACAACATCACGGCTCCGCGGATGTCTCCTGGCCGCACCCTTCTGGGCCAAATAACTAGGACCATGTCTTCCTCACTGCAGAACCTGTTCAGGAATAGAGCCAACCAAAACGCACCTCCGCAACCGACTCAGAGCAGGATGACACAATCCTCGCCCAGTGAAGTGAACGGAAGTGGAGAAGTTGGTATTAGGACCAGATGCGTGGCTCTATTCATGGACAGCGAAACGGAGAGGATGGGGATAAGCTTCTGTCGCTCTGAAGAACGCAATCAGCTGGCGATTTCGCCGGGGCTCGCCTTACTGATAAACGGTAGCACCCAAAAGACAAGCATAAAGCGCACAAAAATCACAGCGCTAGCGCAAGAGCAGGAGGGCGACCCGACCTATCGTTTATTGCGGTTGAAAAACAAAGAGATCGCACTTTTCGAATGGGGAGAGACGTCCGCCTTCGCGCAGTCCAGCTTGTGGCTACAGCGCTTGGGCGAGATCCCCGGGGGAATCCCCGGAAGAATCAGTGTCGATTCGATGAGAGTCGGTTATGATAGAGGCAACGTATCGGATAGGTACGGTTGCCTAATGGCTTCTAAGAACAGTGAGGTCATTGTTTACGAAGACAGGGGGGAGGATCTTGGTTACTTAAGACCGAAATCCAAAACACCTTCATCCCCTGCATTGCCGACTGTCAGCGAACCCGCACCTAGTGGCTCGGAGCGCCTACAACAAAAGATCGAGAACCAGAAGGTTGAACAACGCAAAGCAAGGGCCGCACCTGAGTCTAAGCCGAGCTCGATGTCATTGGCGACCTTTATCCAGGCAACCATCTCCCCGAAACAAGGTAAGCTCCCGCATCACCCCTCTCCCAAAAAGGCTGGACAGGGAGAGCGACTATCGGGGACGCTGAGCGGGTTCACCAAAGACGACAGTCCGAGGCACCCGGAGGCGTCACTCGCCGCTCGAACTGGGGCCGATATGGGACAAGTAGAACCACCAAGACTTCAACCTGCGTCCACACCGTTTCAACATGCAGAGAACGCCCTAATCGAGTTCCTGGCCATAATAAAGGCAAACCGCGAGGTAAGCCTGGCCACCTGCAAAAAGATCATGCAGGCCTACCAGTACGATCACCAAAGGCTACTGGAGGTGGAACTCGAGGAAGCCGAAGCAGCCATATACAACAGCAAAACCCGACAAATACTCAAGGGCAAGATGTCGGGTAGGTATATGGCTGCATATAACACCACAGCAGGTTTTGTGAGCGCGGTCGAGTCTGAGGGGAGTGACGAGGAGTCTCAAACCTTCGACACACCTGAAGGGGACCCGGTGGTGGTAGTGGCCAGATGCACGAAAGTAATGCTGGGCGACCGGATGCTGCGGATGGCGAAAACCATCTCGGGCGACCGGGAAGCCGGTTTACCGTCCGTGACCTGGGGGCTACCATCGCTGGAGTGGATAAACGGTGTACCGGGATGCGGTAAGACAACTCGCATAGTCAGGGACTTCGATGAGGACACGGAGGTCGTGATTACGACCACAGTCGAGGCGGCCAAAGACCTAAAGGAAAAACTGGCGCACCGCTATGGCAACAAGGCCAAGCAAAAGGTGCGCACTATGGCATCCGTGCTGGTAAATGGTTTCCGTGAGGGCTCAAAAATCAAACGCCTAACGGTGGACGAAGCCCTCATGAACCATTTCGGAGCCATAGTAATGGCCGCCCGACTATCGGGAGCAGAGAAGGTAGTCCTCATTGGAGATATAAATCAGCTGCCGTACATCGACAGGGACAACCTGTTCGAAATGCGGTACCGCAGACCAAACCTGTTAACAACCATCTCATGTGAGTTGTCATGCACGCATCGTAACCCCAAAGACGTCGCCTTTGCCATCAGTGAGGTTTACAAGACCGTGTACAGCTCAAGCACAAAGATCCGATCTTTGCGAGTGGAGAGCTTCACGGGCGCGCGCATTCCTGTAGGAAGGGACCGGACCTTGTACCTGGTCTTTACGCAAGAGGAGAAGAGATTGCTGACTGACCAGGGATACGGGTCTGGTGAGGGATCGCGCGTCTTAACCATCCATGAGGCGCAGGGCCAGACCTATGAGGACGTCGTTGTCCTCCAGACGAAGACAAGGAGGCTCAAGATTCACGACAGCGTCTCGCACGCTGTAGTCGCGGTGACTAGGCATACCAACACCTGTGTCTATTACACCGACGACCGTGACGACGCAATTGGTCGCTTTGTGACGAAGGCAGCGGAAACTTCTGAAAAAGACATCCTCGAGCACAGCCTCAGGATGGCGATTCACCACAGGGATGCCGCCGTCATTGAGGGTGTGCTCGAAATGTTAAAATTGTAGCACACCTTACTTGTAGGAATAAATTGTATAAGGAAAAACTTAGGAGTAAGAAAAAAAAAAAAAAAAAAAAAAAAAAAAAAAAATACTAATAATAACATAGGTTAAGTGTATATTGTAAGTAGGCCAAGTAGGCCATAAGTGTACATATACGTTAGCTAGACAATAAGTGTACATATATTATAGATAGCAAGTAAGTGTATATATAAACATAGATAATAATAATTATTATAATAGTGACAACAATAATTAAAGTAAGGCGTAATATAATTCTATGTCTTAAGTATGTCTAAAATGTAATGTTAATGTATGTCTAAAATTGATTAAGTTTAGCATAATTTTGGTCGGTGGACTCACGTCTGCATTAGGGATACTAAGATAGAATAATTAGGTCTCTTAGTGTAAGCTGCAGTAGTGTAACAAGTAAACGATCAGTAATAAAACTAAAAATCGGAATAACAAAAGCATGGGCACTTTAAGCCTGTGGACATAACTTTATTTAAAAAAAAAAAAAAAAAAAAAAAAAAAAAAAAAAAACATCCATTAAATAGTGGAGAAATACTGTTAATTTTGAGTTTTCTAATGTTATGTCGTAAATAATTATTTATTTTTTTTCGCTTAAATTGCAAACGCAGGCTGAACCCTACGAGATTTATCAGAATAATGTACTAAGTATTGTACACATTAAAAAGGTCTACAGAAAACTCCGCTATGGTGTATGTCTATCTCTTATGGATATCCCACAATAACATTTTTTTGTCATTTACTTTTTACGACAAATAATTGCTAATTTTCAAAACGATTTTAACCAATACAGCATTAATCTTTATCTAATTAAATACCTTAAGTACATTGTTGATTTAATATAGATCTATATGTCCCTTTACAGCATATGATTTAAATGAATATTTTCGAAGATATTACAGATTTAAAAATCGCGGTACGTAGCGTTTGCGGCGGTTCCGGTCGGCTATTACTCTAAAGTTAACGCGAGCGGGCCACGGGCAGTAATGAATAAATCAAAATTACTGGATCGATTTTAATCATTTTTTCAGTGAATGATATAGGCTATAATTATATTTTATACCCGTGCGAAGCCGGAGCGGGTCGCTAGTAAAGAAATAAAAGGAGAGTTTGATATCCAATGTTGGAGATATATTAACTGTTTCAATCGCTGCTGTATAGCGATGAGAAAATTAATAATTATTAATATTGTGTATTGTGCACATAAATGAGATTTTAGACTAAATAATGAAATTATTTTGATTTATAAAAAAGTGTCAAAATAGTTTCTTTTTCTTTTTATATTCTTCCTTTTCTCATTATTCTTTTAATTTCTTTTTCTTCTTTCTTTTTATATTATAATATAAAGAGCTAATAGAGTTGAAAAAAAAATTCCTTCGAAAATTTTGCGAAATAAAATGTAATTTATATTTATAGAACTGAAAAATATATGGAGAAAGACAGAATTACGAGAATTTAAATTTAAAAATAAAATAATAATTAAAAACAAAAAACAAAAAACCCGTCTACGTGAAGAACAATTCATAGAAAATCAACTGAGAAGGCTGGATACTTGATATTTTATAAAAATTGTTCAATGTATATAAACTTGTAAGTTTTAGTCGTAATTATTAAAAAAGTAATCACGTTTATAATAGAAATAAACTTTTAGTATGTATGTATGTATGTATATGTTTAATTATTTGAATATTTATAATAAATTTGTTGTAACTTGTACACCTATGCTGACGCTAGACCATTTCCTTTGCCCTACGGTTGCCTGGAAGAGATCGCTTTTTAGCGATAAGGCTGCCCTTTGTACCTTATGAATATATTGTTAATATTTTTCTTTCTTTGCTATGTATTATTTCTGTTTTTGGTGTACAATAAAGTTTATTATTATTAATATTGCTGTTAAATGGTCCGCCAACCCGCATTGGAGCAGCGTGGTGGATTAAGCTCTGATCCTTCCCATACATGGGGAAAGAGGCCTATGCCCAGTAGTGGGATATTGCAGGCTGAAGCGTATTAAATGGTCAGTGTACAATATCTCATAACATTGATGAAATCGTCAGACTTTGAATGTAGGGTTACAGTTACTACATACTCATTAAACAGTTTTCAATACGTCATTAAATTATTACATAAGTTAAAAGTTACAAATACACACACTTTTATTTTTGATGTGACCCTGTACTGAATAATATGATTAAAAAAAATGTACACTGCGACAAAGTACAAGTACCTTGTATCTGAACAAGTGACCAGAAGGAGGTCACGGCACTTGAACGTGTTGATATTAAAACATCCCAGTTGTACAGAAAAGAACAACTTATCTGATTCAGTTAAAAGGCACCGAAAACGGCCTAGTTCCGCTCCGCAGGGCTGCCGTGTCGTGGAATATTTCGTCGGCGTGTGTGGAAACAAAAAATATTGCTCAAGATAAACTAGAGCAAGCTTTAGCAATCAACTGAGTCCGTGTTAACGGGTGAGTTGCTACAATATATGTATTGTATGTATATTGTATACTAGCTGTGTCCTCTGGTTTCATCTGCGTTAATAGGAAGAAAAAACGTTCTAAAATATTTTTAAACTATTAAAATCCATCATGGTTATCCTCCGGCGCCAGCGGGTTATGTCAGACTCCTACTGACTAAAACCCACCACGTATGAGCAGTCGTCCGCCTAGGTGGGGCGAGATGGGGTCACGCTAGCATTCGCCACCTCATTCGGCGACTTACACAAGCGGCACGACGTTCATCTATTATCTCATAAATTAAGCATAAAAACGTTATCAAACGTTTCGTATTGTAAGGTTATTTTATTTAAACTAGTGAAGTCAAATCAGTACCTTTTACAATTTTGGTATATTTCCATGAAAGCGATAATCTAAAAGTACAATCTGATTTGTATTACAATTAATACTATAATTTATTAATTTAGTTGTATGTTCGAGTAAAACCTTCACGGTACAAATGACTAGGCGTTATAACAAATCAATGGGGATAAAACTGCGACGATCTGTAATTCTAATAAAATAATATGTTTTAATTAGTTTTAATCTCTTATTATTCGTTATAATAGAAGAATAAGATAATTAGCTTATAAACTTAAGCAGGAGACTTTGCCTTTAAGAATGTTTATATCTTACAAGTAATTTGTCTACGTTGGAATTATTTCACAATGTTTTTATATTAAAAATACTTAACAGCTCATAAAACATTACGTTTTTGTCAATAAAAGCAGAATTTAATTAAAAAATACATGGCGTAATGGATTTCTCACTGAATTGTTTTGATGTCAGATTTTTTTTTACTAAACCTGTTTTTTGAGATTAGACCAATTTACCTATCATATTCTAATTAAGGGCTGTCAAAATTTTAATGACATTCTTAATTTGATTTGTTTTATCAGCCTTCGTCTTATGGTTTATTTGGATGATTTTCTATTTAATATTGAAGAATAGAGATCGCGTTGTTCTAAATTTCTGAGTATCGGCATATCAAGTCTTATTACAATCAGTTAAGCATTTTTTTTGAACAAACAGACATTAACTTACCAAACTATGATAATAATTTTTTTTATCGTAAGAATATACACAACAGATTCAATAAAACTATTTTTGCCTGTCATACTACAATTACATCGCTTCAATTTAAAATACATTGAACAACATAGTTATTCACCAATCAATCAGTCAGTTCAGCCTATCGCAGTTCACTGCTGGACATATGCCTCCTCAAAACGCCAGACGTCCCGGTTTTCTACAACCCTTAACCAGCCTACACCAGCAAGCTTACGTAGATCGTCAGTCCAGTGGGCCGAAGGACGTCCCACACTTACCAACACGTGGTCTCCACTCCAGGACACGTCTGCTTCAACGCTCATTAGTCCGATTCAACATACTAATTCTGTAGGCTATGTTGATTACTTTTGTTCTTTCATGGGTCTCATTTCTGATCTTATCTTTGAGAGTAACCCAAGCAAGCCCGTTACATTGCACGTTGAGCGGCTTTAAACTTGTGGACCAGTGCCTTCGTCAGTGTTCACGTCACGAATTATTCAAATTAAAACAATATATTTAGAAGCGGCAATAATTTAAAGTCTCAAGCAGCCCTGGTAGGTCGTCGCGAAGAACGCGCCGTCTGACCCTTGACCAAGTTTCCACAATATTAGTTCGACGTCATCGTAGACGGGCCGAATTGAGAAATACAAGAGATTGGAAACTCAGTCTATTCGATATTTCCTTTAGCTTCTAAGCTTTTATTATACTTGTCTATAACATATGTTTGAACTTTTCTTTGTTTGAAAATTATGTCCTTGGCTGTTAATTTTTTTAATACGCTAAACGTTTGCACTGCACATCACCAGTAATGTTTTGACTCTATTGAAAGCCATGAATACAAATGAAACAAATATTAGCAATTTTTTGCTAATATTCAGTAATACCTTGCCTTGACATGCCCAATCTGGCAGTTAGTTAGCAAGTTAGGTTAGCAGCAATAAGCAAGTTTGAAACCTACGAATTCTACCTAATGATATCATTGACCACTCACAAGGAGAGGGAAAAGATGGCAAACAGACTTTGAGATAAGACTTTGTGTAAATAATATACATTAGGATTCTTCCATATATTTTCGTCTCGTAACCAGCAATTTTTAAGAAAAAGTCCTTCATATTTCATTTCTCCTTTGTTAAATTCTTTGTTAAAAAATTTGACCCTGACGTCAACAGAAAAACTAAAAGAGTAACTGCGGAGCTCCTTGCCGATTCTTCTCTGTAGAATATACATACCAAATCGGTGGTAGCTTCACTTTTAAAAATAATAATCACTATTGAAATTTTAATTTATAAAATGACGATTCGAAAGTGCTTTTGAAGCCTATTTGCATAAAGTTGATTTGGACTTTGTTTTCCATTTCGCACCTTTAAAGTGAAACCGTTACTAAACGAAAATTTTCATGAATTGAGTTATCAATGCCATCTATCTAAAATAGACTTAAACTACAAGATAAGCTTGTCTTTTCTTAAAAATGTCGTATTTTACGTCATCTAGCTGTAAATTAAAGCGTTACTAAACCGAGCTATGATCGGCTCACTAAATACAATATTGTGTCTTTACCAGTAAAAACACGATCGTAGACGAGTGACGACGAAATTTTAAAACAACAGTGCTATTATTTGTATAAACACGGCTGCAAGTCACAAAAAAGGTAAGTTGTGGATTTTTTTAAAATAGGTATAGTGTTTTTATTTGTTTAGACACAGTTTTCGTGTTATAAAAGTACGCAATTCATAATTCAATTTTATTGATAATATGTTACAGTTTGTAAAATCACAGTTTACCTTTATTTTTAAGCAATTCATCCAATACTCGATCCGATACTCGAGAAGAAAATCTTATTGTACAAGGTCCTAGCAGTAGAACAAGATCCCATTCAACTAGCTCAGAATCATCTTCGAGTTCATCATCAATAAGTTCAAGTTCATCATCTTCATCTAGTTCATTTGAATCGGGTAAGGACTTCTCCCCTGATGAAGCAGATTGCGATCCTGATTACGTACCGGCAACCCCACCTAGGCATATATCATTTAGCCCAACACCTCAAAGTAGTATTTCTATGCAACTATTAGTTGAAAAAAAAGGATAATTTGGGTTCTCCAAAAGATAACAGAACTCCGAAAAAACGAAGTCGCAAAGGGTTTAAAAAACTATCAGTGATGCAAGATGCTAAAAAACTTCGTAATAGTGGTCAGCAATATACTTCAGTTTCCAAGTGTAAAAAAAGTCATGCCAAAGAAGCAGATAGGACCGCCATGTAGGGAAAAATGTAGATTAAAGTGCAGCGAAATAATCAAACAGGAAGACCGAGAAATAATTTTTGACAATTTTTAAAAATTGGGAGACCTATCTAGACAAAGAAATTATATTGCAAAATGTATTGAGGTTATTAAACCCAGATATCAGTATAAAGTTCATTACAGTAATAGAGGACCTAAACATTCATTTTCATTCCAGATCAATAATTGTAAGCGCCGTGTATGTAAAACTTTCTTTAAAAACACATTGGCTATTAGTAATCGACCTATCGCAACTGTTATATCAAAAAAAAAACCAATCGGGAACGGTTGACGAAGAACTAAGGGGTAAACATGGGAAACACAACAAAGTCAGCTTAGATATCATTAAAAGCATAAAAAAGCATATAGACTCAATCCCAAGGATATATCCCAAGGATATGTACTGATTGATATTATTATTCCAAGTGATTGTCAGGATCTCTCTTTATTTTGTAATAAAACATTATTAATTAAATGTTAGTTTTTATTTAAATTTATTTAGTAATATTATAACACCCCATTAATGCCAACAGCTTGTACAAATCGAACCCGCACACCATCGGTGTTTTAGGCGACTACACGCATCACTACACCAGAGTGGTTGCTATATAATATTATACCATAATGAACAAATAAAATTAATTGTAAAGTGTTACTATAATAATATAAATCAAAATAAATAATGCTGTAAATAAAAAAAAAATACTTTTTTAAATCACATGTCATAATATAAACAGAGATCTATCATAGGATCTCATTAAATATCTTAAAGAATCCCGAACTCAGACTCTATTGAGAAAAAACAGTGACTTTTTTCTAATATTCGCTCTCCTGTAAAATTTCATAATTTCGTTTAGTAACGGTTTCACTTTAAAGGTGCGATTTGATCTTGCTTGACAATTTAAAACTCGTGTCCTCTACTTATCATTCAAATAAAACGAAACATCTCAAATATAATCGCCTTAAATCAACCGCATCGCAAGTAAACAGTTTTTAATTACAAACGATCGGAAGGCGCGAGGATCTGCCATAGCGTGCCTGGCGCACTCGCGGCGTCCGCCGGAACCGCTCAAGTCGTATTTGCGTCACACCGCCTTAAAGTGCAGCCTTGCAAACTAAACGTCGTAAACCATACAACCGACACCCATCCTTAACCTGCAAGTCATAAGAGCCATTCTCCCATTACCAGAAGTGTGCGGCACTGGCCTCGGTTCGTAGGGAACATTTTGACATGTTCTAGCCTCAGCGAGCGATCGTTGCAAATTGAAAGTCTTAAACCGACTAGACAGCAACAGATAATAGTCCTAAGTGTTATTTAAATAAGGGCCATTTCGTCGTGACCTTTTCTAGTCACAAGCTACAGTCTTGTTAAATTCTAATGTCAGTATAAAGTGTGGGAATTCGAATCTTACCTTTGTCTAAATAAGAAGCATTTCGCTGTAAGCCGACGTAATACAGCCTTGGAGTCTCTTTAGGTAGATAGTAGCAGTTGTAAGCCACAATTTGAATAGCTGTCCTAAATACTCAAGGTACGAGACGTTCTGCCGACTGGATCTTCGAGTTCTAATTATATGAAGTGTCGTAAACGTTAAAATAAAATGATGCTTCTTTCTTAAGAAACAAAGTTCCTTTAATTACGCCTTCAAGTAAATCTTCGATCGGTCGCGAGTGTCGGAGCGAATCAGCAAATATTTTGTACTTGAACGATATCGAATGTATTGAAATCATTATAAAAGTACTTCGGAACGTGCTTCAGAATGTATTCCATCAGCGTTATCTCGGCGATCGGATCAGATACGGCGAGAGGAGATTTTTCAATTTGTTCATTTCTTAACTGATTCTGTTATTCTATTCAACACGTGAAATAAAATTTCTATTAACTTTTGATGTAAAACAATACAATACAATACAACGAGTCTATGTTTTCCTATTAACTATAATGTGTTTTACTGATAATAATATAGTTTAAGGAAATTTATACCGATACATACACAATTATATAACATAGTCATGAGACCTGATTATGGTTCACACTCGCGGGTCAGTTGTTTCATGTTTTTGTATGGAGGTTTAAATATATTCTAAAACATTTCTCGAAATATCTTCCTTACCCCCTGAATAAAAATAATGAAGTTTGAAAATTTTACATTTTTAAACAGCAAAATAAAAAAATGCCACAGAAATGTACAATTACAAAAGATAATATAAATATAATGAACTAATTAGCACGGAGCGCAGAGACAGCTGCCCGGCAGACACGCTCGCATTCCACACTAATTAGTATAAATATATTATATCTACACAGCATATATATGTATACATATGTATATAACTAACATATATAAATTTTACTGTATCACCATCATCATCACTTTACTTAAGCCTATCGCAATCCACTGCTGGACATAAGCCAGTTCGTGCCGAAAATGGCGGGAACTCATGTGTGTTGCCCATAGTCACCACGCTGGGCTGACGGGTTGGTGACCGGAATTTTACTGTATACATGATGAAATTATGATTTGAAGTTTTGGGTGATAGGTATTTGAGAAAATTGAATCATGGGCATTGAATGAGAGCAAAAAAAGCAAAAAAATAATTATAATATATATAGGTTTACTTTGTATTTGTAGACACATTTTTTTTAATCCATAGATTTTATGGAATGAAATCGCGGTACTTAGGAAAGGTTTTCACGAGAAAATAATCACGAATAAAAGCCAGTTTAAAATTATTTTTGCCCATATATGCAAAGTAAAATTATATTTTGTAGTTTGCCATTTTTTTATTTTAAGTAAAAATATCATTAAAAAGATCAATTCATTAAAATATGAGAGTAAGTCATCATGATGTATTCTCGGAATCTACATGTTACACATGTTACACATGTGCACCTCGCTGTATTATGTATGTAACCTTTGTTTGTATAATATCGTACTAAATATATAAAATTTGTTTAAAATAATTGTGTTTGCTCGCAAACGAAAAAAAAACCGACTTCATTCACATCGACGAGTAATACAACGTAGATCGACGAAAAACTAGTCAAGTAACGACGCGTTATCAAAGATTACTCAAAAAGTAGTTATCAGATCTTGATAAAATTTATATGTGACCACATGACAAACATCAGCTTTCGATTAAATTAAAAATTATTAAAATCGGTACACCCAGTAAAAAGTTATTGCGGATTTTCAAGAAGTTCCCTTGATTTCTCTGGGATCCCATCATCAGATCCTGGTTTCCTTATCATGATACTAAACTAAGGATATCTCCTTTCCAACAAAAAAAGAATTATCAAAATCGATACATTCAGTAGAAAGTTATGCGGTATAATACAACGTAGGTCGACGAAAAAAGCGTCAAGTAAAAACGCGTTATTAGATATAGCTCGAAAAGTAGTTGTTAGATCTCAAATAAATTTAAATGGGACCAATTGGCACACACCACCTTTCGATTAAAAGAAAATTTGTCGAAATCGCTCCACCCAGTCAAAAGTTCTGATGTAACATACATAAAAAAAAAATACAGTCGAATTGAGAACCTCCTCCTTTTTTGGAAGTCGGTTAAAAATATCTAAAAAAGTGGGGCTTAAACATAACTCCACATACCATACCAGCAGAGTATGATTCAGCCTGCAACACCCCACTACTGGGCATATGCGTCTTTCTCCACGTAGGAGAAAGATATAAGATGGGAAAGTAGCCTTTAATGGTAGACTATTCGACACCCTACATCTAAATCTATTAAAATAATATATTAAATTACATTCCATTTAAGGTCTGCCATGGTTATTCAAGATTTACATAATTAATTATTGATGTTATATTTTTTAATAATTCTATATTATTGTTTCCTAACATTTTACCCGAATTTGACCCATTATAATGAAACAAATTTTTCGAATTTTATCGCGGTTTATTAAGTTTTTTAGATGCCCGGCTTTTCGGAAACTTCACAGCAACCATGGTCAAGGGACGGTTTAAAAAATTTAATATGCCGCGATAAAATCCGAAAAAGTTATTTCGTTATGATTCTACCATATGTTACGAATAATTACAGATTAGAAAATATTCAAAGTTTAAGAACCGTTGCTTGTGTGACATACATTTCACTATTTTTTTTGTGTGTGTGACAAACTTAGTACAGTATATACGTAGAAGCTAAAAATCGATAAATATGATTGAAAGTAAAACAGTGATTAGTACCGATTTCAGCGAGCGGTCGTTACGCGACGAACTTTCAAAGTTAGAATGTCAATAATATACGATTTTATTTGAAGGCAATTATTTGACTCGACTGAGCGTAAAAAATTCTTTAATGGCGGGCGTTTTAGTAGAAGAAGTCGTTTTAACTGCATTTTCGTTCGACTTTATTTTCGCACATTTTACGTATTTGAATCATTTTTTTTATGTCACTAGGTCGGCAAACAAGCGTACGGCTCACCTGATGGTAAGCGATTACCATAGCTTATAGACACCTGCAACACCAGAAGCATCGCAAGCGCGTTGCCGACCCGATCCCCAATCCCCCCAGGAGCTCTGGTCACCTTACTCACCAACAGGAACACAATACTGCTTGAAAACAGTATTATTTAGCTGTGATGTTCTGTAAGGTCGAGGTACTACCCCAGTCGGGCTGCTCCATATTTTGAGCAGGAAATTTCTGCTGTGCCCTACCTCAGTCAGTCCAAATTATTTCGAAAACTATTATTTTAATGATGTAAAATTACGCTCAATTTTGGTAATAAGCTTAGTTTGTTTATTAGTATACTCGTTTTGAACACATTTTGAGAGGAAGTACCCTCGTTGGTAGAGTGTGTGCTCCGAGCTCGCGATAGCTTCACGTAGCACAGTTACAGTAATATTACAAATCAAAGTACTTGTACAAGTACTTGAATGAAGTGTATTTGAGTTTGAGTTTATCCAATTTGGCCACGCACGCGTGCCCAGCGCTTAACACAAGCGAACTTTGTAATACTGAACATTTTCAGCGCTAAAACTTTATTCATCAAACTCGTCACGCTTTGAACGAATTCAAAAAGTCGACTACAGGTTAACATTTACGATTCGTTTCGTTTCTGTGTCGCGTGTGAGTGGCGCGGATACGTTACAAATAGCATTTATAAAAATCCAAAAATTTTTCGTCTATAATTTGACAAAAGTAAGGAAAAAAGGTCTTATAACATTTTAACGATCAGTTCTTAGACTGAATAAATAATACTTTATTTTTATTGTACTAATTATAGTAAAATGTTAATTTACAATGAATATACCATAGCAACATAACTGTGTTCATACAAAACTGCCCCGCAGAAGATGCAGAAAGCTATCCGAGAAATGTGAGATTCACCAAAGCATACAAATTTGTACCTTACAGTAAAACATACACTAGTAAGTATAGATACTACAATATTCATCTTGTTAAGTAAAGCACCGACAGCAATAAGAATGTAAATATAAATGAAAGTTTATCTGAATAATGTACAAAACGTACTTTGAAGGAAGTAAAATTCCAAGCATAGGTTAATCAAACGTCTGAAATTTGTCACGCCGAGTCCATCGATAAGCGTATTTACAGAAACGTCAATACATCACTAACGGCCCTTCGGCATCGTGCCGCGAATACATAACAGCCAATAAAAGAGGACTGACGAGGGACCAGGACCTGCCAGCCACACGCGCTCTTAGAAAAATGGAGAGCTCCTCAGATGACAACAGCACACTTTACAAAATACAGTTATAAAACAATATACTTTAAATACGTTACAACGTTTAAAAAATTGCTCAAATTCCATTTAATTTTTTTTAATCAAAATTTTACTAAGTTAAGGTTTAATACTTAAAGTTTTTTTTTGTTTTTATATCAGATATTTCAACTTCATAATATTAATAATCAATAATAAATAAATAAATATCCACACAATACACACTCGGTCGTCTGTTCCTAAAGTAAGCAACTTAATGCTTGTGTTATAGGTAATAGCCGACTGGTATGCCTACAATTTTTTTTTCGATAAACATATTTATAAATCTATACATATAATAAAATGGTAGGAAAGTCAAAAGCGTACATTGAATATTTTTTTAAAATAATATTTGAGGTGTGATTTACAATCGATACCGAAGCCAAAAATATAGATTTAGAATTTTTGTCTGTTTGTCTGTATGTATGTCCGGGATAAACTCAAAAAGTACTCCATGGATTTATTTCAAATTTGGTACGAATATTATTAAGAAGTCGGGCCAACATATAGGCTACATATTATCACGTTATCACCTACGGGGAACGAGCAGTGAACCTTTATTTCCTCAACGCATTCTGTAACAACGTGTAATCTAACGACGCATATTTGAATGTTGTTGTTATTATGTTAATAACCATGCTATAAGCTAACTTCATACTATAAATAAAGACATTCTGTAGTATATTTTGTATCAGCATTGCACCCGTGCGAAGCCGGGGCGGGTCGCTAGTAATACATAAATAAATAAATAAATAAATATATTACACCTTTAGTGAGAGAATTCTTAAAATCGGTGTACTTTTCAGATTTATCCATCACACATCTATACCAACTAGCGGTCGCTCAGTGGTCGAAATTCGACCATAATTAATTTAAATTATAAGTTTAAACATTAAATATAAGAGTACATATATATGCGTGTGTGTCAAATACATGGTAGTGTGTGTTTTGTTTTTTGTTTAATTTAATGTTTTTTTATGCATAATTTTAAAAAACATTATCATTCACTTGCACTCCTTCTCTATATAAACTATAAGTGTATGATATTTCAAAGTCGTCCGTGTAATTTTCGTAAAAAGGGGTACAAAGTTTATGCTTCACGTATTAGTAAATATGTATAAATAAATAAAATTGGAGTGTCTGTTTGTAATATTAAAATAACCGCTTTTTACTAAATGCATATGGATGTATACACGGTTCATATACCAAAATAACATTTTTTTAGAATTTTTACCTGTCTGTCTGTCTGTCTATTTGTTCCGGCTAATCTCTGAAACGGCTGGACCAATTTTGACGGGACTTTCACTGGCAGATAACTGATGTAATAACTTAGGCTACATTTATTTTAGAATTTTTTTATTTTATGACTCTGCAAACTGAACAATAACTTCTTTGTTAACCTTTAAGTATGGACGTCATTTTTTCTTAACACTACTGTGGACGTGTAGTCTCACAGGCTCCTATATACACACAATTTTTTTTTGGAGAGTTTGATATAAGATCGCTTTAAAACTAATTACGTTTTAAAGTTATGTAGTTTAGCAATTAAACAACGTGCTTATATAATCAAATTTTATTTTAAAAAATTATAGAAATATTAAAAATCCAAAATTATGGCTCTTTTCAATCGAAATCTACTTAGGTTACATTTTTAGGTAATAAAAGCAGCCAAACTTATTCCTATAACAAAATAAGTCTATTTTTTTCAAAATATAATGTATAAAAAACCAAAAACACAAAAGAACTACTTCATATAACAAATATAAAAAAAATTGACAACAGTCAAATAACGTAAATTTATTGGCAGTCAGTGCACAAAGGTCTAGAACATTGGAGACACACAGGTTTGTTGCACCCAATAGAAACATGGATAATCATCGTATGTTTTTTCGTGGAACAGATTTTATATGCTCTTCTGGTTTCTTGACTGGTTTCTTGATCCTAGACATCTTTTGTAACCATATAAATACCTAAAACTAGAGTCATGGTCAACCTCAGCTCTCCTGACAGTCGTGTATTTATAAAACGTCTTTGCACACAAGGCACCACGCACATGTACTAATTTTTTAAATCTCTTTCCGCAGCTTTTGTTTGGTGCATCTTATATAAGATGTATGCATTCATGGTACTCAAGTCTAGGACACGATAGGAGGAGGACACGATATAGCAACACCATAGGCTATCTCTATAACTACAAGATTCTTCTCCTATGTCTTGGTCTTGGTCCTGGTCATCATCACTGTCACTGTCATGATTTTGTATCAGTTTGGACTCCAATATAAAAAAAAAATCTTCAGTACTCTCTTCATTGTCAGACTGATCCGAAGCTAATAACAACTAACTCACTTCACCACAAAAGTGGATGTCCTGCACAAAAATCTTTCTCACAGGGTCCTGAACAGTACTCGTAGATGGTCGTTTTGATTTAGAACTACCGGCTTTATTGTTTTTTGACATTTTGTACTTCAAAATCTGATACAAACGTAATCGCTCTTGTAAATTATATCATAGGGCAAAAATGGACGTGTAGCCTGACAGGCTCCGGTCAATATTTTGATGGTCATAACTTAGGTGATATTCATTGGAAGACGCAAACTCCTCTCTCGTTGGTAGTTTTACAACTAAAACAAAAGCTACTGAGCCGCTCAACCGCTAGGAGTTAGGGCAAATAGGTGAAACTAGGAAAACGAAAACATCGAGTAGCCTGTGAGACTCCACGTCCATACTTAAAGGTTAAATTCCATGTGGATGAAGTCGCGGGCACAGCTAGTTAAAAATAAAAATCTTCTTCTTTACGATATCAAAATATAGATTTTATTTTTTGTTATAAGAAAGAAACAATCATATTATTCGACGAAATATTTACATCCATGGGTAAATAATAAACGAATATAATAGGTATGAGTGATATTTTAGTTAAAGCGCTTTGCTCCAACTTAACCACTAAAGACAGTCATTTGTTAATGTGAGTTAGGAATATTTAAGCGACGGAGCTAAATATGAAATGTGAAATATTACATTCTGTAACCGAATACTCGTGTCTCATTAAAGTCACAGTTTGAAATAGTTCAAAATTATTTGAAAACCGTAAGAGTCTTGACAGAATTCAAAATTCTATTTTTCGAGAATTTCTGATTAAAATAGTTATTATTAATCTATATACTAATTTAATCGCAATCAAGTAGAGTAGTAAGTTCATAATTGAATATTTTTTCAATATCGAAGTTCTATAAAGATGAAAGTCAATAATATTGTTTTTATGAATATTTGTGTATTTTGTGTTTATTAAAAATTCATTATAACATGATATTGAATTATGTAGTTTATTTTACGTATAAGATCACAATACAAATCAAAAAGGTATAGCTCAAATCCACAGTCAACTTGTAAATATTTAAGTAGCTACAACATTGTCATAATTACCTTATACTTTAAACGAGCAATTCTTGTATATATATAATCTGAATCTCGGAAACGGCTCCAAAATTTTTCATGTAATTTTGTATGCAGGGGATTTCGGGGGCGATAAATCGACATAGCTAGATTTTTAGAAAATGTCGTTTATCCTTGTTTTTAGGCAATATAAAAATGGCTACAATATCGTTAGAATACGAAGGTAAATTTTGCATTTGTTAGTAAAATTATAATAGCTCAGGTGGGAAATCAGCCGCTCAGGATCGACCGAGAAGACCGCGGTTCGAATCCCTATGTCTCCAGATTGATTATTTTTTCCTTCTTTTATCTAATTGAACTTATGATTTTTTTTTTGAAAATAGCCAGTTTATATTTTTTATTATTATGTCGGTAAAATCGGAAAATATTATTCACATTTTATCAATATGTAATTCGTATTTAAATATGATTTCCAAAAAACACAATTTGCTAAAAATACCGAGCTCGGTCACCCAGGTACTAATCACTTAAATGTCATCTACAAAGTGATCTTATATAAAGGATAGCTGTTACTAAGCTGTTACTTCTCTTCATTTGAAAAACAGCTTTACGACTTGGTTACTTTAAATTAGTTCAATTTGAATGTTATATCCTTTAACCTTTCTAAAGTGAGACATTCGCGTGGAGCAAAAAACTAGCTGAAAGTGTCAGCATTTCTGCAAAGCAGCTTATTTTCTTAAAAAAGAATGTTAACTAAGTTTTTAAAACTAACATTATAAATTCCCTAAAGCACCCAGTTACGTAATTTAACTCGGTTGCTTCGTAGCGCTGATGCTACGAGCTACGACAGCTACGGCGCTACGACGTTACGAGCTACGAGCTACGTAAATATCATTAGGTTGAGTGGATTTATTATAATCAGAAATGTTAAATATATTTTAATATATGCGCCCGTGTTGATGTTTAAATTATTACAGCCGCTAGTTACTAAGTTTAGTACTTAGGGGCTTCGACCGTAATAGTTTACTGACAATTTGCATCGCAACCTTTGAATAATTAATATAATTTAATTTACATGAATTCGTCTTTGAAAAGTTACTTATGTATTAGAAACTAATTTAATTACAATATCTTTTATTAGTTATTATAATTGAGGGCAATAAATAGTCTGGTACAAAGTCATACTGCATCTTATTTGGGCGTCGTGGACGGGTCCATAACATTTACGTTTGATGCTATTATTATTTCATTTGTAGTGCTATAAATTTTATTTATTTGAAAAATAGCTGAGTGAGAGAGTTAATTTGGATACATTAACACATAAATTTTATTTTAACGATCAAATAATATGAATGTAAAGACTGACCTTTGACGTGATGTGCGGCTAGCAAGAGCGCGGCGGTGATCATGTGCAGCCGCCACACGCTCGTGCGCATAGTGCACGCACCACCTGGACACACAAACACATTGTATTAGAACCTGGGGCACACAAACACACTGTATTAGAACCTGGGGCACACAAACACATTGTATTAGAACCTGGGGCACACAAACACATTGTATTAGAACCTGGGGCACACACACAGTCGCATTAGTACCTGGATCATATATATTACTTTAACTGAGGTAGGGTACATCATATATTGCTCAAAATCGGCTCAGGTTGCTCCATATTTTGAGTTAGATATTTCCTGCTGTGCACTACCTCAGTTAACTTCATAAATAACTTTCTTCTAATTCTTTATTGCTGTTCACTAATTGCTGTGTGACTACGGCAATAAGAATATAACCACCCCCTCTTTTCCTGTGGGTGTCGTAAGAGGCGACTAAGGGATAACACAGTTTCACTGCCACCTTGGAACTTAAAAAGTCGACCGATGGTGGGGTAACTATCCAACTGCTGGCTTTGAAATACACAGGCCAAAGAGGCTTGCCCAGCGTGGTGACTATGGGCAAAACACATGAGTTCATGACATTTTTGGTACGAACTTATGGAAGCCTATGTCCAGCAATGGACTGCGACAGAAATGATGATGTCCACTAATTATGTCACACGAGTGCTTGTAACCTCATCTGCACATATCACTGCCATTTTAAATCAGTTTTAAACACAAAATAATTCCATAATCATTTAGTGTCAAAATAGTAATTATTGAGGTTTCCCCAATTTTGTGTCTTAATGCAGTATACTACGGAATTTTTTTTTAACTTCCTACCCTAAGCCTCTGACGCAATTTGTAAATATTACCTGTGACGTAATTAGGGAATTTACTTTTTTTATTTTTAATTGTAGTTTGATTTTATTTTTATTTTATTGAATTTAAGTCAGACTTGGTAGAGTAATTTTTTTAAAGCAATTTATTATTATTTTTTATGTCACTACGTCGACAAACAAGCGTACGGCTCACCTGATGGTAAGCGATTACCGTAGCTTATAGACGCCTGCAACACCAGAAGCATCGCAAGCGCGTTGCCGACCCAATCCCCAATCCCCCCAGGAGCTCTGGTCACCTTACTCACCAACAGGAACACAATACTGCTTGAAAACAGTATTATTTAGCTGTGATCATCTGTAAGGTCGAGGTACTACCCCAGTCGGGCTGCTCCATATTTTGAGTAGGAAATTCCTGCTGTGCCCTACCTCAGTTAAGTAATATAGAAATAACAACCTTGATTGTCTTCATGAAAGTTATCTTTAACTACAGTAGTTATATAAAATTACAGAGTATTTTGATTAAGAATAATAATGCTGTGACGCGGGCGACACAGTTCTCCGCAACGTAGTTCAAGAGAAAATTTTATGTCTTTATGCTTTTATAGTGACGTTAGTTGACTAATACGCTGCAACAGGTTTTATGATTGTAACGATACACAGTCAAATATTTATTTTAGAGATTTAATATTTACTAATTAAAAAAAACTGCCAAATATTATGGTTGTAAGAATATTTTTTAAAATATAATATTAAAAACAAAATTAATTTGAAATGGGTAAATGAAATATAGTTTTATTGCACACAAAAATTATTAGTGGATAAAAAAAAATGAAAGCATTATGCCCTAATAGAGCGATCTCGTCTAAATTTCTGCGTGGCATGTTACAATATAATACATAGTTACTAATTTTAATACAATTATTTAACCGACTTCAAAAAAGGAGGAGATTACTCAATTCGACCATATATATTATATATATATATATATATATATATATATATATATATTTATTTTTTCTTAATGTATGTACCGGGATAACTTCGATTTTGATAATTATTTTTTTTTGTTGGAAAGGAGATATCCCAACTTACGTGTTTTTTTTTTAGTTTGCGAGAAAACACAATTATCATACTTCTAGTACATCATACATTAATAACAGTACCTGGATTACCGATCTTAGCTCGTTTTTTTTGGTAAACGTGTTTTTTGAAAAAAAAATAATAACATACTGATGAAATATGAATAATATTTTTCGATCTTACCGACATTATAATAATAAAATATAAACTGGTTATTTTAATAAAAAATCACGAAAGTAATTAGAAAAAAAAAGGAAAAAATAATCGGACTGGAGACAATACCCGATTTCCCACCTGACCTATTATAACTTTATAAATCGTCCCGAAATTTACCTTCGTATTCTAATGACATTGTAGCAGTTTTTAATTTTCTGAAAACACGGATAAAACGATATTTTCTAAAAATGAATTCCTAGCTAGATCGATTTTTCGCCCTCGAAACCCCCCTGCATAATAAATTTCATGAAAATCGTTGGAAGTATTTCCAAGATTCAGATTATATACAAACAAGAATTGCTCGTTCGAAGGTGATAGATTATAATGCTTATAATTTGCACGGTAATGGCGGCAACCGCACCACAACGGGCTTATTTTAGTTTCAGTTGATAACTGTTAATCTATCAAAGGCTCTCGACCCTCCAACTTAGTTGTACCTAAATTAGGGTCTCGCAGAGGCGGTGAGCGGGAGTTATCGAGGGTTCATTAGCGTCGGATATTGGTTCTAATGAAGTAACCCTCACGACCGATACACCCTTCCGCAACTGGTACTACACGTCGCTCCGGCTGGGTGAATATCGGTCAAGATGATTTTAATTGATATTTGGTATGAGACTGAATATGTGAATCAGGTAAGTTTGTGAACATATGCTTGAACGTTAAAATTATTTTTAGTATTTTCTTCGCTTGATCAGTTTTATTTGAGATATGAAGAGTTAATACTCCTTTTTTGACATAGGTTAGGAAGACCGTGAAAGGAATAGAAAACAAAAATTATTGGGTTTTCCCAAATTAAATTAGCTGACTTCAATTACATCGACAAATAATAGAACGTTGGTAGTAAAACACTTAATTAAATGAAACCACATGAAAAACAAAAGTGATCAAAATCGGTCTACCAATTAAAACGTTATGACTTAGCACACATATAAAATACAGACGAAATGTGAACTGTCTCCTTTTTTAGAAGTCGATAAATGAACACAAACTGAGACCAAGGAGAACTAAAACGGGTCTATATAACATAAATAATACTACAAATTTTATGAATCGCCTCTATTTTATGAAAAAAATGCCAAGTATTTTTAAAAATTGACCAAATTTAAATCTTAACTTGGCTATTGAAGTTTAATATCTCAGAAATTAAAATTAATTTAACACAAAATTACTAACACAACGAATAATTTCTAAACACAAACAGGAAGGAACTGAATATTTTATGTGTATATTTATGTGTGTATATTTTTATCGAAACTAAAAAGAACCCAAGGTCATGCCGTGACTGGAGCCCATCAGCCCACGCGGGTTTCCCTAAGTAGCAGTTGTGTCACTAATCTCAATCGACAATACGACATCTGTATTGAAATAAAGACTTCGTTAAATGTATTTTCGTGTCGAAATGTTCTTTTTAATAATGTTTTGTCTCGGACGATATATAAGATCTTGTGTTTGCGGAAATCAAGAGAAATTTCGAATATTATTTATTATTACCGAGAAGTAATTGATACATCTGTTGGGAAAATATAGAGTTTCACTTAATGAAATGTTTAGAATAATATACTAAGCAGTCAATATGAAGAGCGTAGTAAGTTCGTAAGCGTTGGGGTGTACGCGTCGAAACCATACTTCACTTAACCACAATATATATTTTTTTTCAACTAGATCGGCAAACAAGTATACAGCTCATTTGAAGGTAAGCTTTTACAGGTTATAGACATTTGCAACACCAGAAAATCGCAAGCACGTTGCTTTTCCCCCAGGAATCTGCTTACCTTACTCACCACAGGCACACAACACTACTTGAAAGCAGTATTATGTAGCTGTCATCTTCTGTAAGATTAAGGTACCTTCCTCAGTCGGCCTGCTCCAGACTTTAGGTACGATATTTCTTACTGTGGCCCTACCTCAGTTGAATTGACAAAAATTAACATGGGTTAATAGAATAATGATAAATAATTTGCTTCAGCCTGTAATATCCCACTACTGGGCATAGGCCTCTTTCCCTATGTAGGAGAAGGATCAGAGCTTAATCCACCACGCTGCTCAAATGCGGGTTGGCGGATATATTCCCTACTATGACTAACGATCGCTATCAGGTGTACATGATAACAACCGGGCCCGACGGCTTAATGTGTTCTCTGAGGCGCGGTGGGGAGACCCACTAGGACTGCACAAACACCCAGACGACGGCAAACACCTGTATGGCCAATACAATTGTTTGTCATGTGCGGGATCGAACTCACAACCGCCAGCGCAACAGGCACGATCCATGGCTGTAAACGTTGAGTAATAAATAATTAAACACCTTTTCTTATTTTTTAGTACGATGAAAATTCTATAACGATGGCACGGAAATAAACAGAATAAACAATCAGACAAAAGAAACGCCTTCGTAACCTTTGTAAAGATGTTATTATATTCGAAATATTAATATTCTCGTTACAACGAATATACTTCTCGCCTACGAGCTTATTATATGTATATAATATGATATTCATAAGCTACGGTACTGTTAATCAAAACGAATCTCCAAATCAAACAGAAAATAAGGCCAGCTAAGTTACAGACATATTCCGATAAGCAGGTCCACTAATAGTAGTCACTGGTGAGCACATCCACATTGGAGCGATGTTATCAGCGTCGCACGAGTATCGATGCGTCACGCTTATCGGTCAAGTCGCGGCCGCTCTAGATGCGACGTCACACGCCGGCTATCAGACGAGTGATTTATAGCGTTTAGTGTTGTTTAGTCAGAGGAATACGTTACACGACATCTAGTTGAGATAAATCGCTAATGATGTCGAGCAAATTTGAAATTTGTGTTGTGAATTTTTTCGCCTGTAATATATGAGTATAAATATTTTAAAAGAATCTCTAAATTATTAATATCTTCCTATATGCTCAGTCTCATAATTCTGTTTGATTGCAAATAAAAACAAACCGACTATAAATAAACATTATTAGGGGTACCTTAAAATTCAAATTGATTTTCTCGCTTTTTCGAAGTCGATTAAATTAGTGGTATTCATTTACAAAAAGACTGACAAAGAATTTGTAGTAGAAAGGTTTTATTGCCTGTTTTATTGATCAAAGGAAACAAAAATACAAAACTGTGTACTTGATTTATTAACAAGACGTTATCAATAACAGATACCAGTCAACTATAATTTAACGAAATTTAATGAAAGGATTCGAAACAATTAATCAAAACCGATTACTACATTGTTCTTACTAAATTAATCAGTTTAAATAGATTAAGTCAATGAAACATCGCCGGTGCTTAAAAGGAAATGTCACTTAACTACAATTGTATTTTAACTACAATTTACTAGAAATCTGACGAATATTTTTAACGAGCTGGCTTATCACGGCTGTATCAGCCGAAAAGCCGACCAGACAAATTATTTCGTTAATAACGTTAATATTATCAATTATGATGCCATCTTGAAAATGTAAGCCGTTTAATTAAGGGACGTTTTATAGGTATAATAGTTAAATACGCAGAATTTCGTCTTTTTTTTAGTGTAAGACAGGCCATATTGTTACGAAAAACCGATAGCCGATGGGAAAGAAAGGTCCTCGAATGGCGACGTCTTGGCAAAAGAAGCACAGACCAGCGTGGACTAATCAGGTGGAATGAGGTCTTGAAGAAGACAGCCGCTGGATTCAGAGAGCGCAGAACAGGACGGGGTGGCGAAAATTATCGGAGGTCTATGTTTAGCAGTAACTGTTAAAGGCTAATAGATATATATGAATGGAGGCGTTATGTAGAATATGATATAATAGTATAACAGAGACATAAAAGGCAAAAGTTGCAAGGGTTCAAAGTTAAAGTTTAGTTTTAGCTTTCAAATAAAAACTGTTATCTAATCTTCTAACCTCTGAGCTAATAACATCGGCGAGGCCAAATGGCGAATATCGGATACAAGCTGAGCCATTTTACAAATAGGCGAACTTCGTACGAGTTCCGGATTACTAATCTGATATGGAAATGTGCTTCGAAAAGAAAAGTTTTCATACAAAACGTCGAATATCATGTCGCTCGGATATTACGAGGAATTGGAAATGTTTTATGATTTGTTTGCAAATGGACTTGTAGCTGTCGCCTGAACGATACGTGTGCTGATGGATTTGATCACGTTATTCTCGATTATTGTTCTTAAGTGTACATTACATGTGCATATGTGAATAATTGAAAGTAAGTTGTACTAAATATGAGGGTAGGTGTGTGTTGTGACAGTAAGTAGTTATGTTTGTTAATATCTTTATTGATTTATTTTAATTGGACGTTACTTCTTAAGATTCGATTTTCATATAAGGCCTCCAGAATATGAAGGAGTGAATGAATATAAGGAGTAAAATCTACTGAACGAATGACGTTGTTACGTTTCTTGTAACGCCATCTATATCGTAAAGTCTAAAGGCGTAACAACGTTTTCTAATAACGCCATCATGTTGTAACGTATCATCGATAGATGGCGATATTTGAATCGTTTATTTACCATTTGATATTTTAGTATTAATCTTTTTCTTAGACTAGTAAGCCTTTTTGTGCCTATTTAGACAGTCGATCTGAAGGATCGTGTGTTGGAGCTGACATACACACTTTTTTCACAAGTAAAATGATTACGACATTTGTTACCTTAGGTTGGATTATCTGTGGCTTTGGGGTTAAAAATGTTTTATTCGAAAATAGAATATTTTAAATATGACCATACCAATAAATCATTATATTTTATGTAATGGTTCGCTTCCCGATTATATTTACCTGTTGTTATACCATATGTATCCTTCGTATGGTAGTCTTTATCACGTACAGGTTATTTACATCTTCTCTATCTTAGAAATAATCAGTTTAGATAGGTATTCAACCAGTGACAGCTCCAACTAAGTTCCGCTCTAAATTTAACTGATCAACTTTGATTGGATGATCTTCATGAGTCCAAATGCTTGTATTATATTTATCTATCTCTGTAAAGCACGGTTATAAACAGTAAATTTCTGTACACCAACTCAATCAACAATTAGAATAAGCAGGATATATAATGAAAAAATATTTTTAAAGTTTTTAGAGAACCAGAGCGACTAAAAATTACGAGTCGCAATTTAGAAACTAAGGAGCGATAAAACAAAATAACTCAGCTTTATACTGAAACATATAAGAAATAACAAAATAGTGGGGTGTATGAGGTGTACTGCTATATAGAAGGTGTACTGTTCTATCACCTCCCTCAATTAGTCAGGAGTATTTCCAACATGTTTACGTAGACGATGAATCTTTCAGTCTTTGAAAAGGATTGATTAAGCACGTGAGTACAAGCTGCGGTGTTACATTCGCTTGTATTACATCGAGATACCGGTGAAATTGTGTAGCAGTTAGTTATAAATCAACTTGTAACTAACTTTGAACAACTAAGAAATAAAAGTTTTATACAAGGTTAAATGACGGACGGATAATATAACGGTCACAGCCATGGATTGTACCTGTTGCGCTGGCGGTTGCGGGTTCGATCCCCACACATGACAAACATTTGTATTGGCCATAAAGGTATTTGCCGTGGTCTGGGCGTTTGTGCAGTCCTTGTGGGTCTCCCCACCGTGCCTCGGAGAGCACGTTAAGCCGTCGGTCCCGGTTGTTATCATATACACCTGGTAGCGATCGTTACTCATAGTAGGGAATATATCCGCCAACCCGCATTGGAGCAGCGTGGTGGATTAAGCTCTGATCCTTCTCCTACATGGAGAAAGAGGCCTATGCCCAGTAGTGGGATATTAGAGGCTGAAGCGTAACAAGGTTAAATGAAGATTATATCTTACTTAATTTTAAGTGATCGAATATAAATCCTCTAACCCGTAGTGGATCAGCGTGGTGGATTAAGTACCGAATCTTCTCCTAACAGAAAAAGGGTCCTATGCCCAGCAGTGCGATGTTACAGGTAAATCGATCACTTCGAGAATAAAAGCCTTTATATTAGTTATACATATCCTCGTAATATTCAGGTCAAACTGAGGTAGGGCACAGCAGTAAAAGTCCTGCTACAAATCTGGAGCAGCCTGACAGGGGAAGTACCTCGATCTTACAGAAGATTATTGCTAAATAATACTGCTTTTAAGGATTGTTGTTTTGCTGTGTTGACTAAGGTCACCTGAGCTCCTGGAGGGGGGTTGGGGGTAAGTTAAAGCAACGCGCTTGCAACGATTTAGGTGTTTCAGGCGTTATAAGCTACGGTAAAAGGTTTTTTTTTAGTCTGACATTTAAACTTGATCAGAAGTTACACAAGCGAAATGTGAGACACAGTTAGCACTGTTATATTAAAAAGATAAAATTCATCATCATCATCATCACAGCAGCCTTTCGCAGTCCACTACTGGACATATGCCTCCACAAGTTCACGCCAAAAAAGGCGTGAGTTCATGTTTTTTGCCTATAATCACCGCGCTGGTGACCGCAGGGCTGCCTTTGTCGCACCGAAGACGCTGCTGCCCGTCTTCGGCCTGTGTATTTCAAAGCCAACAGTTGGATGGTTATCCCGCCATCGGTCGCCTTTATAAGTTCCAAGGTGGTAGTGGAACTGTGTTATCCCTTAGTCGCCTCTTACGACACCCACAGGAAGAGAGGGGGTGGCTATATTCTTTAATGCCGTAACCACACAGCAGAAATAATTTAAAAGATAAAATTCACTTTGTAAAAATACATTTTTCTAAAAATTAATTTTTAAACAAAAGAAAATTAATTGTATTTCCTCTTAAAAAGCCGATTCTATCAAGTCATTATATTTTAATAAACAAAGTCTTAAGGTGAGCGCTTGAATTTTTCGATGGTAATTAATATCGAAGGTCGTTCGGAATCAACGGACTACCAATGTGAAAAAAAATAGCGTTTTAATTTCATATAATTAAAATTTATAAGTGATACGCAAAGATGCCAGTGCAAGGCGTGAACTAAGATCTGAAAAATAAGAAGTACTGATGATGATCACTAAAGCTGTTTCATTACTTGAAGGTGTCCTCAGCAAATAATTATTATTTATTATCAACGATATGGTAACTTTGGTTATTATACCAATTGTGGGAAACATTTGAAGTATTCTGAAATTTAAAGAACCTTTCTTAATATTTTGATTAGACTACGACTAGCCCGTTGGCGCAGTTTGTAGTGGCCCTGCTTTCTGTTCCGCGGGTTGTGGGTTCGATTCCTGCCTTAGTCTGGGTGTAACATGTGTGTTTATATATTTATATAATTATGTATTATTTCTATGTTTATTTATCAAAAAAAAAATAGTTTTAACAGTCGGCTGTTACCTGTAACACAAGCATTAAGTTGCTTAACATGGGAACTGACGACCGTGTGTGTATGTTATACGGTATTTTTTTTTATAACTAAGTAAAGAAATACTTTAGACGTACAACACTTTGCAGTTATTGGTATTGGAGGTTTGAAATCGAAATTCGTAACAGCTTACACCCGTAAAATATGCAAGAGTCATTGCCTTTCCTACCTACCCTTTTTTATGCGATAAGGTTGGCAAACAAGCGTACAGCACACCTGACGGTAAACGTTTACCGTAGTTTATAGACACCTGTAACACCAGAAATATCCTAAGCACGTTGCCGACCCTACCCTTGGCCCTTCCCAGGACCTCTGGTCACCTTACTCACCACAGGAACACTACAATAATTTAGAGCAATATTATTTATCTGTGATTGTATGGCAGGTCGAGGTACTTCCTCAGACGTGCTGTTTTTGAGCAGGATATTTCCCTATATGCAATGTGCTTAGCTCTACTTAAATTCTAAATAAAAAAAATTATGTCCAGTGATTGTAAGCCAGAAAATATTCATCAGAATCACATTTCGTCATGAAAACACAAGTACATAATATAGCAAATTATATATATTGAATAAAATAATAACTACTGAGCCAAACTTTATTAAATTATTCGGGACAAAAAAAAAAAGAATCACGTAAATAGGATCAGGAATCTCGGCGTAATCATTGTGCATACATACAAATAGAACACATCAACTGATTCGAGAGCCTTCTCCTTTACATATAAAAAAAAAATACATTAAAATAAATCCTTTGGCTCTTGCTAGTTGTCATTCAACGAAAAACGTTGACATTTTGAATAGAATTTCATATAATATTCACACATTTTACTGTATGAAGTCCTCAGCGTACGACTTGCGCTGTTGTACTACAACAATTTTCACAAATTCTCGTATAATATTTGTCAGAGTCTTTTCAAAGCTTGAAGTTTAAAATATACAATAATATTTTTGACCGACGTCAGAAAGAGGAGGAGGTCCTTGATTTGACTGTATTTTTAGGTGTCGCTTCAGCCTATCGCAGTCCACTGCTTGAGATAGACCTTAAGTTCGCGTCACTCATTGGGGGTAATGCTCATAATCACCACGCTGGGTAAGCGGGTTAGTAACTGTAAGGCTGGCATTGTCGTACCGAAACTGCTGCAGAACTCTTATCTGTGTATTTGTGACTCAGCCGGATATACTGTTTTTTTTTTTTGTACTTGAAGAGATTTAGATCTGTCGTGTGGTTTTTGGTATTATCCTTAATATTGTTTGTTGTACTGTATTTGTCGATACAAATATAAGTCAGTTTCTTTTTCAACAGAACAATTATTTATTATTCACTTTTAGTGAATATCTATTCAATTCAGTCTGTGACATCCCACTGGTATTGGTCACTTTCTCAATGTAGGAGAAGGATCTATTATAATACAAATATATGAAATATATAATATATTATGAAGGAGAATAGGAAAATTTATTTTGAAATTTTTTAACGTAGTTTCAACTTAAGCAGTACTTTAATTTAAAACACCGTCGACAAGTGAAGCGACGAGACCGCGGTAAAACATCACGCCACAAGCTTAGAGAATTAATATTCTTTTATGAAAGTATAAAGTAGTAAACGTTGACACGCGGCGAGCACTTGAAGTGGTTTTAATTAAGGGATGAAATAATAAAAGGAGCGAGTGGTCAGGGTTGTAAAAGGACCTCGTAAAATCTCCGGTTTACTGTAGCGCGGTGAACTGTGTTTAAGATACTCCAGTCAGCTATTTTGACTATATTACAATCTGAAGTTAGTCGCACACTCTCAGGGTTCCGTTTAAAAAACGCTCCCCTTTGTATGTGCTATCATTTTTTATATTCAATATTTTATATTCCGATACGTAAGTTTCAAAATTATAAAAACCAAAAGTCTTCAAAGTGACCTCGAAAGTTAACAAGATAAAAAGAATGTTACAACTAAAATGCGACTATAATAAGAAAATAGTACGTCACTTTATGTCCTTGAGAGGGCGCCACGTTCAACATATTGTGACATCATGTAGGTAACTTGTAACCAGCGGACAATTAAGACGTTTCTAATGATACCTCATTTGTCTAAATATGACAAGTAGTTTGGAAAATACGACCTATTCCCAGATGAACTTATACATAATTATACATACATAGATTCCTAAATTTATAACTCTCCTTTTGGCTTTTCCGTAGTCGTGTAAATAAAAGTCAAATAAAAAGTAAATTAAAATTAAAAATAAAAGAACACTATAAAAATATTTTAGGATATTTAACATCGATCTTACAAACATTGACTCCCTCTCGTAAGTTCGACTCGCAGTTGCTTTTTATACTCGGTTCAGAAACTTTCTAGTATTAGGAATAAAACTTTATGCTCATATTTTACGAAATAATATGTCGGATTTTGAATATGAGATTTTTATTTCACGTGTCTACAATTTTGTTTTAAATATATTTCTCTCAATACTTTCCAAGCTGAATCAAATTGCTAAATATGTTATTTAAACGAAGCTAATAGTATATAATTATATTATATAGTAGTTAGTTTAGAAGTCGGTAGAAATAAAAGGTAGAAAATAAAATAGTCTCAATTTAAATTTGAATATTAAATCAGATTATTTCAAATAAATAAAGAATCGTTCAATAACATTTACAATTTAATGATCATTTATCTTACGAAAATCAAAGTTTTACACACAATCTTGTATCCAATGACGAAGTTTAAAATAGATATACTGAAATTCAATATATGGGACACCATATTGTGCAGTAATTAGCTAAGATAGGGTACAGCATTAAATATTCTCCGCAAAATCTGGACCAACCCTTCTGGGAAAGAGGCTTGACCTTACAGAAGATCACAGCTAAGTAATACTGCTTTCAAAAAGTGTAGTGTTCATGTGGTAAGTAAGGCGACACGAGCTCTTGAGGGGATTGAGTTTAGGCTCGGCAACGCGCCTGCAATGCTTCTGGTGTTGCAGATTTGTATAGGCCGCAGTAATGGCATACCATCAGATGAGCCGTACGATTGTTTGCCGACCTAGTTATATAAAAAAAAGTTAAAATATCGCGGCTATAACAGGATAGAACACGGGATCGCTCGTAAAATACTAAATAAAGCATCCCTTCGTAAATTCGAGCGCAACTTGTTTATGCGCTCGTTACTTTTCTGTTTGTTAATTTTTTTTTTGGGTTAAAATTTGTAAGTAAAATGTATTGTGGAATTTTAGCTGATGGATTGTGGTTTACAATTATATGTATTAATTTAAACATCGGTGCTGTTAGATGATGTTACATTCTTGAGAAGAATAAAAATCAGTTTTACATGATATTGTTTTTTTTTTTCTATGGATAAATTGATATAAAAATTTTGAATTCTCATATATGGCTTCCAAATTTGTCTATTTACTAGGATAAGGTGCTGTAAGTAGCCATACTGTTTTCATTAACATTATTGGTGTTAGCCCTTCAGTACATGTGACGTTACATGATGTCATCTACAGGCGAAAAATGTTATAAAATTCAGAGAAGTTGATATAGGCTAAAATGATATTCTCACTCCGGCGCAGACGTACGGGAGCAAGGAGAAGACGTTATGTCCACTTCCTCCCCCTCTTTTAATACTGGGGTCGCCGGCCGATAGTCGGGGGACTTCGGCCGGACGGACGACACGACCCCACACGTCTGAGCGGTGACCTTGTTGTGAGCGAGGCCACCCTACCATTGTGCCGGAGCCCGGAAGTTTTACCCGGGCCTACCGGGCGAGGTGGCGAATTCTAGCGCGACCCCGTCTCGCCCCAACCAGGCGGACGACTGCTCACACGTGGCGGTTTTTTTAGTCAGTAGGAGTCTGACATAACCCTCTGGCGCCCCCGCGCTGGAGGGTATCCAGGATTTTCCCCACGGAAAAAAAGGCTAAAATGATATTATCTGATCCATGCGTAAATGCAGTTACAAAAATCATTCAAAAGGGTCTATTTATTTAGCAAGATAACAATTTATTTTGACACTGTTTAATTCGATCGGATTATAATACGGTGCACGTGATTTGAGTCCATCAACGTCGAGCGCTGATTCCAGGCAAGATTAATGACTGTTCACTTCCTGTGTCTAATGTCCGCTACAAATCATCATCTGTTCACTATTAACAGTTGGTCAGTCGTGTTCGAGACCAACATCGGTACTCTGTAACGTGCCGTTGTGTTTGGGACACGCAACTCTTAGGTTTGACCTTGAAATTGTTTCCTATGACATATACGCCATTACGGTAAGGCTTGAGATCGTCCGTGAATCTATTAAATAACTAAATAAGCGTCTTACACTCAATGTCCTACCAACAGACTATATGACTATATTAGCTAAGCCTTGCGGTTTTACCAGATCAAGTTTAGATCTGGAATACCGGGATTTCTGGATCTCCACCTGTCTACATACGAAGTTTTATTTGCAATCAATTAAGAATATTTTATGCTAGAGAGAAAGAAATATGCTGTCCAACATCCAATTAATAATTAATATTAGAATATAACATTTGAAAATACGAACATTATTACATTTGAATCTTGAATACTAAATCTTATATATAATTTCTTGTGTGTATGTCACTGAACTTCTCCTAGACGGCTGGACCGATTTTGATGAAATTTTTTGTGTGAGTTCAAGGGGGTTCGAGGATGGTTTAGATTCACAATTTGGTCCACTGGAAAATGTTTATTTAACTAATTTTTCATTTATAAGTAATTGTTAATTTTAGAATGTTTTACATTGGATCCGGTAGACTGCGCTACCATCGCGGCATCAAATATTAAATATTATTCTATTTTAATTTCAGTTTGTCGCGACAGTTGGTGCTGCGATCAAATTGAGAAAAATATTTGAAATTTTGTGTTATGGCAAAACAACGTTTGCGGGGTCAGGTAGTACATTATAAATATGAATCCCTACAAGTTTCCTTTTTAGGTTCTAGACAGACTAATGTAGTCTAACAATGACTTAGGAAAATCAATACTCGCTTACAGCCTAGATAAGCAACGAGGCTTTTTATTCTATTATTCAATTTAAATACTAAATTGTTAAGTGTTTAAGGTCTGTCTGAGTCTTCTATTTATTCTAAACCGGGGTAAATTTGGAATGAACCGCAGGATTTATTTCGTATGTATAAAACAAAATTATCTATTTCATTCTAGCTTCGTTATAATGTGATTTTGAAAGAGACCCTTTTATAGCAGCCCTGAACATCCCGTTAGATTACACAGTTTTTCAATTTACTCATTTGAAATTCACGCTAACATAATATTCATATATTAAAATAATATATTTTATTATTAAGTACAAAAAAAAAATTTTTGAAGTGACACTTCTCTAGAATCACTCGGGATTTTAAATGACGCTAACGACGTTTTTCACAGAGCGTGATCATAGTCGACAGAACAAATCGCAAGGGCTCACCTGCCTACGACGTTTCAGAAGTTTCACTTCTGCCCTTTTTGAATGATTATTTCGAAGTAAAACTTCTTTACCAACGCTTGGCTTGGGGAGTCACCTGGTGAATGCGTGACGAGAGCGTTACAAAACTGTGCTCGGGAGAGGCGAACGGAGCAAGAGAGACAGAGAGAGACGCGAGCACATATTTTCTTTCTCTCTTTCTCTCATAGCCAGTTACGTTTCGTATATCTAAGACACAGTGCAGGACTATTGCGCAGAAATTTAACTTCAGAATTCAAAATATATGTATGTATATCTATTTTTTTTGTCGGGTTTCGGTATTAGTAATAAATTTTCTTTACCGTCTCGAGAAACTAAGGGGCCTCATTCTCCCAACGAAATAAAAACAATTGCCGGGAGTCACAGCTCCCTCGTAGCCTACAGAAGGCCGTAACTCTCTGTAACTGTTTTTAGACAGATGAGGGTCGTTAAAGACATACTGTATAATATAAAGTTATGGAATATTAAACATTGACATTATTAAATAAGTATGGACGTTTGTGTTTGTGCATTGTGTGTGTTTCCGTGTGGAGACCGTTGAGGTTAAGAAGTTTATTTATTATTATTTAAACTTATAAAACAGATGAAATTATGAATGAGATTTGTAGTAGTAATAGATATGACAGAGGAAATTATTTAGTAGACTTATTTAGTCTCAAAGAAACGCGTGTCAGCGAATTGATAAATGTCAAAGGTGCCGAATCCAAAAAACTTAATAATTCCACGAAAAGTAATAAGATGATAAAATTTATATTTAGAATTCGTGGAATTCCTGATTGAATATTTTAATATTCAATATTTTAGGACGTTTTCATTTCAGTTTTTCTAAAATTTATTTCGAATTTATATAATAAACTTCGCATCCCAATAATATATTTTACATTTAATATCTTAAGCTAATAAAGCACAATGATTTATTTGTTTTATATTGATGGAATTATAAAAATAGTCTGAATTTATAGGTGTTCTGGTAGTTTCAGTATTACTACAAGAATATATATATATATATATATATATATATATATATATATATATATATATAATTATATAAATTATAAATATCTTATAACAAACACACTCGGTCGTCTGTTTCTATGGTAAGCAACATAATGCTTGTGTTATAGGTAGCAGTCGACTTCTGTATCAGTAATCACATATATTTTTCCATTCGCATATATACAAATAATAATACATATATAAACATACACTAAACCCAAAATCCGGGTCAGAAATAAGCCCATAAGTCATTGAGCAAAAAGTAGATTCACTAAAAACTGCGCCAAAGGGGTAGTCTCGCAGGGTAGTCAGAGTTGATTGGATCTGTCCGTCAGGCATTATGATGCGACAGTACTTAAATTAACAACTTTTAAACTTTCGCGTTGCATTATTATATTTTAATGTTCACACGGGGATTAACGCGAACAAAATTTTTTAAGGTAAAATATATTACCTTGAGGCCTGACGTTTTGGCCAGGTTACACCAGCTGTGGCTACGCTGGCTAACCGGCGGCGGCTACGGCTGGTGTAACCTGGCCGAAACGTCAGGCCTCAAGGTAATATATTTTACCTTAAAAAATTTTGTTCGCGTTAATCCCCGTGTGAACATTAAAAGTACTTAAATTAGTTTTAAATGGGAGTCGTTATTGAGGTAATAATTTAGAAGTACCAATGAATTATTGAGTAAAACAATAACAGCTAAGGTTCGCACCAGGAAAATTATTTTTATAAAATTATATTTGACTTGGCTGTTGGCGGAGTTTGGAGTGCTCTCAGCTTCGGAGATTGAAGGGTTTTAGTGTCTTGTATTGAGTCCCGACTTGATGTATTATGTATTTATTTTATATGCATTATTTATGATACAATTATTAACAAAAATATTTATTTATCTATATCAGATATCAAATGTAAAATATCTTTAATACAGACATTAAATTGACAACTTAAGATACGGATGACTGTGTATTATTAAACACGTTACAGTGTAAATATAATTTAAATAAAAATCGATTTTTTTATAATACGTTAGTATTGATTTTAATTTGCATAAATATAGCCTATAGTGTCTGAAATTAATGATTATTATGACTATTAAATCACCGAGTAAATATATCAAAGATGTTCAATTTATATATAAATAAAAATAAAAAGTAAATAAACGCCCCCCACTCAACAAAACTCACTAGGATTTACCCCTTGGTCAGTCGGAGTCCGGAAAGACACACAATGGACAAGCACAAACGTCAATGAACAAACGAACCACCGCAGTTGCTTACCCGCGCCGCTCTTGAATGTAATAGCTATGAAAACGATGACACAGCAGAGACGGAAAACCCGCTAGGTACGTGACTAATCGGGAATTTTGGTAATGACACACTCATACAGCGTGTGACAATATGCAATAGTAGAAATTATTTTAAATATTATGTAGCTTACTGCTCATATTCTATAGTCGTTGTAACCCAGTAGTACAAGAACTACTGGGTTATTTGAAGTGAAACTTCTGTTCATGATTCGAAACTCGATGAAACTAAAAATGGGTCACAATAAAGAAACATACACACAAATGTACAGGAGAGAATGGGATAGAATACGTTATGCTCAAAACGCGTCAGCGCCACGTTTTGCGTGGCACTAACCACCTTTTTCACACGAACGTGATCATCATCGACAGAACAAGTCGCAACCGCCTGCCTACCTTCCTGTAGAGTAGGTTTTCAGAAGTTTCATTTATGACGTGTTCGAATTGTACACACACATATTATGCCCTATACTGTATGGTTACTGTATTAAAGAATATAGCCACCCACTCTCTTCCTGTGGGTGTCGTAAGAGGCGACTAAGGGATAACACAGTCCCACTACTACCTTGGAACTTAAAAAGCCGACCGATGGCGGGATAACCATCCAACTGCTGACTTTGAAGGATAATGAGAAAGATCTCTTATATATATAGAAATTTAGAAATACTACTAGTTAAAAAAAGCGATACATCACAAGAGTAGCATAAAGAGGATATTAATAGTTATAATAGTTTATAATAGTTTTCCATACAGTTTTCCATAGATAACATTTGTTTCTTATTATTATTTAAACTCATGTTACATATAAAAATACAATAATGCACTCCAAAAATCTAGGGGATTTATCCGGAGTGTAAGCTTAAAATTATGACAATTAATTTGTGATGATTTTACGTACGTACTTAATTATGAAAAATTTTTTTTTATATCTACACTATGAAGCGTATTGAGTCCTTATTAATTATTTTTTTTGTCAAGGAAAAACATTTATTTCAATAATAAATTCACTTTTGTTCAGTAAATATTAAAATTTAATCAAAGCTATTTAAAAGGAAACTATTGAATCGGTGAACCAATAAAATATGCTCGTATTTAAAATGCCGGACTTGATTTATATAATTTAAATTAATATTCAAATTCAAAACGTGAAGTTTTCAATTTCGCGCATTTAAATATTTTAATATAATTAAAAAATATATATTAGTTTTACGTGACTCTCGTACTCATTCTGAATGCTGTTTCTGTTTAGTAAGATCTGGGGTATATCTCAACGGCTTAGTAAAACATACGAGTATTATATGAGTCTGGGACTATATCTATAACTGTGTAGCATTTAAGTTGTCGTTAAATTATATTAAACTTTATCTATTAAACATTTTTAATGCGGCATTTGTATTACGATTGAAAAACTGTTTTTGAGATTTCTGTTAAAGAATTTCTGCGTTACACCAATGATCTAATAAATAAGTTTACTTTGTTTTTATTTAATATTTATTGTGTATATATATAGTATATATTGTTTTTATTTTGTATGAATTGATAATATGACATTCTATATATTATTTTGTATTTGAAGTTCCTTTACGAAAGATATCGACTGAATGAAAAGTCCGTTGTACATTTATTGTAAATAACGCTAATATTTACATGTGTATATGTATAATGTAAGCAATAAAATATTAAATAAATAACACAAATTGAATATTTATTACATAAAAATACTTAAGCGGTTGGACTATTGAACGAATAATGTTAAAATCTTTGATATCTCCAGAGACTTTTTATTAAAGAACGTACAATCAAAAACAATGCTCACGTAGCAAAAATATAAAATAGAATGAACAGATTGTAAATATAAATTTTAAATAATTATTCAAAAGAATTCTTGACATCAATCAAAAAATATTTTTTACAAAAAATATAAAAACATCTAATGAGGTTTTATTACTATTCTGTTGTAAAAAGTTTGTATATGTACCGATACCACACAATACGAATTATTAAAACATCGTTTCGAATGTTGAATACACTGAAAACTGAATTAACTATTTATAAGACCGAGTTTTCGTTAAAATATTTATTTTGATAAAATAATCAATACAATACATGAATCGTTTTTTGTTATTTCGTGAACGAAATTTTGTTCAAAAAGTTCATTAATATTTTACGTATTCGTATCGTGTGTGTCGTTATTTTTATTGTAAAAGTGAATTTAAAATAGCCTCGCTCGCCGAAGGAAAATTTGTGTTATATTTATAAGTTTATTTTCCACAATATATTACGAGAGTTTCCGCACAATTTATTTCTATGAAGGTATACGAGTAACTTTATTTAAAAAAAAATATGCCTTTTTAACTTAGCAACATTATAATGACTCAAGGTTGGGCCATTGTAGCGGCTCAACGTTTCGATCACTAAAGTTTAACCGGACTAGCTATGAAACTAAATTTAATATCAGGGACGTGAGATCTTGTAAACCCTGGAGCGGAATAAATGTCTAAAAAAATATTTTAGTTATTACGGTCTGTGTGACCGCATATCGGTGGTTAAAGGTTAGGAGACTTTGAAACTTGTTTTGTACTGCAGCTTTACCTGTTAATTGAATAGTAGTGGATGCATGTGGGTAATGATCAAATTAATACTCAAATAACCTGCTTTATATTATAAATTTGAAAGTTTAGATGGATATTAGATACTCTTTCATGCAAAAACTCTTTCATGCAATTCAACTTTATACTTCGTTGAAAATTTAACCAAAAAACATGTAGTACATTTTTGTTCTGACGTTCGTTTAAAATTGGAAGTAAGGCGGTAAAAACGTAACGTTTATAATATAAAACTGAATGTTATCTTGCGTTATATTATGTATATAAAGAGTAAAAAAAAGTTGCCGCCTAAAAAGCCGACCGGGTGGCGGGATATCATCCAACTGCTGGCTTTGAAATACATAGGCCGAAGACGGGCAGCAGGGTCTTCGGTGCGACAAAGCCAGCCCTGCGGTCACCAACCCGCCTGCCCAGCGTGGTGACTACCATTTTTGGCGCGAAATTGTGGAGGCCTATGCCCAGCAGTGGACTGTGTTAGGCTGAAATGATGAAGCTTTTCAGGGACCTGTAACTGTAGAATTAAACTGAATCGACTTATGAAGTCCCACTGCTGGGTAAAGGTCTCTTTGTCCATACAGGAGAAGCATTGCATGCATTTATTAGCATTGGTTGACAACTTTTCGTGCATTACGAAGTACGGTATGAAGAACTTAAAAGACATACAACCAGACCGGAAACAAATATTTGTATGAAGACAACAACTTATCCTAAGACAGAATCGAACCCGCGAGCGCTGGTATATAGGCAAATATAGGCATCACAGTTATATAGTCAAGAAGATATTGCTTAAATTAATTTTGAATCGATCGTTTAATTAAAGTCAATTATGTTTTTGTTAATAGCTTGAATAAATTATGACAGCGTTACTTAGGTGAAAGGTTATACAGTATATTTATTTTTTTACTAACCGACATCCAAAAAAGGAGGAGGTTCTCAATTCAATTATATTTATTTCAATGTATGTCACCTCAGAACTTTTGACTGGGTAGGACCGATTTTGATGATTTTCCTTTGATCGAAAGGTAATGCGTGTTTTATAATCCCATTTAAATTTAATTGAGATTTGACTAGTACTTTCCGAGTTATATTTAATTATGCGTATTTATTTGACCATTTTTTCCTCTACTTACGTTGTATTACTTGTCGATGTATTTGAAATTGGTTGTTTTTCGTTTGAGAGCAAACAACGATTTATTTCAATAACTAGCGACCCACTCCGGCTTCGCACGGGTATAAAATATAATTATAGCTTATGTCCATTCACTGAAAAAATGATTAAAATCGATCCAGTAGTTTTGATTTATTCATTACTGCGCGTGGCCCGCACGCGTTAACTTTAGAGTAAAAGCCGGCCGGAACCGCCGCAAACGCTACGTACCGCAATTTTTAAATCTGTAATATCTTCGAAAATATTCATTTAAATCATGTGCTGTAAAGGGTCATATAGATCTATATTAAATCAACAATGTATTTAAGGTATTTAATTAGATAAGGATTTATAAATCCTGTATTGGTTAAAATCGCTTTGAAAATTAGCCATTATTTGTCGTAAAAAGTAGATGACAAAAAAATGTTATTGTGAGATATCCATAAGAGGTAGACATATACCATAGCGGAGTTTTCTGTAGACCTTTTCAATGTGTATAATACTTAGTACATTTTTTTGATAAATCTCGTAGGGTTCAGGCTGCGTTTGCAATGTAAGCGGAAAAAATGTAATTATTTACGACATCACATTAGAAACCTCCAAAACAACAGTATTTCTCCACTATTTAATGCATGTTCTTATATATATAAACCTTTCTCTTCAATCACTCTATCTATTAAAAAAACCGCATCAAAATCAAAATACTATGTAGTGATGGTTGCTAATAAACGAACCTAAAATGTAACCAATAATATACATGCATTGTTCTCGTATGTTTACGCGAATCTCACTCATTATAATGAAACTAGTTTATCGGATTTCATCGCGGTTTATTAGATTTCTAGGTTCATGTAAAAACGATAATAAACCGCGATAAGATCCGAACAAGTTGTTTCATTACAATATACAAGCAATTAAATGTATCCAACATTATAAGCAACACTTCATTCATAGACACAACGATTAATGAAATATATTAGTGTAAGGCCCCACGCAACGCACAAACAATCAAGCACAAACGTGAACTTTGAGGAAAGCAATCTCAATCTCGCGAGATCTCGTTCGTATTACGCGAGATTGAATGTCGTAAAATTTTTCTACGAATACTCACAATATTTCGAGTTTATGTGTTCATTGGTATGCTTTTCTTTGACGCATTTTTCTTTCAAATAATTCACTTCATGACTGTACTTATTAATAGTGTAATGTTACAAAAATCATTAAAAAAACATTTTTTGTCTGTTTTTATGCCACATTTGGCAGCAATACTTTTATTTAATAACTAATATTTTTAACCGAATTCAAAAAAAGAAGAAGGTTACTCAATTCGACCGTGTGTATATATGTATATTCGGGGATAACTCCGTCATTTATGAACCGATTTTGATAATTCTTTTTTTGTTGGAAAGGAGATATCCCTAGTTTAGTACCATGATAAGGAAACCGGAATTTGATGATGAGATCCCAAAGAAATCGAAGGAAACTCTCGAAAATCTGCATAGCTTTTTATTGGGTGAACCGATTTTAATGATTATTAATTTAATCGAAAGCCAATGTTTATCATGTGGTCACATTTAAATTTCATTGAGATCTGATTACAACTTCTGGATTAATCTTTGATAATGCGTATTTACTTGACTATTTTTTCGTCTACCTACGTTGTATTACTTGTCGATATAATTGAAGTCGGTTTTTCTTCGTTTGCCTGCAAACACAATTATTCTTTAAATGATAATTAATTATATACCTTTTTAAAGACGCTATTGATAAAAGCTTTTAATTGGCCTGTACACATTTGTATATCTTGATACATGGTATTCATCGGTACATTTTTTTTAATATATAAATAAATAACAGTATAATAAAAATTAGATAACAGCGCACACTTAAATTCCATCAGAATAGTTTATGTGAACGCGTAACAAAGCCGGTCGCGGTGTCCGCAGTAGGCGCAGCGGTCCGTTCCATTAATCAGTGGCGGATAATTATTCACACGTCAAGAAAACAACGAGCGAACAGACAGTGTCCCAATGTATATGGATATAAATGGTCCGAATCACGGCTGCGGGTTCCATTGTTTCGCGTGGGATGACAACTGTGGCGTTTATTTCGTTATTTGTTTGCTGAGCTTCTGTAAAAATTAGACTGACGATATGTATCACGAAAATATGTTGCTTGCTTGCCTTAATGGATTTGTTAGCTTAGAATTTTTAAATGTCTATTTTAGCTATACAAATAAATTACATTGGAGTGTCTGTTTGTAATATTAAAGTAACCGTTTTTTTGCTAAATGCATATGTATGTTCACACGGTACATGTACCTAGAGAACATATTTTACAATTTTGTCGGTCTGTCTATCTGTCTGTCTGTCTGTTTGTTCTGTATTCGCCAGCTTATTCCCCAATTCAACCGCGCGTAAAGAAGTTTTACTACAAAAATCGGAATCCATTTGAAAATTCAGTAATATTCTAATAATTCATTCAGTAATGACTAGCCCGTCGGCGCAGTTTGTAGTTTTGCTTTCTGCTCTGACGGTTGTGGGTTTGACTCCCACGCCAAATCTGGGTATAATGATATATATATATATATATATATATATATATGTATCATTTATAAGTATATTTAGCGAAAAAAAATGTAGCTATACCAGTCAGCTGTTACGTAGAACACAAGCACTAAGTTGCTTACCGGAGGAACAAACGACCGTGTGTGTATTGTATAGATATTTATATTCTGTTCAAGCCTATTAACATGACAGCATAAAAAATAGACGACCAGATTTATTAACCATTTAAAATTTAAATATACATGTCAGCGAGTCTTCGGCAAATATATCTAGAGTGCAACATAAAGCTACTTCCGGGGCTTTTTGCCGCGTCGGACAAATTAGCAAAAATTTTCCCAACATTTTAACAGTTATATTTCGCGGCTCCGGCGAGGTGCGCGCGGCATAACGCCTCTTCTATGTTAATTTATTTAAAATTTTCCTTTTATGCTTGTATTTGAGCTAACTTTAACCTTATGTAACAACAGTATTTTTGATACATTTTTAAATTTGTATTCTCCACATTGTTACACTCCTTCTTTATCTCTATCTATATATGTATATGCATTCGCATTCAGCCTGTATCATCACATTACTGGGAATAGGTCTCTTTCTCCCTGTAGGAGAAAGATTAGACCTTAATCCAACGCGCTGTTCCCCCTGTGGGTTGGTGGATATGTTTCCTACTATGAGTAATGATCGCTATCAGGTATTTATGATAACAGCCGGCACCGACGGCTTAACCTGCTCTCCGAGGCACGGTGGGGAGACCCACTAGGACTGCACGAACACCCAGACTACGGCAAACACCTGTATGGCCAATACAAATGTTTGTCATGTGCGGGGATCGAACCCGCAACCGCAAGCGCAACAGGTACAATCAATGGCTGTGACCGCTGCGCCAACGCGGCGTCAAACTGTAGCATTATTTAAATTATATCTAGGAATATGTCGTCGATTATATTTTATAAATTTCTAAATTCACTAATATATATGCACAATCATTTTTTTTATATAATTATAAAACAAATTGAATTTAAAAGTAAAAAAGAGTGTTCCATTTTTATTTCTGAATGTTTCATGGCGAGTTACATGAAGAACAACTTGTCACGAACTCCGCAACTCCAGACCAATTGAAAAACAAAGTAAACTTTCAAACAGGAATATAAATATTTATTTTTCATTAAGTCCACGAGAACCGCTGCAATAAATATATACATAAAACGTAATTGTAAATGAAAATTGTAACGGCATCCGAATTTATTTTATGTTACGAGTGTGTTGGTAATTATCTTTTAAATCGATATTGATATGAAGAACGCGGAGCAGATATTCTGAAAAATATTTAAAATATATAAAATTCTGAATTCTCTGTCTTTGTAAGGTAGAGAGAGGATACTTAAAAATGAAAATATTTTTACTCAAAACCACGTTAACCTTCCTGTACCCGCGTGATAATGTTTAACACGTATACCACCTACGCATGATCTCCGGGACCGAAAGTATTAAAATCGTCTTTATCTTTATTAATTATTTTATTATTATTATTATTATCATTAAATTAAATTCAGTTACAATATAAATGTGTAAAAAATACTAAACAGAGGCTTGTAAAAATATTAACTTTTATTACAACCTTGGAAAAATTTACAGAAATTTTAGTAGCTAGAAAATTTCAATAAAAATATACTGCTTTTTGTAAAAAAAAACTAATAAAATATTTTAAATTTTAATCGATCATAATTATATAAAACTAAAATAAAAAATAATTCAAACTACTTTAGATAATCAGAACATGTCGTAATAGCAGCGTATAATATGATCCATACAAAAATATATTTTTAGAATATATGCAACTATACCGACTCTTACGACTTCTGCCAGTAATAACTATGGTCTATTGTGCTGTTATTTACTCTTACAATTGTCTCACGGCCATTCAAATTGCAAATTTATTTTATCAGTCTGGGTAGACAAGTGCTCTTCTAATGCGTCTTTTGTTGATTTTGGGTTTTATGATGTAACCAAAAATATTATTTAAACAATGTTACATAATTTAGAATTAATAGATAATTATTTATTTTTATTAATTTAAGTTAACAAATAAAGTAATTCACGAATTATGAGGTCACCAAAAAATCCATAGTTCTAACGTTTTACATGTTTTAAAAAAATAGGCAAATGTAATTTTATCGTCATTCTGACAGACCAACGCGCGGGTATAGGAAGGTTTATAGGTTAAGGTTAGGTAGGCTGACAATGTTTTATTTGTCTCCGATTCATTGGTTATCACTTTTGAAAAAATGTCATTAATAGCTTAATAAAATATAACACAAATTGAAACATTAAATGATATAACCACGCATAGAAGTGACACGGATATTTAATGACTTGTAATTTTATCAGTAAGCAAGGATCATAAAAGGTAAATGAGTTAATTTAATAAATATCTTTCCGTAACAAAAACATTGTTAACAACATTCTTTCGCTCCATCCGTTGACCTAATTTTCTTCATATGAATAAAATATAATAGGATAATCACGGTGTAATTAACCGTCCGCACGTCACCGCGTGGCGCAAGAAACAAACCTACCTACCTACCTACCTACCTACCTACCTACCTACCTACCTACCTACCTACCTACCTACCTACCTACCTACCTACCTACCTACCTACCTACGTTCGCATACAAATTACACACGAGTACTGCCGTAAATTAGACCATATTTTCAAATAAAACAAAGAACAATAAGGCAACGGAAAAGGCTCTATTACATTTATGAATGTAAATTTTATTCCAACTGGCGCTCGTTCGAGGCGGCGTCCCATCACGGCCGTTCCGTTAATTAACTTTTCTGTTTAATTTATTACGATCCAGTTAATAAGGTCCAATTTGGATTGTAATTTATTCGTAAAGCCGATCTCTCGGACGGCGAGCTGACTGGCTGACCGGCTCGACTCGATTTGATCGACCTGCCTGTGACAGGGGACTCTAAGTACACAATTCGTACGCAATAGCCACTGCGCTGATTTGACTAGCCCGATGGCACAATTTAAAGTGACCCTGCTTTTTGCTCAAAGGGTTGTGTGTTCGATTCTATAGATGTATTTCTTTATGTGTAAGTCTATCGAAAAAATATTTGATATATTAGTCGGTTATTACCTATAACACAAGCATCAAATTCCTTACCTTAAGAACAGACTAGATTAGGATAAAAATCGTGTATCGGAGGATTTGCAAATACACATTAAAAAAAAATAAAACGTCGTTAGGTTAGGGCACAGCTAGAAATATCTTGCTTCAAATTTCTATCAGCCTGACTGAGAAACAACCTTCACCTTACAAAAGACCGTATCTAAGCAATGCTGTTTTCTACTAATGATGTATTCCTGTGGTGATTAAGTTAGCCAGAGCATCTGGGCAGGGGATAATTCTCAAACTATTATCTCTTATATATAAAATTCTCGTGTCCCAATATTAGTCAACATGCTCCTCCGAAAGGGCTGGACCGATTTTTGTGAAATTTTGTGTGCATATCGGGTAGGTCTGAGAATCGGCCAACGTCTATTTTTTATACCCCCATAAATTATAAGGGGGAGGGGGATTAAGGGCGATTAATAGCATATATGGCAAAACAACGTTTGCGGGGTCAGCCAGTTGGACTAATTACAAACACAAAGTACACAGTTTAATTATGGTTTAAGTTTCGTATTAGCGATGTAAGTATCGACCGGAGTAGCGGCGCGTACTGATGTCTTCGGATTATGGCATTACATCGACGAGACAGGCGCGCACACTTGTAATGATACCATTTCCAACAAGTATGAGTGTGTAAGCTGATTCTTAGCGTGCTACGATGGTTTTCAGCCAGCTATGTAGTGACAAGATATCTTTATCAGATTTTTTACTTATATTACACACACATATGTATATGTTACGCACATAATATATGTATGTCTATATGTAGATACCTATAAAATGTTTCTACCATATACGATTGAATTTTATTCCTAAAGATTACTGTGACGCTTAGTTATATTTATATTTTTCTTCCAAGAAACGCACTGTAATATCTTACTTCCTCTTTCTCGTTCTTATTAGTCTCAGCATCACTACTCAAGACTGTTCTACAAAATAGCAAACTCATATTTTTTCAAGAATCATCAAAATTGGTACACCCAGTAAAAATAGTCAAATTAAGAACTTCCTTCTTTTAGGATGTCTGTGAAAAATAGCAAGTGGACACGATAACACAGGTAATGTAAAGCTTAATTATTGTAATAAATACATAACACACTTGTATCGTACCATAACATACTAGAAGCTGGCGTGTCTGTATCGAAGCTTACATTGGCTAGTATGAATATTATACTGTAAATACTTCGTGTTAGTTTACATAATAAGACTAGCTGACTCCGCAAACGTTGTCTTGCCGCTAAAGGCTATTTAAAAATAGGGATTAGTGGTAGAAGGGTGAAAATTTAGGGTTGTATGTATTTTTCAACGCCAAATCATAATAAAATAAAAAATTAATAATTTATGTAAAAATTAAAAAAAAAATTGGGTGGACTACCCTTAACATTTAGGGGGATGAAAAATAGATGTTCGATTCTCAGACCTACCCAATATGCACACAAAATTTCATGAGAATCGGTCAAGCCGTTTCGTAGAAGTTTAACTACAAACACCGCGACACGAGAATATTATATATTAGATTAAACGTTACTTGTAAACAAAGGAAGATTTTTCAATATATGTACGTGATTTAAATATCATAATATAACATTGCCTGTAAAGAAATCTGCGATTTCGCGTGGTTGATTTGAAAAAAAAAAAAAACAAAGTATTGTGTAGGCTACAGCCTTACTCGTGACCCTTAGTGGTTCTGGCGTAGTGTTGCTAGTAGTCGCTGGTTTGATTCCTGCAGTATTTGTTCAAATATTTGTCTCTGGCTTAAGTGGTTGCGGGTTCGATCCCAATGGTACAAAAAACTTGTCTGATGAATTCTCCAATTATCTTACAAAGGACATTATAAATTTCATTTCGTAACCTTGCTATCCAGCTAGCGGCAACGATAGTTAGCCACATCAGATCAAGAAGCTGCAAGTGATCCGGTAACAACAAGTTCACATAAATAACCACAGTTACGGAGCTACAATGGCCGCTCCGCCGTTACAGTGTATAACGTCAGATAATTTAGGCAGTTAATTTTGATAGTTTCCGTTATAATTTGCTTTCCGGGATGTTGACTTAACTGAAGTGTCGAACCGTTGAAGATTTATTGTTATAGATAGTGTTGATAGTTGCTTGAATGGATGAACGTGATTAATAACTTTTAAATAATTGCTCATAAATAATTATTTGTAGAATGATTATATATATATATATATATATATATATATATTTATATTTATAATCATATATTTTAAATATCACAGCTATAAACAGTGCTTTCAAGCAGTGTTGTGTTCCTGTGGTGAGTAAGGTGACCAGAGCTCCTGGGGGGATTGGGAGCAGGGTTGGCGATGCGCTTACAATGTTTCTAATATCACAGGCATCTATAGACCTTATAGGAATTCGCTGATGCTTTTCAGCAGAATTTACATCCCGATTTGAAGGTAGCTTTACTCTGACTCTAAATAATTATTTCATAATGACTAATGCTGACGACGCGTTGGCGCAACGGTCACAGCGCTGATTTGTGGCTGTTGGACTGGCGGTTGCGTGTTCGATCCCCACACATGACAAACATTTGTATTGGTCATACAGATGATTGCCGTGCTTTGGGTATTTGTGAAGTCATTGTTGGCCCCACCGTGCCTCGGAGAGCACGTTAAGCCGTCGGTCCCGGTTGTTATCATGTACATTTGATAGCGATTATTATTTATAGTAGGGAATATATCCGCCAACCCGCAGTGGATCAGCGTAGTGGATTAAGCTCCATTCCTTCTCTTACTTGGAGAAAGAGGCACCAGTGAGATGTAACAGGCCGAATAATGAGTTCTGGTGTTATTTTGAAGATATCAGTAGAGCTTTACTACAAGGCTCCTTCCACATCCTTTCGGATTAAGCAGAATTATAAAAGAGGGCCCTATGAAGCTAAGACCGCGTTAAGCTTTTGACCTTTAAAGGTTAAAAATAATTGGTGAAAATATTTAAAATTAAAAGCAAGAAAGAATATACCTATTTACTTGTGCACCATTTCCAGTGACCGAGAATTTTCCAGTCGAATCGAAGTGAATGGAAACGTGTCCGCGCATACAATGCCGCCATTTTGCCGTTTTACTGCGAATTTAATCGCACGACCGAAAATATAACGGTTCTATAATATTTTTAGTTAAAATTTTAATTTATATTCGAATTTTAAAATATTAGGTTTATATCGAGGTGTATCGGATTCGAATTTTAAAATGCTTGCTTGGGTTTATATCGAGGTGTATCGGACGTTTATAGTTTAGCGGAGTTGATTGTTTTTGAAAAATTTAGTTGTTAATTCTGTCAAAAAAACAGCTAGACATAACCAGTAAAATAGGTAACGGGGTTTTAAACTCGCTTCATCCACACCAAGTGACGGGGTTGCTGCAGCCGTCAATCCATTCTTTTGTTTTTGATCGACTTCCATAAAAGGAGGAGGTTCTCAATTCAACTGTTTTTTTTTAATGTATGTTACCTTAGAACTTTTTACAATTTCAATTATCCTTTTTTTGATCGAAAGGTGGTCCCATTTAAAATTAGCCGAGATCTGACGAGTACTTATATCTAATAATGCGTATTTACTTAATTATTAATTAAGTAAGTAAGACCTGACGTTTTGGATACTACAGCAACCATGGTCACGGGAGAACTGTGGTGGAGGAAGGTTGGGAATGTAAAAAACCTAACAGACAGTTATTATGAATAAAGTTTCACCTTTCTACCACCGAACCGCAAGGCATCGCATGAATCTGCGCCGCTATGTGGTTGAAATCTTACGATCTCGCACTAAACGGTATGATTCCTCGTTCCTAATACGCACCGCAAAAATTAGGAATGCCCTTCCGGCTTCCGTTTTTCCAACAAACTATAACTTAAATTTAAATCAAGAGTGAATAGGCATCTTCTAGGCAAGCGCGCACCACCTTAGGCTGCATCATCACTTGCTATCAGGTGAGATCGCAGTCAAGCGCTAGTCTATATATTAAAAAAAAAGTTGAACTTAAAATAAACTAGCTAGTGAACTATACTGAAGAACTCTATAAATAACCCCCTGCTGATCCAAGGCGCCCTCGCCATATATGACAAAGGTTAGAGTTAATTTATCAAGCTGCTCATCTGCGGGTTATCGGATAATTTCTCTTATGACGAACACTGTCAAAGAGGTCTATATAATAACAAGTATGACCATCTGTTTTATTGGTATCTAAGATGTAATAGGTTTTTGAAATGAAACGATAACGTTTATTTCGTCATAAGGTGAAAGACACACTTAACGAAAGTCAAAATAATGTCATTTACAAGAATAAAAATACAAATAAATAAATAAAAAACCTCGACAATAATAAAAAAAAAAGTTAAGGCAGCAAAAAATCAGACACTAAAATAAAAATTTATATCTTAACATTGGGTACATTACAAACTTAGGTAGTATACCCACTGTTATGTGCAACCTTAACTTCGTCGTTTTGCAAGGACATAACACGCTACGCAATCTGAGGAGCAGCCACTAAGTGCTAATATAACAAAAAACCGCTTGATTATAAGCAATAAAGTGCTAAATGTTTTCGGGAAAGGCATGAGCAACTGCAAGCCCTTGGATTTTGTGCTATAACAATAAAAAAGGACATATACGAATATCATACACGGAAACCAGAAACGTATATCTATACAAATACAAAAATATCTTTTTCAAGAGGGAATTCCCCTTATACGCACTAAGCGATTCGCTAGTACATTTTTGATCCGTACAGCCAAAGGATGGAACTCTCTACCAGCGTCTGTGTTTCCAGAAAATTATAACCTGGGGATCTTTAAGTCGCGAGTGAATAGGTTACTTCTAGGTAAGCGTGCTCCATCTTAGACCGCATTTTCACTTATCATCAGGTGAAATAGTGGTCAAACGCAAGCCTATCATTGTACAAAAAAAAAATTACACCTGCGCTATCGGCATTAGGCTTAACACCTCCTCACCAGACAGATTGACGTGCCAGTCGAAACGATCGAAGCAAAATATTACAGTTATATAATTGAACGAATTCCATTTCCTTTTAAACAACATTTCTCTCCTGCACAGCTGTACGCGGCGAATTGTAAATACGATAAGCTGTTAAGAAGCTTAGCCTCTTATCTGTACTGTACCTGAGATTAGTCGAGCTAAGATCGTTATGAACGGAAAAGTACCTCTGATTACATTTCTGTGACCAGTCTGAGGCTTCGGGCGTCTGAAGTAAACTTCTTTTATGAATATAAATACAACTTTCTTAAATGGTATTACGCTTCTGAAAATTACAGTACAACTTCTCAGATAAGTATATGTATACTCGCTAAAAGAATTGATATAATTATGTAGGCATATAATTGTAGCTCACGTAGAGTTTTAGGTTTTTAATAAATGCTACCTGGCTATCTTCTGAATATTCGAATTTCTATTCGTATGCCGCTTGTAGAGCAGCGTGGTGTATTAAGCTCCGATGTTTCTCCTACGTGGAGAAAGAGGCCTATGCCCAGCAGTGGGATGTTACTGCTTTAATTGTGATCTTGTTCATGCTTGTGGTATGTTTATGTATGTGGGCCGAGTAAGCACTAGATTCAATGCAGAACTACAGCTAAATTTATTATTAGATAATGTATTGACAGTAGTTTAACTGAGGTAGGGCACAGCAGGAATTTCCCGCTCAAAATATGGAGCAGCCCGACTGGGGTAGTACCTCGACCTTACAGAAGATCACAGCTAAATAATACTGTTTTCAAGCAGTATTGTGTTTCTGTTGGTGAGTAAGGTGACCAGAGCTCCTGGGGGATTGGGGATTGGGTCGGCAACGCGCTTGCGATGCTTCTGGTGTTGCAGGTGTGTATAAGCTACGGTAATCGCTTACCATCAGGTGAGCCGTACGCTTGTTTGTCGACCTAGTGACATAAAAAAAAAGTTTAAATAGTAACTGTTGAGTTTCCTGTCTGTTTTTTTTTTGTTCTTGAATCTTAATTATGGAGTAGTTAACAAGGTATAACAGTGTTATAAATAATTGTGTTTGCTCGAAAATGATAAGTAATCGACTTCAATTATATCGACAATTAATACAATGTAAGTAGACGAAAAAATACTCAAGTAAATACTCGTTATCAGAGATTACTCAAAAATTAGTCATGAGATATTGATCAAATTTAAATGGCAAACACCAGCTTTCGATTAAAATAAAAATCATCAAAATCGATATACCTAGTGAAAAGTTATGCGGTATAATACAACGTAGGTCGACCAAAAATATGTAGTAAATAAGCATTATTAGATATAACTTGGAAAGTACTTGTAAGATCGTAATTCTAAATGGGACTACATTGATACGCACCACCTTTTGATTAAAAAACATCATCAAAATTGGTCGACTCAGTCAAAAGTTATGAGCTAACATATATGCAAAATACAATCGAATTGAGAACGTCCTCCTTTTTTGGAAATCGGTTAAAAAGTGATTTAAAAATACTCTTAAAACTTTCTCAGTTATGCAAGAAAGACAATATTCAACTATATCATTAAACAACTGCCGTTCCATCCAATCTTTCGCATCTATAAACCTACTTCGTTATAAAACAGAAAACATATTCAAACTTTATTCAAGCGAAACGGCGCTCGTTAACTAGTACAGCGTTAAATAGGCTTTGTGCGATGGACAAAAGAGATTTTAATGGAAAAGAGAAAATCTTTTGAATGGTTTCCAATTAATAAGTCATCAATATGTTTATAAAACGGTAACTGCTTTATAAAGCGCAAACAGCGCTTTAATCTCCGGAGCAAGCTGGGTTTAATGATATGTATACATGGATGCTAGGTGGAAGTAAATTATCGTATACAGAGAACATATATATGTTCGTTATGTTATGTGTTGTATGAACGTGGTGTGGCGCAAGTGTAGTTTATAGAGACGCGCGTATGTTGATTCCTATTTGATATTGTTCAATTTATTCAGGGGGAAATTATTTTAGAAGCTATAAAAGGCTCTGGTGTGTACGTAGTGGTACGTGTAGGCGTCTAAAATACAAACAGTTTGCGGGTTGCGATACGCACTTGAGTTCGATATTTGAATTGGTCCCCCATAATGCCTTGGAGAGCATTAGGGGGTGCGATGGTATAGGTTGTGAAGTTCTTCGTCCGCCATCGCAAAGGGAGGATCCTTCGACCAGACGGGTGTTGTGTCTGGTGGGCTAACGCCCTGAAGGTTGTTGTCGGGTTCTTGTATATATACTCAATCACTCTGAAAACTTTGATAGCGCGATGTAGAATACGTCAGTTTTCTTTAGTTTACATGCCGCGCGATAGCTGCCGCTACAAGCAGGTTAAGCTGCTGGACCCGGTTGTTATCATAAATAGTTGATAGCGATCTTTACTCATAGTAGGTAATACGAGTATATCTGCCAACACGCAATGAAAATTTTCAATTAATTTTGTCATCAGTAAATACAATACTTGATGTTGTCAAGCATTCGATGTATTTTTGTTTTATTGGTCGAAGATTGTACAGTGACGTAAATGTGCCTATGAATTCCATCAAAGCGCTTACTCAGCGCCGTGAATTTTTTCACTTGTTACGGTTCCAGCGCTTTCTAGCGACAAAATCGTTTTTTCGCTTTGCACGTGTTCAGAAAATATTATAGATCGATTTCAATAGCTGTGATTTATTTTCGTTGACTTTCATAAAAGTATTATCAGAGCATTGGTATTGTTGGTAGGAAGGGAGGACGCCTTAATTTATAATTGTGTTTACTCGCAAACGAAAAAAACCGACTTAAATTACATCGACAAGTAATACGCATAGGTACCCAGTAAAGCAGTCATTTAAATATGAATTATTACGTATAAGTCAAAAAAAAAAAAACTCAAGAGGTTTCGATAAATTTTAAATGGGACCACGCGAAAAGCTTTCGTTTAAAGAAAAACCATGAAAATCAGTACGACCAGTAAAAAGTTGGGAGGTAATAGGTCATACTTCTTTTTGTAGTCGATTAAAACTATGGTGAACAGCAAAAAATACTCGAGAGACCAACTCCCATGAAAACTAAATCTGACAATCCATATGCTGCTAGAGTAAAAAACAAGAGTAATTCTGGTGTAGTAGTGCTTCTCGCACGGGGTTCACTTGTGTTTATGGAAATATTTGTTTCCAGTTTAAATATATATCCTTGTTGGTCTCCAGATTGTGCTTCAAAAAACTCAAAAGGCCGTGAAGATTATTATCGTAAACACCTAATGTCATTTAGTAATTATGGTAAGAAATTTGTTCGTCTACTCACAGTGGAGCAGTGTGGTGAATTTACCTCCAAACCTATTTTTTTACAGAAAATAAGTATTTTCCTAGCCCTGATACACGATTACAAGCAAATTTGATTCAGTTCCAAATGTTGTAATAATTATTAAATGATTTACTACAAATATTAGAATTATTTTCTCTCTTCTATTCTCTTACATGGGGAAAGAGGCCTATGCCCAGTAGTGGGATATTACAGGCTGAAGCGAATTAGTACTCTGTATATTGTTTTCCGTTTCTTCAGACCACAATAAGTGATTGAGAATCGGTTTTATTAAGTAAAGGTAGAGCAAAAATATTTTGTTCCAAATCTGGGATACTACGACCGGTAATGTACCGACACAACATTAAAGCCAATCAATACTGCTCTTACATAACGTTGGGATCCTGTGGCGTGCAAGATACCCAATCTACTGAGTAGATTCGGAGAGTAAAGTCAGCAGAGCCCTAGCTCATCGTGTTACAAACGTCCAGTGTCAGGTCGACCGTACCCTTGTTTGCCACTATAATTTAATAAAAAAGATATGATTTTAAAGCCTATTCAAATAAAGCATTTGTTGATTTTGAATAATATACAGGGCACTTGTAACTCCTCTCCCGTACACAGCACGAGCGTACATCTAGCGCCTCATTACGTAACAAACGGAGCTCGACGGAGCGTGAGACTGATCACTCGTCGCCAACTTGCAGATTTCATTTATACTATTCGCCGAACAAACATTATTGTTTGTCATTATCTTTAGAGGTTTTTTCATCTACCTGATAACTAACTTTATTTTATTTATTTCCCGTGGTTTATGGCACATTATGTTCTTTTTGCGTCTGACCACCACCACAATCACTCGTTGGAGTTTTTAATAATTTGTAGCTTTCAAACTCTCGCGATTTTTATAATTTTTTGAAGTAAAACTTTTTTACGCACGCTTGCTTTGGGAAGTAAGCTGGTGAATGCATAACGAGAGCGTTACAAAAAGTGTGATCAGGTGGGCGAACGGAAGTGGAGGGGAATATATAAGTTAGATGGAGCTAAAGAAATTTTACCTTAGTCGTGTGGTCTAAAACACCCTCGTTTTTTATGAGCTACATTCAACTGCTTTCTTGTAGTGTTGTGATCCTGTGGGTGATAAGGTGACTAGATCTGGGGGGGGGGGGGCGTTTATTATGCTTGTAGTGCCGCGGGCGTCTTTAGTATACGGTAATCGCGTACCATCAAGGGAGCCGTACGCTTGTTTGCCGACCTAGATATATAAAAAAAATAGTGTTGTATAATTTGGGTTTAGGATGGTGGAGTTTCCTCATTAATACATTATACTTGTATTTATCGTTACTCGCGCTTCTATACCTGAAATTAATATAAATTTCGACAATTTTGTTCTGTAACATTCTTTTTGTTGTGGAGCCAACTTTAAATTTAGAGGAAATCGGAAGAGGAAGGAGGTTTCAAGCGATCCAAAAGTATTTGCCAAAAGTGTAAAAACTTGGAGAATTTTACAATAAATTCATTCCTTGTATATAAGAATATAAAACTTCCTAGTTCAAAACGACCCCCTAAAAATAGTCTCAGCTCCTCGACTTGCTGTAAAATGAAATTTGTTTTTGTCCCCTGAGAATTTTATTACTAAGCATTTGGATTTCACAGTTTTTATTTAGTAGTCTTAGCGTGTTTGTTTGAATTCATATTTTATTTTTAGATGTCTCGGACACTTGTCGTCAGGAATATTTGTCATAAATATTAATTGTGTTTGCTCGCAAATGAAATATAATAAAACCGACTTCAATTTTTCTTCAAAGAGCCAAACAAATACGTGATATTATAGATAGTTCAAAAAGTACTTATAAGATTTTAGTCAATCAATTTAAAAGGAACTATCCCTTAAAAATTTACGAGATAACAAACACAAAAAAAATAATACACTTAATAAATAAATTATAGGTAAAAGTAAATCTACCACCGACTTAGAATGTAAATTTTGCAGTGAAGAATCGGGGAGAAACGCTGCAGTCACTAACAAGAACAGCAAAAACGAAGCTGTATGTACTCAAAAAAAAAAAAAACCGGTCAAGTGGGAGTCGGACTCGCGAACGAGGATTCCGTACCATTGCCTAGGTAAATAACAGTAGGTATACAAATTTCATGTAACCTTTTTTTTTAGTTTCTCTTATCTTGTAAGCAAAAAGTGACGTTTTTTGTATGGGAAAACCCCTTAAATATTTATTTTATATAATTTTATTATTAATTATAAAAGTAAATATACCATTAAGTGTTTTGTAAATATTTCAACTGCCTACCTGCTACCATTTATTGATATCGAGCAAAAATAGCAAAATGTGTGGGAGCGTCCCTTAAATATTTATTTTATTTTGTTTTTCGTATTTGTTGTTATAGCGACTACAGATTTTTTTTATTCGGTTCACAAATTGAATGATACAATAAGTGTATGTGTGTAACAATTTGAAAGGTTTTACCATGTTCATTCTTATTACAGTGAACACAGCATGCAATTTTGATATGTTCAGCTTAAACTAATCACAGAATATTAAAAACTATTTAACCAATCTAGGAACAATATTCTTGGCCGTGGCCAAGGAGCCATTGAAAATATCAAAGTTTGGACATAAACCATTATAGGATGAAAGAATTCTATATAAAACCGAATGATGTCCAATATTAGTACGAAAATGTGGTAATTGAAAGCTATACATATTTGACAGACGACTACAATACATAATTTGTGAAAATTTCAACTGTCTAGCTATCTTTGTTCCTGAGATACAGCCTGGTGACAGACAGATGGACGGACTGCAAGCGGAGTCTTAGTAATAGGGTGCCGGTTTTACCCTTTGGGTACGGAAACCTAAAATTGCAAACATGAAACAACGTTTTAATAAATCAAACTCTGTGCTAGAGTCACAATATCCTCATGTCCAGTCACTGAGTGTGCCCATTCCCTGTTATGATACGAGTGTGTCGGCTCACACGTACGTATTGTCAGGTCACCCTCGGGGACTGACCCCTGGAGTAGCGCGGTGAATAGACCCTTGTGGCCAACTTACATTGTATGAAAAGATTTGCATTAAAAAATAAGAAGATTCAGGTTATAAGTTACGCGTGATATAATATTGCTCATATGTCTGTTACAAAATAGTTTTTGCGGTTTATTCTGAAATATATATCATCAAAAATATAGAGTTCATATTTCTAAATGGTGCTTATTTTTAACTGTTCAAAGTTTATGAACTGTGACTTGTGAATCAATAAATAGATGTGTTGAATAAACACGGTCGTTTAAATAAACATTTTCTAAGGCTTAACGCTTCTGTTTTAGGTGACAGCCGACCGATACATCAATTTAAATTATTTGTTATAAATACATAGCACCTCTAATGATTATGACGCTCAGACTCGGCGAGGATCACAAATAACTCTGATCATAAGCAAGGCAATATAAAACTACGCAAAATGGTCGGTACGCAACCTAATGTTAACACAGTTTTATAACAGAACCTGTGAAAATGTAAAAATGTGAAATGTAACAAAAATATCTCATAAAAATAAATAGAAACAACAAAACTAGACAATAAATAAAACAAACATTATTAACAGCGCTACGGAAATATAACGGCTACTGTCATAAATTCAGACGCGGCCGATGTAAGGATTCATGAATCATAAATAATAAACGAGGTACAAAAATCCTCTTTACACCGTACACAGTGTACATTGGGATTTGGGGACGACAGAGTGGCCGACGCCCTAGGGATGGAGCGTCAGCGAACGTGATGATATATTAGGCCTTTTACGGACTTGAGTAGGCGTAGTTTAGTACGCGTATGTGTACGTTCTTACATAATTTGCTTGTTTGGTTTGCCTTTAGGAAACTTATGTTTTGTATTGTATAATCCTACTACTGTTTAAAAAAAAAATAACAATCAAATTGAAAACCCTTCTCCTTTTTTGGAGGCGGTTAATAAACGCGAAAGTTGATAAACACAACCGTCCACCTAGGACCTTTGTAACTTTTCCAAATCCGTAATAACACATAGTCATACCTACGTATAATTACAAATATATTTGAACATCGTACATAATTAGTGGTAAATATCATTTTTATTACGCATACTTAACGTTAAATACATAAAAACGCACGCACACACGCACGCACGAACGAACGCACGCACACACACACGCACGCATGCACGCACGCACGCACACATACACACGTACACACACATTCATAACAAATATAATCCACATATACAAATGTGAGCGTTATCCATACTGATATTATAAAGTTAAAAACTTTAAAAACTTTGCATGAAGGCGGTAATTTCAAGAGTTTACAATTAAAAAAAAATTGTGTTGGACAGTCCATTTAACGAGGAAGGCCTAATAGAAGCCTATAGGCTATATATAATATTTAAGTACGTTTTTGTTGCCAAATAACATATCCTCATAAGTATAAGTACACGTAAATTGCTACTACGCGTATAGAGGAACGCGAATACGCGCCGTTAGTAAACGGCTTTAAGAGGTAGGTTCGCGGGATGGGGGTCGGAGCATCGGCGGTCCATGATTTATAGAACGGCGACGTTACGATTGTACGATTTATGTAGTCGTAAATTATTGCACAATAGCTGCTGTTCTAGTTTTTATTGGAAATAAATAATCGATTATCGACTTTATTTTGATTTTAAATTGATGGTTTCGAGGTGATCTTGCGTTTTTAGTTTTCATTTCTTGAGTTTGTTCTTATTTAAGACATAGGAAGTACCTTATATAAAGTTGAAATAGTAGGAACACGTTAAGGAATTAAATGTCGGAAAAATAAAACTAAAATAATCTTTTATGTAAATCTCAAAACAATTTAAAACTGTACTGTGTGGCTACGGTAGTAAAGCATATCCACTATAATAGCCACTCCCTCTCTTCCCGTGGGTTTCGTAAGAGGCGACTAAGGGATAACAAAGTTCCACTACCACCTTGGAACTTACAAAGCCGACCGATGGCGGGATAACCATCCAACTGCTGGCTTTGAAATATACAGGCCGAAGACGGGCAGCAGCGTCTTCGGTGCTACAAAGCCAGCCCTGCGGTCGCCAACCCGCCTGCCCAGCGTGGTGACTATGGGCAAAACACACGAGTTCAAGCCATTTCTGGGCTGAACTTATGGAGGCCTATGTTCAGCAGTGGACTGTGATCGGCTGAAATGATGATGATGATGATGATGATGAATTTGAAACAGCCTTCAAACATATCGATTCAGAACTTACGTTTTATTCATAATTATAAAAATAAATAATAATAATGACAACGTTACAATAATGTTACAAAACTGTTTAACGGGCTTTGAATTGTTAACAAGTCAGAATCAACTTATCGACGATACAAAAATTATCGATCTAAATCTAAAGTAAAGCAACTCGAACACCTTCTGAGGATTATCCACAACACAAATACTAACGAGCTTAAGCACTCGTGTTCACTTAATTCCGAAACGGAACGTTTCCAGAAACAAAGTAAAATTATTCGTAACGCTCGAAAACAACGTACATTAAAACTTTGGAATGTAAACGATCTCATTGCATAAATTATAGCTCGGAAAGTTGTTCAGGATCAAACAGTCAAAGGGACGTGACGTGAACGGGGACGATACGACACGCCCGTTGGAAAAGGGTAATCTCGTCCCCACGTGTCATCATTGTTGGTCCCCCATAACTGCTAGGGATGCTCCGATGTTTCCATTTAACACGTTTCAAATCAACTACACCCGACTCCGTACCTTACACCATTGGAATGGTCTTCATTAGTGTAATAAGGGTTGATGGATGTGTCGTAAATGCGTGAGTTTCAAAATAATTACCTATTTAATAATGTTACCAATTCTTTCCCCTAAAACAGTGTTGCAACTTCCTATTTCACGACGATGCTTAGCGTTGACAGTACAGGCTGTTGCTTGTCATTTGCGGGTACGATTCCCGGTTGGACCATACGGATACTTGTCACGCTCTCTGTTTTTTATTGTATCTGTTTGCGCAACCGCAAATGCTTAAAGCAAAAAAAAAATGTTTAGGGCCGTTGAATGAAGATTCCAAAAAATGTCAAATATTTTGAATATACAACAGTACTGTCAAAACTGAAGTTGAAAAAAATGTATTTAAAAAACGTACTCTATAAAGAAATTTTTCTGAAGAAGGAATTGTCCATTATATTATTTTCCTAACGAAAGTCACATCAGATAACAGAGATAAACGATCTCGATAACAACTCCCACGTCAGAGCGACTGTAACTCATGATCTCAGATTAGAGATTAATCTCATAACTAAGTTGGGGGATGCTGTAATCCGGAGCAAATCGCGGAATTCTCTTCAGGTGTTAATGAAAATTTCGAATGTATTTCATTGTAATATAATAAATTATTAAATTACTAGACATAAGTTTAATAAAGCTTATGTTTTTAATGTAAGGCAAATGCTCCACATTCATAAGTATCCAATAAGACAATCCTGTGACGGAGATCTGAAAATACATTCAATCTATGGAAAAGATCTCATTATCATCTTCACTTCAGCCTATCGCAGTCCACTGCTGGACATAGGCCTCCACAAGTTCGCGCCAAAAATGGCGTAAACTCATGTGTGTTTCCCATAGTCACCTAGCTGGGCAGGCGGATTGGTGACCGGAGCGCTGGCTTTGTCGCATCGAAGACACTGCTTCCTCTGTCGCCTCTTACGACACCCATGGGAAGAGAAGGGGTAGCTACATTCTTTACTGCCGTAAAGTCATTTTGAATAGAAAAACTTAGAAGGAATCTAGATAAACAGATGTTAAATAAATAAATTTCTTTAACATACACACCTCAGCGTATGTTCCCAGGATAAGCAACTTAATGCTTCTGCTATAAGTAACAGCCGAATGATAGAGATAATCAGACTCAAAATCTGCACCCGATGCCCCCAGAGAAGGGGTCACTACAAACTGCGCCAACGCGATAATCATTAATGAAATAATATGTTTATAAAATAGATTTAGAAACAGTAAATGAAGAACATTGTATAAATAGTTTAGTTTCAAATCATCAGTTACTATCGGCAATGAAATGGTCTTATAATTACACGTTACAAGGTATAATGCTACTTTCAAAGTACGCGCAATTATTTCTATATTGGACAGTGATATTTAAACGACATACATTATTTATGGTTCACTAATAATCTAAAAATAATCTAATCTTAGACATAGTTACTGACGTCATCAAAGTAATAAATATTCATTTATTCCGAATTAAGAAAAAATTACGAAAAAAATAACGTGGAAATTGTTAATTTCATAGACGAAATAAAAGATTTTATCTTTGCAAATAAAAATATTTCCAATGATAGACAAACCGTCAGCATGTCTCCGTTACCGAGCCGCGGACGTTTCGTCATCATGTAAATACGTCTCAAATAGGAACTAATAATCATAAAAGTAACGATACACAAGGTTCCGGGGATTTTGATATTTGAATTTTGGCAAACGTACAGTCTTGGCAGCCGACAGAGGAAACGTCGACGTTTCTTTGTACACTAAAACGTGCATTAACAACCCCGTGTTTGAATTATACCCCAGTAACTACAACTTTCAGACGTCGCCGGAGACAATTGAAAACTCGACTGGAATTTTGAACTGAAGCCTATTTAAAATTCTGAAAATATTCAGACCTATTTCCCGCTCCGTGCTCCGCTGTGTTCGTACGAGCCGCCGTACTGCCGAGGATTTTATTATATTTCTTGCTGTTGTATCGAAAAATACTTTGCGAGAAACTCCCTCATCTGTTCCTCGATGTTTTCAATTTTATAATAACTTTGTTACACTTTTGTCGGATAGTTTTGTTCAAGTCGCTTTATTTGTGTGATAACTCCGTTTTATAACACATCAATTTTATTCTTTCTGTTCTCTTTTTCTATTATTATATCAGTCTGTTTCGTACTTCGTGTTATATTTATTTTTATAATATTTAATTTGTTCTAAATTCTTTAATTTTCAATCCTTTTATTTGACATAAAATCACTCATTCGGTTGTATATTAAATTATTAATTCCACTGTATATGGTTCCATATTAAATTACTAATTCCACTGTACAAGTATACTAAAGATATAGATATAGTTAACTTGACACAGGATAGAAATAGATCGACGGATACTATTTTCCGGAAATAAAAAGCTTTATGGAAGCGAAAAAAGGTTCAATTGTTAATTCATATAAAAATTCAAATTTCAGGAAACCATAATTGACAATAGAGCTTGTTCATTGACTGCAAACGAGCGATACAAAAACTACGAGTGTAACACAATTATGAAATACATTCATAGGTATGTACTATTTATATGTATTCTAGTAATGTATATTAGACGCTGCGTTGGCGAGACGGTCACAACACTGGTTTATGGCTGTTGCGCTGGCGGTTGCGGGTTCGATCCTCGCACATTTGTATTGGCCATACGAATGTTTGGTTACGGTAGTTAGAATATAGTCACCCCCTCTCTTCCCGTGGATGTCGTAAGAGGCGACTAATGGATAACACAGTTTCATTACCACCTTGAAAGTTAAAAACCCGACCGATGGCGGGATAACTATCCAACTGCTGACTTTGAAATACACAGGCCGAAGCCGGCAAACAGCGTCTTCGGTGCGACAAAGCCAGCCCTGCGGTTACCGACCCGCCTGCCCAGCGTGGTGACTATGGGCAAAACGCATGAGTTCACGCCAATTTTGGCGTGAACTTATGGAGGCCTATATCCAGCAGTGGACTGTATTAGGCTGAAGTGTGTGTGTGTGTATACGGATGTTTACCGTGGTCTGCGTGCTTGTGCAGTTTTTATGGGTCCCGGTTTTTATCATGTCCACCTGATAGCGATCGTTACTTATAGTAGGGAATATATCCGCCAACCCGCATTGGAGCAGCGAGGCGAATTAGGCTCTGATCCTTCTCCTACACGGGGAAAGAGGCCTATACCCAGTAGTGGGATATTACAGTCTAAAGCGTATAATCAATATTCAAAATCAACCTTAAAACACATCAAGACTGACATCAATATACATAAGTATTTGATGACACCTAAAATTAACCCCAAACTTAGACATAAGACAAAATAATGACATATCAATTTGCTGACCGATTAAACATTATCGTGCCTTGAATAGACTCGACATCTCAATACGCAGCTATTTCATAAACAAAGACGCTATACAGGCAATTAAGAGCTCACTTATTATTTACAAAAGACAACACCTGGCGTTGAATTCGGACGAGACTCCCGCTGTCAAAATTGTTTAGGATGGCTCTCGTGGCGCCACTCGTCCCCTTCCTCTTTTAGACCTCTCCTGATCCCCCCTACCTACCACCTACGCGATGAAGTGTCAGTACGTGACTCGGAAACGCCGATAAAATTATTCGAACAACCTGCGTTACACATTTTAAACATGTTAAGGAAAATATACGATGAGGAATAAGGTAATGAGGTCTCGTGGAATGGAAGTGTCATCTTGAATATGTAAATCTCGTGAATATTTTCGACGTGTATTAATTTAAAAAAAAATAACAATAACATAAAAATATAGCGTCTTAAATCGTATTTTACCTGCATTTTAATAAACATATTTTAACCGACTTTGAAAAAAGGGCGGTTCTTAATTCGTCTGCTATACATACTTTTATGTGTGTTACCTCACAACTTTTTACTAGTGTAATGATTTTAATGATTCTTTTAAACGAAATGTGGTGCTTGTGATCCCATTTTAATTTGATCGATATCCGACGAGTACTTTTTGAATTATTTGCAATTATGCGTATTTACTTGATTATTATTTCGCCGACCTACATTGTATTACTTGTTGACGTAATTGAAGTCGGTTTTGTTTTTCGTTTGCAAGCAAACACAAATATGTTTAACTTTACAGTCATACTAGCTGTGCCCGTGACTCTATCCGTGTGCAATTTAACAAAAAAGTTTTTGTTTAGTTCGCAGAGTTATGAAATGATTAAATTTTTAAAATAAAAGTAGCCTACTACCTCCTAGCTACTCTTTATTATATCAGCTATCTGACAGTGAAAGTCGCGTCAAAATCGGTCCAGCCGTTTCAAAGATTAGCCGGAACAAACAGCAAGACAGACAGACAAAAATTGTAAAAAATGTTATTTTGGTATATGTACCAAGTATACACGTGCATTAAGTAAAAAGCGGTTATTTTAATATTACAAACAGACATTTTAATTTTATTTATTTCTAAAGATAGTGATACGTGAAAACATATTTCAATTTTCATCTTCATGCATTAATTTTAAATTAATGAAAGTTTACTTAATATAAAGTTGGTTGTAAATTAGTTATTTTTCGATACAAAAAATTGCTAATTTTTTGCAAAAACTTCCATTGATAAAATAAGGAGCTAAAGTTGTAAGTATCGTTAACGTCCTGAAATAGAAGAACTATATATAAAACATGAAAATGATAAAAATAACACGCCATCTATTTCAGACACATCTTTTTAAGAAGGGCTTTGCCTTTGATATGTCAGTCTAATTCGGCTTCTAGGTCATTTATAAATTATTATTTTATACTTTATTGTACACCACAAATATATTATAAACAAAGCATAAAAATAGTCACAGACAGTGAAGTACAATGGGCGGACTTATGGCTAATTAGCCATTTCTTCCAGAAAACCCAGACATAAAAAGGAAACTTATTATCTAAATTGGCTAGGTTGTGTAGATGTATAAAAACTTACATACAAATGGCTACATTGTGATACTTATAATAAACGAAAGAAAATAAATTATTTATTAATATACATATCTATATACATAAATATAACAACAGAAACATAAAATTCAGTGTAAGAGCGGACCATTAAACGTAAACTGCTTTTTTATTACGATGGAATATGGATTGTAAAATTTTCATCACTTGGCTTTGTAGAGTGCAATATCGTAATGGCGTGCTAGTTTCGTTTCGAATATCAAAACCATTGTTGTTAACGAGTGTCATGTTTTGACGAGTCGTTAGAACATTGGACGAAACGTAAAATAATAGGTAGGCAAACGTGTGGTATCTATGATGCCCTGGTACTATTTCTGAACTAATGCCACTAAAATTGTAAGAACAAAGGTGATGTGTAAGGTTTGGCTGTTAGGTGTAAATAACATAATCTTGTGGTCAGTGATAAACTTAATTACAAATAAAAACTTAAAAAAAAAAAAAAAATGTTTAGAATGTTTTGAATCAGACTTCTATTCGTCGTCTTCAAATGTTGTTGTAGCTTTTATTTCGTGTAAAAATGGGGGCAAAGGAACAAACAACACGGCATTGTTACAAACATCTGAAGTATTAGACAGTTGCGGGTACTTTGCTGGCCTTTAGGGAAAAGGCGTCAAATTCAAAAGCTTAAAAACCAGGAAATTATAGCGTACAGGGAAAACCTTAGAAGTAAATTCACCTACATATAAGTGTACACATATTTGTATAAAGGACTCAGGTGACTCGATATAATATAATAACTACATCTTGCTCAGAAATTATCTTGGGACATCAAGATTCATATGTTTTCCCGCATAAGGAAGGAGGAAACGAAGGCCGCTCGTGATAAATGACCGCGTATTACATAACCTTATCCATTTCAATGACTAGTGAATGATATAGGAATGTGATACAATGTGTAACAGCGCAGCGCAAACATCAATCACACACTAACGCATCCGTAATTTGTAGCAGCTCGCTAAATGTACCACCCATCCTTATTAATGCCTCTGTAAATCTGGCTCGTTTTGACCCATATAACTTGGGTGTAGTGTGCGTGAGTTCGTGTCAAATTTCCAAGCTGAAAAATTTTGTGGAAAAATTTAAAATCTTTCGAAGTTCCAATTTTCATTTATCTCACGTTACATTTCTAACATAGATTAAATGAATATGCTATAAATGTAACATTTTAAGTCTAATATAGGTTCAAAATGTTACATTTACTCAGTAGGTAATGCTATCGCTTATATTAATAATAATAAACAACATCCAACGGCTCCCACTAGGATTTATTTTTGTGTTGGTGGTCCGAAAACACGCAATACACAAGCAGAAATCCCAGACCATTGCAAACATCTGTTTGAACAATACAATAGTATAACATGGGCGGGGATCAAATCGGCGAACAACAACGCAACAGCCGCAACCCAGTCAGTCTTATTAATTATCTACTCCTGTTCTATCAGTAGCCCTAAAACAAATATTCATTTCTCTGACATGAAAAATTCCATACAAATTTCCACCCATTTTTCAACCCAATAAAAAATTTCGTGCAGCTAAACAAAACACACTCTACATAAAGAAATTATCAAATAAGATAATATAGCAAATGTATCAACGCAACAGCAAGAGAACGAACAAGTTGTAGAACACAACCCGCTAACAACATGCGAAGTTAAAGCCATTCACAGTAGGTACACACGAGTGCTTCAAGCGCAGAAAACTCCAGCTTTCCTCAACTACCCACATCTCATTAAGAGTAACGTAATTCAACGAGACGCGGTCTCCTCAGTGTGACATGTCATTTAATCCCTTAAAGGCCCCCATTCATGGTGCGGCAGTCGCAACATCGTGCAGATTGTCGCATGATTTAGTGTTTTGCTATGTCATAAGTAATAATAATAATAATAAAAACTCTTTATTGTACACCAAGAGTGAGCGAAAATAAAAAAATAAAAACAGGAGATAAGTACAAAAGGCGGCCTTATCGCTAATGAGCGATCTCTTCCAGGCAACCTTTAGTTAAGTTTGTGTGATGTGCAAAATTAATGAGTTTTAAGTAAAATAATATCTGCATAAAAAATATTTAGATTATATGTTTTACGGTAATTTCGTAATACACCATTCAGATTACAAATTAATAAATTAGATTATTTTTGTAATTGTTTTTGAAGTAAAACTTCTTTACGCTTGCTTGACTTGGGGAATCAGCTGGTGAATGCGTGACTAGAGCGTTACGAAAAGTGAAATCGGGTGAGGCGAACGGAAGTCAAGAGGGAGATATAAGTTAGTGAAGATAGGAAGAGAGAGCTACCTTTCGTATAATTATTACTGTAGGAGCTAAAGAAATTTAAAAGCACAATCGTTTTTTGAATATATTGTGTTCGGATTGAAAATAATACTTTACAGATTTCTAAATACATTATCAACGTAAAAACATTATAAAATAAAGATAACTAAAATATAACGTATACTAATTGCAGAAGAAACTTAAAAAAGCCTTCCTTAAACAGGTGGTAAATAGTCAAAAATGGCGATAAAAAACTAACACAGCAAAGTAAAAGTTAGTTAGCTTAACAGAAAGCCATTATTCCGTACACGACTTGTGCGACAGTGCTAACGTGAATGCCTCTCATTAGGATCGGCCACTTACACACATCTAAGGATACGTGTCTTCATTATTTATTCATTCGAACTAAATTGACATTAAAAGCACTACATATGAATAACTATCGTGTAAGAGCTTGTGGAATAATTCGGGGTTTACAGAGTGCAAATACATTAGTTCGTTGAACTGATCGATAGAGGTACATTTTCATATTTAATGTAAATTTTAATAACAAGTACATCTGTCAAATGTTGTCTATTCGAAATATTAAAATCGTTTTAACTCAATCCATTGTTTAAATTTGGATAGTGTTCTAGTTAAGAACGTAACAAATGAAGAGACTAATTATATTCCAAAATTTTCGTACATAAATATGTAGAAAAAATGTTGCATTTTATATATATTTTCTAGTTCTTGATTTTTTTTAAATTTTTTTGATTGGTTTTTAATTAAGTACATAAAAGTATTTAGGAAATTTAATATTTAAGAAAATAACAAATACCGTAAAATAAAATAAATCAAAGAAAATAATCAATAATCAAACTATTAAGTGAAATAAAAAAACATGTGTCTTTATTTATTTTTGTCGACAGTATAAAATTACATAAATAATTTAAAAAAAGTTTACTAGTAATATTTTAGTTTTACAAACGTCATATTATACAGTCGTGTGACTGATATTACGTCACTTCCGTTATATATTTTTCTTACGGTTTTAGTATAACATTTTTTTCAGTTCGGTCGCCCAGCCAAATGTCAAGCCTGCCGTAAGGAACTTCGTTCCTAAAAATCATATTTTTGACGCGACCGCGTTTTATACAATAAATCAATGAACACCGGCTGCAAGGTGTCACATCCCGCCTGAGCTGAGCGTGCAAGCGACAGCGCGGAACAAGCGATAGAGGCACGATCAGCCCAAGTGTAGGCTTGTGACACATTTTTATCTCGCGTGACCTCAGAGCTAGCAGTTTGAAACAATTCAGTGATTATAATTCAATTAAATTCATAAAAGTACGCAATTTTTCATCAATGTTTCTTTATGACGTTATCACGTAAAACTATCGTCCGTAAACCGACTTTACAGACAACCAATTTTTTTTCTGTTATAAAGTTTCAAGGAGTGCTTAAAAGAGAAATACATTAATTTAATTTAATTAATAAATATATTTACCTACGCTTCTCTTTTTCTACGCTATGTCCTATGCCCAAAGGTTGTCTGGAAGAAATCGCACTTAGCGATAAGACCGCCTTTGTACATCTTTCTTTGAATGTATAACTTTTTTTGTAATATTTCTTTTTTGTTTACAATAAAGAATATTTATTATTATTATTACCTACTTATTTTTGTGTCTGGTTAATATTTTGACGACACAGTGACATGGTATGACTTCCGGCACCAGCGGAAAATGAATCTAATTATACTTGAAACTTAATGGAAAGTAAGCGCGGGTGAAACCGCGCAGGAAATATAGAATAATATTAAAATTGTACTAATGGTTAATAAAATTAAATTTTACATAGGTATATACTTGTAAACTAAAAATATGTAAGAAAACGAGTGCGCTTAGCCCACACGACTAAAGTAAAACTTACGAAACGTAACTCTCTCTCTTTCTATGTTCAGTAATAAGTATATCTCCCTCTCTTCCGTTCGCCTCACACAATCACACTTTTCGTAACGCTCTCGTAACGCATTCACCAGCCTACTCCTCAAGTCAAGCGTGCGTTAAGAAGTTTACTTCAAATTGTAAATAAACGATAATGACCTAAAATTTGTCACTTAATACGAAATGAAAGAAAAAATAAAACAAAACAATAATGAATACTTAAAACGGCACAAAGTATGAAGCACAATCGTAGCTCGTGCGACGCCGCGGGTTGATTTAACTGAAAACAAATGAAAGAGGAAATTGTTTCGCAACTAATCTCTCGAACATTAAATATATAACGGTGTTTTTAACTTTTCATCGCTTTTAATTAATTTTTCTCCGCTTCGAACTTCGTAAAAATTACATTTACTTTTGAATTTAGAAAAAAATTGCTTTGGCTATGGTAATTAGCTGTTCGAGTTAAATATTCATTAGCTTCAGCTATATTGTACAAAGAGAGTTTAAATATAAATATTAATTCAAATACCATATTAAATTTACAAAACTGAAAAGTTTTTACATACGCATTATTCACAAAATCTCTTTGAATTCGAAAGTATCTAAAAAAGTGATAAAACAAAATATTTTTTATAAACATATCTATGATCTATGTAATGATATCATTAATTCAACTTTAAGATGGACTTACATGGAGATCTCAGCCTTATCACAGTCCACTGCTGGACATAGGCCTCCACAAGTTCACGCCAAAAATGGCGTGAACTCACGTGTTTTGCCCACAGTCACCACGCTGAGCAGGCGGGTTGGTAACCGCAGGGCTGGCGCTGTCGCACCGAAGACGCTGCTGCCCGTCTACGGCCCGTGTATTTCAAAGCCAGCAGTTGGATGGTTATCGCGCCATCGGTTAGCTTTTTAAGTTCCAAGGTGGTAGTGAAACTGTGTTATTCCTTAGTCGTCTCTTACGACACCAACGGAAAGAGAGGGGGTGGCTATATTCTTTAATACCGTAGCTACACAGATTACCGTAAAATAAATACTTATATATTCATAAAATGAAAATATTTGTTCGTAAATTTGGTTGGTATACACACATAACGAATGTGAAAATATTATCTACATTCTCAAAAAAAAAAATCGCTTAAAAAACACAAAGTCAAGGTAGCAAACAAAAATTAGCTACAAACATAACCAATGTACCGAGTGTTGTCCAACAAACCTTAACTTAGTTACAATATTTAGTACGCATTAAATTCTAGTGTCTCAGTAGACTCAAAATCTATCTATTATCATTCTAATCAACTAACTCCGTTTAACTGTGTTTTAGTACAAAATTAGGAATATTTACTTAACACATCACCACAAAGAACTAGAAACTCCGTTAGAACCATTCATTCACAGAAGCTCCTGTCCTGTTCAACAAACGTAGTTAAGCCTCTTCGCATATTATACGAAAGCATAATTTTCTTTGTACGAGGATTAGGTTCAGTGGAATTTATGACAGTAACTAATAAAATGTTTGTCGTGACGCTCCTTGTAATCTCTAGATAAGTACTGTAATATCATGTTTTCTTTTTAATAACAATATGGAACCATAAGTGGTCAAGTTATGACACGAAATAACAAGTAACCGCAATTAATAGTATTATTTACCGATAAGTTTAAGCGTTTTCTTTTTATTTATCAATAAAAAAAGTGTGGTCCCATTTAAACTTGATTGAGATCTGATGACTGATTATTGAGTAATCTTTGATAACGCGTATTTACTTGACTATTTTTCGTCTACCTGCGTTGTATTACTTGTCGATGTAACTGAAGTAGGTTTATTTTTCGTTTGCAAGCAAATACAATTATGGGTTATATACTCTTAAAGTCCATTTACATTCAATATGTAAAAAAAAAAAATAGTATAAAATATATAAAACATTGCAAACAGTATCGAGATAAAACAAAAGACAATTTGTAACAATAATAAATATCAATAAGTCCGATATCGTGACAATTTCGTGCTATACTATAATATGCTACACTCAATATTTTCGATCATGTTCAATATACTTTATCATTGGAAAGTTATTTCATATACAAATTCATAAGATTACAGGTAAAGCTATATGGGAACTAGTAAAATATTGTTTTGAAAACCTATTTTTATACAAATTGCTTTTTTTTAAATCAAATATCGAACACGCTTCGTCTATTCTTCATATATTAGGTCGAAATCAGATTTTTTTTTAATAATGTCTCCTTATAACGCAATCTATAATTTTTTATGTTAAGCTAAATTACAAAAAAAACTTGCAATGAGAATAAATTATATTGTCAAAATTTTTTGAACGACATTTTATAAATATTTAATTTCAGCGTCATCTAGTTAGATTGCAATGTAATACTATCGATATACCTTTGTAGTTTGTATAGTACACGCTAGGTGGCTCTATCTACCAAAAACACCTTAGACTTTTTATTTTAATTAAAAGACATTCAAAAAATCACGGTAGTTTCCGAAAACAGTTCAAATTAGAGCTTCCTATTTATATTTAAATTTACCATATGTGAAATGTAAGAAATTAGAAAACAAACAAAAAGTAATAGATACACGCGGTGTTCCCAGGCGGTCACCCATCTAAGTACTGACCGCGCCCGACGTTGCTTAACTTCGATGATCGACGAGAACCGGTGTTTTCAACGTGATTTATGTACGTTTGAAATCGTGACACGTGACGCGTTTGATCCGTAAAAAATTTATCCTTTATGCGCCTACCAATATTTCACTAAAAAAAAAAAAAAAAAAACGAATCAAATTGTTACCGTTAATCGTCATCAGTTTCACTGTCAACATTCTGATGAAGTCCATCAATGACTTACATGTAAGTGGCAATCGCTTGACTCGCCCTTATAATTATGATCAATTACATGTATGTAACACGTTGTATTGTTAATTGAATTCAATCATTTTAGAAATTATCTGAATGGTTTTTAAAGTTATCGATGTTAAGAGCAATAACACAACATTGCTTTTTCAAGAATGACACAGAATTTTGATGATATTGAAAGCATGAAAATTAAAATATTAATTAATATTATTACGTAATTATTATTATTATTCTATCATTTATTTGTTATTTTAATTATTATTTTTTTCTTAAGTTGTGAATTGTAAATATGTATAATATATCAATAAATATTTGTTATATATTATGTCTTTCCTGTTAATAATTTTGTAATCTGACGTTATTTTATTTAGTTTATGAACCTGTATGTCTATTAAATGTAGGGGCAGTGTCTTTCATCTTCAAAATTATAAATATATTATATTTATATAAATTTCTAATAATGTACGCTGAGAATGAATACTCGAATATTCTATTAAAATAAGCACATATATTAAAATTTGTATTTTTATTATGATTGCTCCGAAAAATAATTTCAAAGGGGACGATAAAACGGTACTAACAAGTAAGTGTTTGAAACAAATGAAGTTGTTTAAGACTTATCGCTGTTAAATAATAAATAATCGCGTGTAAGAACTTGATAATCACATTTTAACTTCAATATTTATCTGGAACGCAATTATCGTAAAATAAATAATTAAGCAATAAAAACCAAGTAACTAAAGTATAGTTAAGCGTAAATAAAAGTCAAATATTATAATACAAACTAAATTAATTTTTAGTAAAGCGCAGTTCTAAATAAATTTAAAAAATACGTTATTTTATTTTATTTTATTGAGAAATACGATCTGATTAAATAAGCTTTGAAAGTAAAATATGCTTATAATATAATTTAAAAATTGAAAGGTTTCATACCTGTTATGAGTTTATACACAAAAATAATATTTAGTAACTAGATGCCAATAAAAAATAAATAAAATGTCTACAGCAAAATTATTGTTAATACAATATCCATTATATAAATCTACTTAGTTACTGTTATACCATGATATAAATCGTTAAAAATTTACAAACGATGTCGAAATTGTTATTTTTTACTCGGAACCTATTTTACATTTCCGAAAGCACAATCTCTTAAACATTGTCAGGCAAATGTCAATTGTTTCGTCTGACAGTTCGCAAATTAAAATATTATCACTATCCTCAGTCTAATATCAAAATGACTCTAAACACAGAATGTCGAGAAATCTACGAACGTTAGTTGGCTCATCTTAAGCTGGCTGGTAAATATACCTCATTTTATAGGCTAATGAAAGGAATATTGATCGCGAATTGAGTTGCGAGTCATAAATACAGCCAGTAAAAGTTATAATCAGTCGTATTTTTCAATAATATGACTCATATTTAACACGAACTTATTAAAAATATCTAATCCAATAATTTGAGACTTTATTTAAGTCTTACTAAATAAGATTACCACATTGGATTCCAGGAAACCCATTAAATGTAATGTCTACTCAATATCAGCGATGCATCCGCCGGCGACGCGGCCGAGATGCAAATGCATCCAATTGACACAGAAAAAGATCCGACATACTCCGCTGTTATAGAAACGCATTTCTATCTCACTTGCCTTCAGTTTTTCGCGTTTTGTCTTAAAAGCTTTATAGAAAGATTATGTGTTATTATAATACAGCCTTATTGTTCTGATTATAGCTAATGATAAGACTACATCCGAAAATAGTTTTCTACTGAAAGTATCATTTATTTAATTCTAGTTATTGTTTAGTAAACACGATTGAAAATTCACAAGGTCATTAAGATTAAATTACTGTTTGCTCTTGTATAATTTAAGACATATTTTGATATTCAGGTTAAAAATAACTTTTAATTTATCTAATGTTAGTTAAATTATTTTCAAAATAATTGAGATTCAAATTTGTATGTGATGTATCGAAGGTGCTTTTGAAGCCTATGTAAATGAAACTATTTCATTTGATTTTTTATTTAATTTTTAAACTTTTTGTTAGTGACAGAAATTTCTGTCTATTTTCAAAAAATGTTTGAACAAAGGTAAACAACCGTAGCAGAGCTATGAAAAAAATATTCATCGAAACTTGCCAAACTAATCTCCACGTTTAAAAATCGCCAAATGTATGGTTGTAGAACTACACGGATATTCGTCATTTATTTCAGGTAAGCCAGGTACGAGAAATATTTTAAACCTGGTATGAAGGAATATAAAGCCAGACTACGAGTTGACTACGTTGTAGCAACTATAATATTATCAATATGTTCTATATTGACAGGTATTTATTATCTGTAAGATATTCTTTTTAGCACTACAACATAGACGAAGACTAACCTACTTTCCTCTTTCAGTTCTGGCTTTCATGCCTCTCGCACTTTCATTCCTCATACTTTATCTTCCTTACATTCATGCAACTGTCCAGCCCGATTGGGGAAGTACCTTGACCTTACAGAAGGTCAAAGCTAAATAATGCTGTTATCAAGCAGTGTTGTGTTCTTGTGGTGAGTAAGATGACCAGAACTTATGGTGGGATTAGGGGTAAAGTCGTCAACGCACTTGCGATGTTTCTGGCGTTGCAGACGTCTATAAGCTACGGTAATCGCTTACCATCAGGTGAGCCGTACGCTTGTTTGGCGACCTACTTGTATAAAAAAATAACGTTATCACAATTAATGATCTTATCTATAACATCTTAACTGGAAGAGATTAAGAATAATGATAGCCCAACTTTGCTCTTTCTTTAAGCTAAAATAGTGCTATTTTATTTAATGAAATTGTGAAGCCTGAAAATGCAATAAAGTATTAAAAATTAAATAAATATAAACGGCGCACAATCTCCTTGCCTGCTGTTTTTGTGTTTATTTGCTACTCATGTTTTTTTGAAGGTAGGTACAAAGTTAATACAAACTGTAGATTTATTATAACCTCTTTGAATAAACAAATCAGTTATCCAAACTTCACATTAAACAACTTGAATGATCAAAACAGAGATCAAACAAATTTGTTTGACTTTCTTATTACGTTATCTTTGCTGAGTGACGTTCACGTTCTTCAGTTGAGATCTTGTTTTACAAAACAATGAGCGTATTTAAAGTTATATTCAAATGTACTGATAGACATTTTACCAAAACGCGTCAAAATGTATTTTTAGGGTTCCGTACCGTCATATTAAAATTAATATTTTTTAAAAATCAAAATCAAAACCATAAACGACTTTTATTTATTTATTTATTTATTTATTTATTTATTTATTTATTTATTCCATCATACATCTAACATTACAGGATATTATCCTAATGCGTTAGTGTCGTTATCGTATTAAATACATGTCATATGAAGATACAAATATAAAAATTGACATCACATTCAATTCCATTATTTCATTTAACAAAATAAAACTAAGTTATTATTAAAAATTCACAATACATAGTCAAATTACATAATCTATATTAATAAAAACTATAATAATTTCGTCAATTTAATAATTTTCATTAAAAATAAAATAAATTAAAACCAATAAAAAAATTTAAACCTAGTCAGTAAAAATAAAATCCAATTAAATACATGATAAAAATGCAATTAATACAATAAAATAAAATATCAAAATATACAAATTTGAAACATAGTCAATAAAACATAATTAAAATTACATAACTCATAGAAAATTAAATTCGTCGAACTATAAAAGGAAAGTATAATATAAATGTCAAAACAAATAAAACCGATTTCAATTTAATTTGTATGAGACGACTCCAGTTACGATCCTCGTGAACTCGTTCAGTGTGCAACTGAATAAGTCAATTCTGTCGGCCACTATGTTAAGCGTGCGTATAGCTCGTGTTAGCGGGGCGTCACGCAACAAGTTGGTGCGCGCCCGGGGTAGTGCTAGGAGGCTGGGGCGTCGTCTCCGCCGCACCGCGTTGTCCACCGCGCACAGCCTGAGTTCTTTGAGAATAGCTGGATTGTCCGTTTCACCGCGTAGAACCTTCCACATGTACGTAGCAAGGGAGACTTCGCGCCTGGTTTCCAACGTGCTGTACCCCACCATGCCTAAAACGAACAAGGTAGGGTACAGCAACGGATAACCAGGGTATACCCCATATAACTTCCGGTACAGAACTCGAGCAAATTTGTTCTGTATCCGCTCTACCATTGCTTTATATTTGATCTCACTCGGGGCCCACACAACCGAGCTACACTCCAAATGACTCTTCACCAAGGCATCATACAAGGCCCGGAGAGCTTTAAAGTTGTCAAAGCCGACCGATTGCCGTAATATGAAGCCAAGGTTCCGGTACGCTTTTTTGCATACCCCGACTATATGTTCCCGAAAGTTGAGATCAGCGGTGAACCGGACACCCAGATCTTTAACCTCGGAGACGCGCTGCAGTGGCTCGCCTTCGATGTGGTACGGGTGATGTCGTGGACAGCGCGCGCGGCTGAAAGACAACACGGAGCACTTAGCCACGTTAAAGTATAATTTGTTGTCGTGGCTCCACCTTACAACCCTGTCTATATCCCGCTGCAGTTTGATGTGATCCGAGGTGTCACCCACTTCGCGTACTAATTTCAGATCGTCAGCAAATAAAAGGCACGTCGACTCATGGATCACCTCCGGTAGATCGTTTATCATAATGATAAATTGGAGGGGACCTAAATTACTGCCCTGGCTGACTCCTGATCTTGTCCAGTACTGTTCCGAATAGTGCCCGCCACAGTCGACGTACTGACGCCTGTCCCGCAGATAACTGGCAAAGAAGGCCAGCGTATGAGGCGTGCACCCCACAGCCGCCAGCTTTGAGAGCAGGACGTCATTATCAACTGTATCGAACGCCTTCCGGAAATCGAAGTAGGCGACGTCCACCTGCCCCCCGGCATCGACCACTGGCCACACCTGTGCCATCAAATGCAGCAGGTTCCCGGATGTCCCTCGTCCAGGACGAAACCCGTGCTGTGCATCAGACAACCGGGCTCTCACCTGCGCATACAATGAGGTATGAATTGCCGACTCAAATATCTTGGCCGGTGCGCTCAGAAGTGCCACTGGTCGATAGTCGCTTGGTTCTGGACCACCTCGTCCCTTTGGGACCGGCACCACTCGTGTTAGCTTCCACCTGTCGGGAAACGTAGCAGTTGCGAGACAGGCATTAAAAACATGCAACAGCGGCTCCTCCAACACGAAACGACAGTCCTTGAGGATGAAGGGTGGAATGCCATCCGGTCCAACGGAGCGCTTCGGTGGCAGCCGCGCCAGCGCCCGACACACATCTGCCTGAGTCAGGCGCGTCAACTGCACGTACCCGCTACCACTCACCGTAGCGCTGACTGCTGAAACATCCAGTCGTGGTGGCTCTGGATTATAAACGGAATGGAAAAATTGTGCAAACATCGTTGCACATTCCTGATCCGAGAGTGCAAGTCTATTCTGTACTAATTCATACCGCCTAGAAGTACCCCTTTTCGCCCTTATGTAATCCCAAAATGCTTTTGGATCCGAAGCGAGGGTGTCCTGTACTCTGTATCGGTATCGGTCATGAGCAAGCGCGGTGTCCGCCTTTACTCTCGCCCTGTACCGAGAGAACGCCTCGTAATCTTTCGGTGATTTACTAATTTTATATGTTTTATGTAAATTGTATTTTATCTGTATATTTTTAATTAATTTCGACGTATACCATACCGGGTAAATATACCTAGTATCTTCACGTTTTTTATTTTTTTTAACGGGTACACAATCGTCAAGAACGTACGTGATTTTTTCATAAAAACAATTTAAAACCGAATTGGGATCATTTAGTAAATATAATTCGGTCCAGTCTATGTTCATGATTGAACCGTACAACTTGACAAAGTCAGCTTTGTTAAAATTCCACTGCTTATACTGTTCCCGAGGCAGTACCTGGTAACTGTTGCCGCGATTCGTAACCGCGGCGACAGCGGCGACAGTGACAGTGACAGCAAGCGGCGGGTGGTACGCGTCCACCGGCCGCAAGGCCTCGTCAGCCGCCGCTACCGCCACGCCGACGACGCGGCCGCTCAGCACCAGGTCTAGCTGCCTGCCACTACAGTTAGGAACTGCATTATACTGAACGAGTTCACAAAAGGCTAAGAAATATTCATAGTAATTACGCACATAATCATTAGTAGAAAATAAATTAAAATCACCTAAAATTAATACATTATTTTTATATTTTACACAAATTTTTTCTAATAACGTAAACATTAACATAAACTCATTTTCTTCAGTGTGCGGTGGGATGTACAATACACAACAGGCGAACAGAAACCTATTTTGTACATAGACAGTTGCGCAAACTAATTCAAAGTTGTACCTGTTTATATTAATGCCGTCGGGTGTTGGTACTTGCCGCAAAACGAAACGTGGTGTGGCCGCCAGCAGCACCCCGCCCTGCTTGCGGCCGTCGGCTCGGTCGCAGCGCAGCACAGAGTAACCCGGTAACATTATCTCCGCGTTTTGAACAGACTCACTGCAGCCGGTCTCGGTGATAGCGAACAAGTCCGAACCCGAAGACTCGAGTAAGGACAGAAAATCTGATGTCTTTGTTCGGAGACCTCTTACATTCTGATACAAAATGTTCACCGATCTAATTTTTGTTTGTTTGTTTGTTTCCTGTTGTTGTTGGTCTCCGAAAAAACACCCACTCACTGAATTCAGCATCTTTCGGCCAAATACTAGGATCACACAATTTTTCGAAGTTATTTTCCGATACGCAGATTCTAAACGACGAGTATCCTCTTACGGTCTTATGATTTATCTTATCTACTTTAATATAGCTGTCCGCGCCGAGTATTTCACGCACATAATCTGTTAAATTTTCTACGGATGTGTCTGTGAGGAGTCTCCATATATGAAAATATTTCTTCCGCTCCACAGCTTTTATTCGAAGAACAGACGTATTACATCCCCTGCTAATCGGATTAATTCTTGTAGTCTTCATTTTAGTCGGGTTACCGCTTACTTCCATGCTAGATATTTCCTGTGTCATCTGATCCCCCACTGCATTCAAACTTCCATTCGCAGCCCTCGCTCGTCGCGACCGTCTGGGCTTCACGTTAACCCATTCGCCTGTCTGAGCGTACGCGACTGATGTAGAATTGTTAATTTCATCCTTATGCGCTTTAGTCGTCTGTTCAATATTCAATAAACAGTCCCGCTGATCGGTCACGCTCGGAGAAGTCGGCGCATTCGTAATAGATGTGTGGTTCGGCGACGTTCGGGTGGGCTCGGCTGTTTCTACGATTTGAGATTGAGCGGGTGATTGAACATGGCCTTTGCTCTTCCGATCGGACACGGAGATCGCCGACATCGCCCGATCGCGTGCATGACACATAGATTGCTGAGACGGTTTTAAGGCACGTCTACCCTCTTTAGCTTCAATATTTATCTCAACTCCCGCTACACTGTATTTTTCGTACACACTGACTAGTTTCATAATTATATCGTTCTGTGATAATATGGTCTTCTCAAGTGATAAAACTTTGTTTTGAAGGCTGAACACAGTCTTAGTGAGGTTGTTTATAGCACTATCAACAGTTACAGCTTCTATTTCCATTATTCTCGATTTTTAAATGCGGAGTCTTTTGTAAACGACCTCCTGTCACTTTGACATTATGTCACTTGACTTATTCAAATAACTCCAAGAGCACTTTCGAATCGTCATTTTACGAATTAAAAATTTACAAATGATTATTATTTTTGTAGAAATAAAGCTACCACCGATTAGGTATATTATGTATTTATTTATTTTTTATAATTATATTTGTTTGTTACAAAACCAAAAAGAAACGGACCTCAATTTACATCGACTTGTAATGAAATTTCAAACATCATTGCAGATATTTGAAAAAATAGTTATCAAAAAGGCATTAGGGTAACTTAAAGAGTATTCCTCAGATCTTGATCAAATTTAAATATATTTAACCACACAACAAGCACCAGCTTTTGAATCTAAAAACTATCAAGAATGGGTCCACACAACAAATATCTCGCATTCTAACAAAAAAGAATCATCAAAATAGGTACGTCTAGTGATAACTTAAGTAACTCCATAAACAACGGTCAAATTGAAGAACTCCTTCCTTTTCGATTCGGTTAAAAAATGTTAGTTTCAGTTTTAATTCTAATAAATACCATCAATAACCTAACTAGCAGCGAACGCCGGAACGTAGCGAAAGAAATTCAGCGCCGGAAATCGAACAATGTCGCCCTAACGAGCGCCCATTACGGTGATAAGTGAAATTGATCAAAAACAAAACAAAGTGTTCTGTAATTTCCCCTCGACATTATTAATAGTTTTAATTTTAACACAAAGGCACATTGTAGGAATTTTAATTTGTTTTAAACTTGATTACAATTTAAATTACACAAAATTTTCTGATTTAATGTTAAATTTTGTAAACACTGTAGTTCATACGTAAAGTAATTATCTCCAAAGATCGTTTTTCTTTCATTAACACTAGCTTTCACACATAGACAAAGACATTAACGATATAAGACTTAAATAATTTATTTCTCATATAAACATAAAACAGATTTTTTTTTTAAAAAATCAGTAGGATGTAACAATTTTTACTTCTTAATTACATTGTACTTTTAATTTTGATTTTAAAGATTTTATGCTTTCCGAACATTTAACATGATTTGATAAATTATTATATAGATGCTAGTACATTCGTGATCCGTACAGCCAAAAAATGGAACTCTCTACCAGCGTCTGTGTTTCCAGAAAATTATAACCTGGGGATCTTTAAGTCGCGAGTGAATAGGTTACTTCTAGGTAAGCGTGCTCCATCTTAGACCGCATTTTCACTTATCATCAGGCGAAATAGTGGTCAAACGCAAGCCTATCATTGTATAAAAAAAAAAGATGCACAGATGTAGTTTACTGTTGATAATGTATCAATATCAATACATAATTGTTAAAGATTATTTTAATTTTCAATGTCGAGTTGACTTCTGATTCTTCTAGTCTACGGTCTGAATAACTTGTAGTTTAACAGTATACGATGTAACTATATGTATATAAGGCCATGTGCGACTGTACATGGGCTTCTATAAGGTTTAATAATGTAAAAGTATATCTTTTTACAAAATTTTGGTATACAAAATAACTGTAACAATATCATAATTAAGTTGAATCTTTCAAAACAATATTTTTTTTTATATACAACTAGGTCGGCAGATAAGTGTACGGCACACCTGATGGTGAGCGATTACCGTAGCTTATAGACGTCTGTAATATTAGAAGCATCGCAAGCCTGTTGCCAACCCTACTCCCAATCTCCCCTCCCCCCAGGAACTCTGGTCATATTACTCGTCACAGAAACGCAACATTGCTTGAAAGCAGTATTATTTAGCTGTGATCTTCTGTAAGTTACTTCCCCAGTCGAGCTGTTCCAGATTTTGAGCAGGCTATTTCCTGATGTGTCCTACACCAAGTTTTTTGTTTAGTTTTCTGAATAAATCTATTAATGTTACGTTTAATTTATTTGTTTTGTAAAGTTTTAATTAGCGTACGGACAGAACGTCATCCGTTCCGGTCCGGATCCGGCTGCTCTTACTTATAATGTGCGACTACTTTTACCGATATGCCGCTAATGGTTTTGATGTAAGCGAAGCAAGTCGCGTAAGTATCGTAATTTATCATGCCCAGGCGATACTGATCTCTCAGCAATAATTGAAAAGGAGTGTAATTGAGTGTTTATGTGATAAGATAATAAACCATTTAATAACATAAGCGCTTAGTTATTAAATGTTACATAAAAACTTAGTAATTAGATTACAGGTAAATAATACTGATTTCAAGTAGTTTTGTGTTTCTGTAGTAAGTAAGGTGGCCAGAACTCCCGGGGAGGGTCGTTAGTATCCCTCTGGTGTTGCAAACGTCTATAAGCTACGGTAATCGCTTACCATCAGGTGAGTCGTACGCTTGTTTGCCGACCTAGTTATATAAAGAAATACATACACCTAAGTTATTACATAAACACTCAGTTATTTACTTTGACCCTCAGCCCGTGATTTGTTAAGGTTTCTTAAATATTGTAGGACTGAAATTATAAACGGTATGCGATTAATTTCGTAAGTTCTTTGATCTTGTGGCTTGTAGATGTTTAATTAGGTTCTTAGCTTTGAATTAACAGAGCGGTGAAAAGGACCCGAGTACTATAATTATAATTTTTTTTAATAATTTTTAAAAGAAATATTATAAAGAAATATTGTATAATTTTGTTCAGCGTAGTTTCAGTTTTTTACGGCTACTTTAGCAAACAAGCTTGTGGTCCACCTAAAGCTAAGCGGTCACCGTTGCCTATGGAGGACTGAAACAAAGGGAGCATCGCAAACACGTCGCCAACCCTCCCCCCAACCCTACCCGGGAGCTCTGGTCACCGTACTCACCACAAGAACACAGCACTGCATGAGAGCATTTATATTCATTTGTGATATTCTATAAGATTCAAGTAGATTCAAGATTGCCCGCTGTGCCCAACTGCAAAGAATTTTTCTCAATCATATCTAGCTAGAAATGATAACACATACCGCCGAGTATTTCAAAAGATCTCTCATACGGACGTATAAAAATTGTTATCAAAGTAGGTACTTTGATCCGTTTTCTCGCCGTCCCATATTTGAATCCGAAACCGGCGAAATCCTCGGGAAACGTCGGATAATACCGAGCTCAAAGCTTTGGTAACGTTTTTCATAGAATTTCAGGTTTTCCGAAGCTTGTTTTCTTTGAGATTTTTACGGTCCCATACCGAATTTGCTAAAAAGTAATCCCACTTAAAATAAGATTTGCTTACGACGGGGCTTGTTGTTCGTGTATCTTAGTGCGATGTATACGGTTTGTAATTGTGGTTTATCCATTTCAGAATGTTGTGTTTGCTTCGTAATTCTAAGATCAGCTTGGTTTTACATTCAGAATGAACTCTTCACGGTAGATATTACCTATGTAGATATACGTGATGTGGTAAATAGTATAAACTGTAGATGTATACTTGTTGATAATAATCAATATAAATAAATATATTTGTATTTTTTGACTTCAATTACATCGACAAGTAATACAAGTTACGTAGATAAAAAAAATACGCGAATACGCGCTTTCAACGATTACTCAAAAAGTGGTCATCAGATCTTAATCAAATTTAAATAAGATTAAAAAAACTAGTATCAGCTGTCGACTAAAGTATGAATCATCAAAATCGGTACACACAGTGCAAAGTTATGCGGGAACATACAACGTAGGTGGACCAATGGAATAGTCAAGTAAATACGTATTTTTAGATATAACTCAAAAAAATACTTCTTAAATCTCAATTAAATTTAAATAGGACCACATGATACCCACCACCCTTCAATAAAAAAAAAAATGATCAAAATCGGTCCACCCAGTCAAAATTTCTGAGGTAACTAACATACAAAAAAATTATAATTAAGAACATCATCCTTTTTTGGAAGTCGGTTAAAAAAACTTAAGCATGCAAGTGTACATATAAATCGGGGATGGGAATCTTATGTTATGTTATTGGGAAAATTATGTAAAATGTATAATGGGAGTGTAAATAATAGACGTCTATCTGTGTAACATAATATCATATAAATATAACATATACATATTTAAATTTTACACATTTAGATCGCATTATCCTTTATGTGTTAGAGTCTAAAATATTCAAAACAGTTTTACGCGACCGCCTCCAATACCTAGCCAGGGATTGGATTTAAAAACGATTTCAAATGCAATTTCTATGTATAAGCGGGTAATAAGGATCAGCGTGTCCTAAGCGGTGGAGTAATCAAATAGATTTACCTTTTACATTTATTCTCGCAATAAAACCGTAACAAGTCTAATTCAGTACGGTGAAGATATTTTAAATAATTATTTGGTAGATATTCTATAATCGAAATTAAAGCGATATACCGGCCAAGTGCAAGTCAGACTCGCGCACCGAGGATTCCGTACAAAAAAAAATGATTAAAAATATTTTTGTTGTATGATATAACTAAAAATTTATACTTTTCGAATGTTTCCTTTATCTGTGCTATAAGACGTTGCTTCTTAACAATTTTCAAGATCCTGAATTCACAGTAAGTAGCCTGTAGGTTTTGAATGTCTTGTGAGTGTCGAAAATTTTCAGCATAAACGGCTGTATCTTTTGATTGCGTTGGCTTAGAAGCTTAATTTTTTCACACCTTCAAAGGACAGTAAACTTAAGTATTTGATATGAATTTCAGCTTGAAACCTGACGCGTTCCTGAGAAATAGGGTCTTAACAGTCAGGACACGTTTTTCCCTTTGAGTTACGGAACCTTAATAAATGTTTTGGACCTGCAATACGTCAAAAATAGTTATTGATTTTAATGATGATTGAAATTATTTAAACATAACACATGGCTAGGACAATGGATTCTTTTTATTATTATTTAATACAGTTGTCTTAGAAAAGGAGACAAAAACCAAAATGAGTTATGGCGAAGGAAGTTTTAAAACAAATTAAAATTATGTTTGTTTTGAAATAATTAATTATAGTTTAAAAGTGATATAAATTTGGAATGCAGATCGGATTGCGGAAAAGAATAGGCAAGAAACTCCGCAGCTACGGTACTTACTTACTATCAGGCCGTACGCTTGTTTGCCGACCTAGTTGCACAAAAAGATAGTTTAATATGTTTGTATTATATATAAATTATATATGTACATTTTACGGTCTAAGTATATACAAGTATATATGTTATTGTATGTATACAGCGATGTGATGGAGTAACGGACGAGTGGACAAAAGCGTCGGTAATAGGGTCGCGTTGGCATCCTTTACGGAGTTCTAAAAATAGTTTCAGTTCTAAACTTTGTAATTACAGTTAAGAGCACACTTGGATTTTGCGATACAATATTAATTCAGAGGTTAAAGGTCTTAGAGGAATATGTAAAGAATTTAGATGTGGTTTTCATACAAGACATATTCCCTTTCTCCGTGTAGGGGAAGGATTGGATCTTGATACACCACGCTGATCCATTGCGGGTTAGCGGATATACTCTCTACTATGAGTAACGATATCGCGTATTCGTGATAACAACTGGGACCGACCACTCAACGTTCTCTCTGGTGCACGGTGTGGAGACTCACAAGTACAGACATACAAACTGGAAACATATATTACAAATACTAATATCCATCTCGATCTAGAATCGAATCCAGAAATCGTTTACCAGGCATTGACATATTTGGTGATCATTGTAATGCATTTAAAAGGAGACTTATTGCTCATTTTCACAAATAATATAATGTTTTTTTTTCTTTCTTTTTTAATATTCTCTTTTGTAATCCTTTTTTATATTCTCGTTTGTAATCCTTTTTTTAAGTAATTAATAGTATTATTTTGTGTTATGCAAGCTGAAAAAAATTGAATGTTATGCGTGCTAGTTATTGAAATATGTATTAAGGACCTTACTGTATACCTAATGTGTTTATTATGGCAATGTAAAAATATGTATATTGTTAGTATAAATAAATAAATAAATAAATTAATATCACCACTATACCAGAGCGGTTACACAAGACTTCACTTATAAATAAATGTATAAACATACATATAGATATATTTTACATACACAACGGCCCTCTGTTCCAATTGTAGACAACTTAATACCTGGTTGGTTAGTAACTATGGAGTTATTTGTCAGAATTAACATTCCGAAGCGACGGTAGCACGATATTTTATTTACTTTGTGAAAATATACAGCTTACAATATTTTATATTATAACAAAAATTTAAAGTCAGTTCACGAGCTTTTAAAGTGTTTGTTAGCAAACACAATTATACCAACGCTAGTTACATATTTACTTCAAGTCAAATTAAAACTTATATTATAAAATATATAATTTTCCAACTTAATCTAAATCTCCCTTGATTTAAATGTTACGTATTTCTATTTCATTTAAAACGTTAAATATCTGAATTGCTTTCCTAAAATAGGCATTTTACTTTAATCACAAAGTTTGTCATAAACTTTGAGTAGAAATTTAGCGCTTCTAGTCGCGATTCGAACCTTCAAATATTTGATTTCGATTCAGGTATGCCATTATATCATACTATGCCATTTAAACTACTCTCTACATCTAATACGATAAAGATAAGTGCAAAGATTTTTTTTAAGCTCGGTTATAAAAAAAATTGTAAGGATCTTTTTAGACAGCACGAAAGATTCTGCTTAAAGTACGGAGTAGCACGACTGGGAAGTCCCTCAACCCTACACAAGATAGTACTAAATAGTACTGCTTTCAAGCTGTGTTTCTGTGGTGAGTAAAGTGACCAGAGCTTCTGGGATTGATTAGGATTAGAGTCGGCAACGCGCTTGCGATGCTTCTGGTGGTGCACACGTCTATAAGCTACGGTAATCGCTTACCATCAGGTGAGACATACGCTTGTTTGACTATTTGTATAAAAAAATATTATGTTATTTAATTAATAAAAAATAAAATACTGAAAAAGACGTTACCAAAATACTAATAATAACCGTAATTAATTGGTTCACTTCATCGTATCCATCCCTCTTTATTTGCACAATATCAATTTAGTAACACGCTTTGATCTCTTAACTATTTGCAGTGCTTACTAACATCATAATTCGTACAAACAGTCTGGCAAATAAATGATATTAGTAGATCGAAAGTTAAATTAGTCATTCTTATTTATAAAATCCGTATATATAAGTGTAACACCCTATATTGTAATATAAACTCAACAAAAAAACAGAACTTAACGAAACTTTCCTTTTAACATACCATGAAGCCGTTCATAATAAAAAGATCGAAAGATAAAAACATACGAAATAACACAGCAGACATTGAAATAATAATAGTAATTGTGAACCTAAAATAATAACGACTCACCGTTACAATAAATTATATATTTAGGGTAGATCTTCAAATGTTTGCCGACGCTCAGTTTGTCTGTGACAATTTAATTTTCTGACCCAATTTAGTAAACTAACACAGAATTGGTGACTATTTAAACGGACAAATTTGCGTTTACTATGAAGTAATTTTGTAACACTCTCTGAATAATTTAAAGGTTCACAAGGGCGACTCGAAATAAGTGGGCACTCGCCATCGTTATGGCATTAGACTTAACGTTATGTGATGCTGCCGATTTAGCGGCGACGCGTTGACGATGTTGCTAATTTTGACTGCAACGTCAATAGGGTACAATATTTTACGATAGGGTTTTTTATGGTATTTATTGAGATATTGTTACTATGACGTTGAGAATTTGTTAAGTTATTTTTAAATTTGATTTCAAAATATTGTTCTTAACTTAAGATTGTATAACTTTGGTTATATTATCTAAATATGTAATATATCTAATGTTAAAATGTAGCAATTTTGAAATTTTTAGTTCATTTTGCTACCTGATTTTGATGTTATTTTTTTGTTTATTTTCAGACGTTCTTTAAGTGTGTGTAATAATCATATTAAAATGAAATAAAAGTTTTCAGCTCATTTCAAAATTAAATTTTAGGTGCAATTCATGAAGTGACAAAGGCACGGGTAAATAAAAACTAGGCTATAGATATTCCTGCTGAATTTAAAAAAAAAATCGTGGTGTCGTTGGACACCTGGTAGAAACTGAGTTCCTTTTTATAAAATATTAATTTCAAGCTCTATTCTAGGTATAAAAAAAATATATATATTCGGGTATATATTTTTGTTATGTTTTTTTGTCGATAAAAATAAGTACTACTTTACAGAACTGTCTTAACACTTTTATTTTATTTATAATGATTTATAACAAAGAGCAACACGGATGCTCTATGATTTATAAAAATATATAACAATTATCGAATGATATCATAATAACAGCAAACTGCAATAATAATAACGTCATCACGTAGATTATACATTAGACACTGTATAGCCATCATACATGGACTACTTGCATACATAAAAATCTTATGCTTGTTTACGCTATATATATATATATATATATATATATATATATATATATACATACTATATATATATATATATATATACAGTTACAATATTATCAAAAACTAATATAAATATGAGACTGAACTAAATATAATTTTGCAACCAATAAAACGCACTCGTTACTACATGCAAGATGCAAGATTAAACTAAGCTACAAGAAACATTCAATAATATTAACCAAATAAATTCAGTACGTCATTACATATAGGATCAGATGACATCATGAAAAAACAAATAAGGCGTAAGAGATATTACGATTCCACATCTCGTATATATTGAATAAGCGATTAATTCTTCAGAAATCATCCAGCTTCAATAGAAGTTGAACAAAACAATGACTCGTATATCCTCCGAACAACGACAGGACGTATCTTAGCGATTATAATTTCCGGAACGATCATCGGATTTCTATGATTCCGAGATGTCATCGTGAATTTCATTAGTCTTCGCAAAAAGGGGTCGGATTGATTTACTTACGATGAGATCTCTGAGAATGAAACTAGAGAGCGAGTCTTCGAAATGACTGATCACGATGACTATCGATTTATAAGATGGAAGACGTAATAGGTATTAGATTTGTGAAAGAATTCACGACGGATTAACGTAAAAAAGGTAATTTGAAATAATATTACTATCATTAGAAATAGTGTGTCACTAGAGAATACTAGAGTTGATTTTGAATGTACGTAAAAAGTTTATAAAACGTATTTATTTTTAAGTGATAGCTATGTTATAATAATAATAATTGTTTATTTGCAAGATGGTGTTGAAGTTGTACAGTATTAACATTAGTATAGTCCAAATATTTTCTACCTGCGGTGTGCAAATATAACGCACTCAGTCATTATTGTACGAAGATGTTTTTTTTTGTTAAATTGATAACTATCATTTACTATTGAAATTCTTCCATTAAAATCCAGATAAATATACGAAAAAGCTATTTTTACTAAGAAATCATTTCATATAATATGTCGCAGAAACTACTTCTTTTCGTTATCCTTTGTTACATGATTGCAATAAAGATCTCAGGGATGCCTTGTACGCATAAATTGGACTGAAAAATTAATAGCAGGTAAACGTAACTTTATTTTATTGCCTGTCAAGTAAAAGGTACTGCGGGAAATAAGTAGATAAATCATTAAAGTGTCTTAATGAAACAAGTAATTATAACTTGAATCAAATAATCAGAGCCGTCAGTTAAGAACTTTCCTTGCGACTAAGCCTTTGTGAGAGACGATGTTTTTCCCCCAAGTTATTTGACTTTTATCGATAAAACTTACACAAATTTCGTTTTATAAAAATAGAAAGTTAATATTGCATCTCATAAATTTAATAGTTCGTAAAATTTAACGCCGAAAATCGTCCTCAATACACTGTTTAGTGACAATATTTCCACTAACGCAGTCGACGCAAAAATATGCTCACATATTAGGTACAGAGCAAACATGAGTTTATCGCGGGATTCTAAATCGCGCTATAAAGCAGGCCGGGACGGTATCGCGCTTATCTGGGCCCCCGGGAACGATCGGCGATCGTCCGCGTGAATATGTTATGGTGACAGCTATAATAGAACCTTCGAACCTTCGACACGACACCAGGGACGGAGGTTTAGAACGCCGCGTAAAAATCACTTGATATTTCGGGCACACTATAGGAAATTTCGGACATATTTTATAGGATAATATCGAAGTCGAGAACTTCGACTATAGACTTAATGAAAAGTTAGAACTTTTTAACTAAAGTACTGCATTGAACACTTTCAATCTAAAATAAGCCACCGAGCGTCAACTTCGCTCGTTTTTAAAGAATATTTTGAATAACCAGAGATCGCTGTCGTTAAAAATTCAGCAGACGCTCGACCGCTAACTCAAGGCGTTTCCGACTTCGCAACAAAGAAAGCAAAATCCGCAGAAATGGTTTTATTTCAATCTTTGCTCCCAAAGCCGATACTTTGGGTCTTTCTAAATCACCAGCGTAGAGGGACTGAATGCGAAATGCCCGAGTAATGGGGGAGTAGTGGAGCGAGTACATGCCCCGGAGAAAGCCTTCGACCGCGCACTAAATAGGGTTATTCGAAACCCATTCCACTCCGCATATTAGTTTATCGCGTCCCTCGAAAGGGCTAATACCATTCGAGCGACGGTAAAGCAATTCCGTCGTCGCCTCAACTGCTCTTTCAAAGTGCTTCAGCCTTAATAAGGCTACAACTACTCAGTATGACGGTTCTAACTTTACTGTTAATTGTCAACTTACAAAATTTAATGTTCCTTTAATAGATAATAACAAATCGATTGTTCGTCACTGCATTCTATTGATTGCAGGAAGTCGGGTTTATGATCTGTTTGATATTAAACGGTCGTTTCAACTAATTGGCTTTGACAGTCGTAAAAATTAAACATTCCTTGGATTTCTGTCGATCTGACTAAACAGAGGCTAATACTTAAGTTCCTAGGCTTAGATGACGTTTATTGTTTTATATAATATTAGGTTGAAATATACAAAACCTTTGACGTATATAAGGATCAAAATTTTAATTTTAGATTTTGTATTTAAAGCATATATTTTTTTTCCTAAACGATGATTTATTTGGTTCACTTCACTTGGTCACAAATGGTCAACTGTTCTTTCTAGCTTTCGTTAAATAATGTTAATTACGATATTATTCTCAATATGTATTATGAAGAATTATAATAAGGCATAAAATATAATTATTAGCTTATACATAATTGACCCAATAACAAATAAAATCAACTGTATTTTATAAAATTTGTTTTTATTGTATAATAAATTTGCTAAAAATAATAAAGAATCTTTCACGTAATGCTTCCATTAAAAACGAGTTTAATATAATACTGTTATATTACCGATTGAAAGGAATTAAATATAAAGAATGTTGTAGTATTCTGTAGAGTATTTCTGTTTGTTATCTAATATATGAAATTCTCGTGTCGCGGTGTTTGTACTCGTAGTTAAACTCCTCTGAAACGGCTCGACCGATTCTCATGAAATTTTCTGTGCATATCGCGTAGGTTTGAGAATCGAACATCTATTTTTCATACCCCTAAGTTATGGGGAGGGGGGTTATGAGGGTTTTAAAATATTATGAAATTTTGTGTGCATATCGGGTAGGTCTAAGAATCGGCCAACATCAATTTTTCATTCCCCTAAGTTGTAAGGGGGAGGGGGGGATTAAGGTTAACCCTTAACACCACTCGCGGGGGACCTAGATCCCCCAGCGCGCTCGTTTTTGCAAATTATATAAATATTTAGAGCGCGATCCGGTCGCGGCTTTGAGTATTCCCAGTGACGCCCGAAAGCTGGCGGTGTGCGGACGTGCGTCGTGTTAACGTTAGAAGTTTGTAAGGTACGAGTAGTTGCGGGACCTAGGTCCCCCTCGAGTGTAGTTACGTAAGTTTTTTTCGTTGATAATAGTCTTTAATATTTGTATTTTTTTTAGGTTTGTGATACAGTATGAATAAAAATTTGGATTCTCAGCAGATAGAAAGGCTACTAAATGACTTTGAACTCGATGAGAGTGAAAACGACACTATTTTCCCCGAGATATTATCCGATTTGAGTGATGCAGAGGATGAAGTCAGTGTTCACGACACGGAGAGCGATGAATCAGCAGATAGTACTTTGGAAAATGAAGAAATAGAAAACATCGAACAGCAGAATAGAGAAGCAAATGCATTCTATGGTAAAAATAGATATAAATGGGCGAAAGCACCGCCTTCGCAGTCACGAGTTCGAGCGCATAACATAATTTTGCACTTACCTGGCCTTAGAGGTCCTGCTCAGGCAAAAAATAAGATGACGCCTCTCGATGCTTGGCAATGTCTATTTACTGATGATATTCTTGATTTGATTTTAGAGCATACAAATGAAAAAATTACAAAGTATTCGGAAAAAAATACATGTAATTCTGCATATACCGACCATCTCAGTAAAGAAGAATTGTGTGCATTTATTGGATTGATGTTTTTATCGGGCATATTCAAATCGGGAAGGGAAGATGCTCGAGGTCTCTGGTCTTCTAAGTGCAAGGGTAGACCTATATTTAGAACAGTTATGAGTCTCAATCGATATCTTTTTATTTTATCATGTCTAAGATTTGACGAAGAACATACAAGAGAAGAACGAAAACAAACAGATCGTCTAGCTCTTATATCAGAAGTATTCAATAAATTTATAAAAAATTGCATAAGCAACTACAGCTGTTCTGAATATGTAACTGTAGACGAAATGCTTGTACCTTTTAGAGGACGTTGTTTATTTCGGATTTACATGAAATCTAAGCCAGCTAAATATGGGTTGAAGATAATGTGTTTGTGCGATGCAAAAACGCATTATTTATTCAATGCTTTTATTTATTCCGGAAAGGAGAAAGATTTACCAGCCAATGCTACCTTGATACCTACGAGAAACGTAATGAAGTTAGCTGAACCGATCTATGGAACTAATAGAAATATAACTGGGGATAACTGGTTTTCTTCTATTGAGTTGATCGACGCATTGATGGAAAAAAATCTCACTTACGTTGGCACAATACGTAAGAACAAAAAAGAAATACCTCCGCAATTTCTTCCTCATAGAAACCGAGTAGTTCTCTCATCACTTTACGGCTTTCAAAGAAACAAAACTCTATTGTCATTTGTTCCTAAAAAGAACGTCAGTGTTACTCTAGTGTCTTCAATGCACCATGCACCTGTGACCAATCCTGAAACCAAAAAACCCGAGATAATCGATTTTTACAATTCTACTAAAGGTGGCGTAGATGCCCTAGACCAAAAGTGTGCTGCTTACTCTGTGAATAGGAGATGTCAAAGATGGCCGACCACAATATTTTGCTCAATGTTAAATATATCTGGAGTAAATAGCCATGTACTTTACAGCGCATCGAATCCTCACAAATACATTAGTCGTTACAAGTTCTTAGAAGAACTTGGATATTCTTTGGTGACTCCTCATGTTCTGGATAGAAGACGCATTTCAAACCTTTCAAGGGAGCTGAAAGGTATGATGGACAAGTTCCTACGCGAGGTTGGTGCTGAGATACCTGAAGATCAACCAAAACAAGGTCCGAGCCAAAATAAAAGACCAAAGAAATCTAGATGTCATTTGTGTCCAAGAAGCAAAGATAGTAATACTCCTAGGGTGTGCTCAAAATGTATGAAAAATGTCTGTCGTAATCACTCTATTGATGTAAAAATATGTACTGAATGTGAGACATAAGTTGTAATTACATTATAATTATAATTTTCAGCCTAATAGTTGAGACTGATAATATGTTTATAAATAAAAGATAAAAGAAATATTACTCAATTAAGTCTAGCATTCCCTTTGTGATTTTGCATGTTTTTAAAGTTATTGAAGAGTTTATGTCTGTTTTTGTTTTAGGTTTATAGGTTATTAAAAAAAGGTGTTTTTTTTTGTTGTTTCGAAGCTATTTTTTATTTATATTGGACCTGTAAAATAACCCCTATAAATGAACCTTGATTTTTTGCATCTTTTTTATTTGACACTAAAAATTGTAATAATAATTATTAAAACCTAAATAAAACTGCTTATTTTCATTAATTATATGTTTTTCATTTATATTATAGAAATAAATCCTAACATATTCTACATTTTAACATTAAATAATGAACACAAAAGTGAGGTGACTTAGGTCCCCACGAGTGTAGATGTGTAGACTGAAAATACCGAGTGGTGTTAAGGGTTAATAAAATATATGGCAAAACAACGTTTGCGGGGTCAGCTAGTAATCTATACTAACTAGTTATACCCGTGCAAATAATTTGCACTAAATAAGTATAATAATTATCACTTTACAAAATTACAAAAAAGTATTTATACGTGAGTTGATTTAAAATGGAACAAAAAATTTACCGACCGTCAAACTTGTTGATGTTGTTTCAAAATTAAATCCGTCATATATATATTTATAATTTTATTAATTAATTAATTTACAAAAACAAAAGCAATAATAAATTTTTTAGTTGTTGATTGAGAGTTGCCGGTAGAGCAAGTAATGAATAATAATCTATAAAATGGTATAAGTATAATTTATGTAAAGTAATTATGAGGTTTATTCTAAAAAGGAAATGTTTGATTGTTTGTTTGTTTGCATTGAAAAGGCTCCGAAACTATTAAACCGAAGACTCCGAAACTACTGAACCGATTCGAGATTTTTTTGTTAAATATCCGTGCGAAGCCGGGGCGGGATGCTAAGGATAAAATATTTCTCGATTTTTGTGTAAATAATAAACAACATTGTTGAGTTTTGTTGACTATTTGTTGTATATAGTGTCTATCCACTTCATTAAATGAATTAACAAATGTGTAATTGTAAATTCTAAATGTATAAAATTGTATCTAAGCTCATTTAACAAGAAGAACTTTTAAGTCAAAGACATTATTAATTACATTTTATTGTTTCACAACATAAACTACCGCGATTAATCCTCACAAAATACTGTCTACTTTAAGTAAGAACTTCTTACAAGATTTATCTCGTCTGTCTCTCTGTGTGTGTGTGTGTGTGTGTGTGTGTGTGTGTCTGTGTAGTATTTTGTAATTTGTAGATAGTTAGATATATATTGTTTTATGAGATTTTATTGAAGGCGTAAAGTAAGAAATACCTTGTACAATTTTAACTATTAAGACACTCGAGTGGTCTCATAAATAGAAACATTATCACAAGCTTATTTATTATAGTTGTTTTAGATAGATAATAATTGAACGTGTAAATTATTTAAAGAGGTCTCTTTTATTAGGTATTGATGGTGAATGAAAATGCGTTAAAGCAGTTAAACGATAATTAGAACTGATTTTGTCTTTTGAAACAATGGCTTCCATCAAAGACAATCAAGTTCGCAATTTTCTTTAAACAGCGGCAGCTTCATCGACTAATGTCGCTGCAGTGTCTCGAGACTGATCTTATTATTTGCTAGAAGCTCCGCTAACGATTACGATGTTAATCAAATAGAGTATGTTTTCTAGAGGATTGAATGTTTTATTCAAGTTGTTGTCTGAGCGCACTCGTCTAATGTCCGTTTTACACCGACCGTAAAGTTTTACGCGGGAGTTCGCGTGTCTCACCGACGCACCTGACTTACGCGAAATTAATGCAACCATCAAAATCCACTTTGAATTCCGTCGGCGTCTCTCAATGTAAATTTTATGTTTAACAAACGTTTCAATTAGTTTCGACTCGAGTTGAGTTTCTTCCGAGTTAATTACCGACGAAGTAATAGTTCTACTTAAATGGAAATGTATACAAACCTACCTTCGGTCTGTCAACTAAGTAAGATCGTTCTGCGAAAGTTTACGGGTCCGATGTTATCTTTATTGTTGCAGAGGCTTTGACGACCGCTCCGGCGGCACGAGAGATAAGATAACTCGCGGCCGGCCTTCACGATTACAAGATAAACTACCCTCACTGACACCAGCTCGTACACACTCCTTACGTAACCACAAAAATAATTTGAAACTTACTTAGGTATTTGAACTCAAACTTCAGAGAATCGGCGACATCGCCTCACTATCGGCAGATTATCGCGCTGGAGCGAACGTACGCCGCTCGTTCTCAGCGAGCGCGGAGGATCGCTGGCGTTTCGCCGCGCTCGCTACTCGCTGGACACATAGAACACTCACTGCGACACAGTACACACGCGGGCTCACGTGCGCTCGGCTCGAACGGCCCGGGACACTGCCGCCGCGCTGCTCCCCGCGACGCGCATACTCCACCCCGAGACGCGCGCACCCGAACGATCGTCCCTGCGATCATTTTTACATCTGCACTGTTGTGACATTGAAATTCAATTTTCCGGTGTGACCTGAGCTCCAGATCCGAGTCCCGGAATCGTTCCGCTTCCGTACGTAACCGCGAGGTCCACGGAAATCGCAGATTTCGTGCCGAAAATTGACGAAATCGAAAAGCAATCCGGTCAAATGCGGGTCCGTAACGATGACATTTTATAGAATTTGTTCAGATCGATTGAAATTTTATTTTTCGAAATGAAATGCACCTGAAAGGTTGTAACTTTTCCAAAATTTATACCAGCACATAAGTGAGCTTTTAAAATCGTTAACCTAACACATAAAAGTGCCTCGGTGTGTAACCACGGTAGTCGCAACAGTGGAGCGATGAAAACTGCTTAAGCTGGTTACCCTTACAAATCGCTACGCTTCGGAATTTAATTTCGCACATTTCTTTTACGCTATTGGATATTATAAGGATTTGGGATTCCATTTATGTAAGGCTGTGCTGATACGCAATTTCTTGTCTAAATCTTGAATCTGAAATTTAGAGCGTGTTTATACGAGGCGGGAGCGACTCATCCCGTGCGTCGGAATGTGTTCCATCCTCGCCATTACCGGGAAGTCGAAGGGCCGAGAAGGGTAATCTAGTTTGCAATTAATGCTCTCACAAGTATTCGCAGTCTTAACAAGTTTTCGCAGGGTCGGGGCGAGGTCGGGCGCATTTAATAAATCGACGCCTTTATTTACGCTAATTGTCACGTTCCGTCGTAATTTCGTTACAGCGAACAGATAATTCAATACTCAGGCGTCGGTACAACGACAGTTGTTATTGATAATTTCTTTAGACTTGTTATTTGATTTTAATTCAATAACTTCAACTGGAGAACAACAGAATGAAATAAATAATAATCTATCAAGAGGGATTAATCGCATCGGCGGGATCGCCGCGGCTTAGCAAATAAAACCGCTTCATTTGCACCACTCAAGACCCCAGACATCTCTGGTCGACGTGAACCACTTCCACCCACACGCTCCCCGAATCTCCCCGGCTCTTCTCTCCCCGTCTCCTCGTCCCTCCGCGTCCCTTTTCAAGGAGAATACTTTAAAAAACAATCCGACAACAATTGTAACTTCGCACGAGTTTGAGCTCGGAGGAAATCACGCTTTCTCAACTTTTTCTTTTATTGGTCAATTTGTTAGCAGAATATTTTGTGATTCCCTTTGTTCTATTAAACGCTGATATTGTGACAGTTAATTTTAAACTTGACTTGCTATGGCCGCAAAATGTCGTCTGAAATAATACAGTATTTTTCATGTTATCGAATTTGTTTTTCGTGCGGTTTTAAGTTTTGGATTATCTTTTAGATTTTGTTAATGACTGTCAGACAAAGTAATTAATAATTGTAATTTAATAGTAAATTGCTTTTGAACACAAAATTTAGTATATTCTCAAGTTTAGATTAAATTCCCGGAAAACTTTTGAGCTGTTATTGTATCGCGCGTAGTTGAAGTGGAGAACAGTTGTAAGTTACATTGTAATTAAATACGCTTCAGCCTGTAATATCCCACTACTGGGCATAGGCCTCTTTCCCCACGAAAGAGAAGGATCAGAGCTTAATCCACCACGCTGCACCAATGCGAGTTTGCGGATATATTCCCTACTACGAGTAACGGTCGCTACCAGGTGTACATGATAACAACCGGGACCGATGGTTTAATGTGCTCTCCGAGGCACGGTGGGGAGACTTACAAGGACTGCACAAACACCCAGACCACGGCAAATACCTGTATGGCCCGTACAAATGTTTTCATGTGCGGGGATTGAACCCTCAACCGCCAGCGCAATAGGTACAATCCATGGCTGTGACCATTGCGCTAACGCGGCATCTAATTAAATAATTAGACTTTTATTTGTAATAAGTTGACGTAATATTTATTTCACTATTATTGTGCGTTTTCTTTTTTATATTACTGTACTATTACTTTCATATTATAAACTTATTTGTACAGATCCTCTTTATATTTTATCTAACGTTAAACATTAAATAGATTTTTAAAAACATTTAGTACACGAAACTTTTATAGTTTGCTGTGATTAAACTAATGACCTTGCAATGAGATGAGAGCTGGCGTGAATAATGAACAGCATATCTAGTATCGCTTTCTTGACTCTACTTTAAAATTAAAAAAAAATGTTTCTTTTAGTTAAAATATGTCAGTAAAAATTTAATACATACATGAAAATCAAAACACAAGAGAAGTCAATTTTCAGAAGTAATTTATATTTGTTATGTCAATAGTCGAACCTGATATTTTTAGTAGGCTCGAATCTTTAACATTTTACATTACAGACTTTTCATAGTTACATGGATTTTTATATAGTATGGTAAATTTACTTTTGTGTTTTGTGTGAAAGTCATTGTAAAAGATTACGAATGAACTTAACTTATTTATTAATGAGTGTAAATAAATCCCAACTATAACACGTTAAGTTATATCTGGTCCTATTATAGAAACATCAACTGTACGAAGTCTTAGTTATTATGCCTTGTAATGTAGCAAAGGTCCCAAGGTAAGTCCCTGTGGAACACCCGATTTTCGGTAAAGTACCCAGGGCAGTATTCCATTTTTAAAAACGTACTGCATTTAACGTTAGAGATATGATACAATAATATCTGGAGTTTAAATATTGCTTTTATGATATGTTAATTGCTTAAAAAAGTTTACTATTTAACATAGTCAAAAGCGTCAGATAAATCACAAACTCACCATTTACAATTAATTTGTATTTGAATACATACAATTTCACGCTCTTTGCCTTTAAGGCCTAAATAGTTTGATAAACTAAATTTAAATTAAAGGACCTAGGTTTTCAGTTGAAATTAGAACTATTAATACTACGAGTATATCCATATTAACCATGTAATTATAATACAGTCATGTCTATCTTGGAGATAAAATGTGATATGTGGTTAGTGATGTATTTCTGTGGTAGTTTCTGTTTCTATATGTGGGGAACTATTATTGGCTTTATGTCTCTATGTAAATTTTGTATTTGTGAAAGTATTTTAGCTGTTGTTCCTCCTCAAAATTAAATAAATAAATAAATAAATAAATAAATGTCCTAAATAAATTATTTAAATTATACAGTCAAAAGCTAGGAATAGGTATGCTTGTGCTTTTTCGCATGTACATCACACATGCATCATCAAAAATTCACAGCTTATTTTTTTTATTATACCTATATACCTACGGTCACGGTCACTGCTGGACATAGGCCTCCACAACTCATATGTTTTGCCCATAGTCGCCACGCTGGGCAGGCGGGTTAGGGACCTGGCTTGGTCGCACCGAAGATCCTGCTGCCCGTCTTCGGCCTTTCAAAGCCAGCAGTTAACTAACTACCTGCAGGCAGACCAAGAAAGCTCTTCCGATGATCAACCCAGGATTGTCCCGCAAACTTCGCGGTTATGAAAGAGCCCAGCTCCGACTGCTGGTCGAGGCTCTTACAGGACATGCCTTGCTTAACAAGCTCTTACACAATCTCGGTGTTACAGACAGCCCCCTATGCAGAGCGTGCATGGAGGCAGAAGAAACGGCCTCACATATCCAGCTGGAATGCGGTGGTGTAGCGAACTACAGGGCACTACACCTCGGGATACCGAGGTTGCTCCAGGAAGTCGTCGGCAACGTGAAGGGTCTGCTAGGCTTCCTCAAGGAGCTAGGCTGGCACGAATAGTGCCCCCAGCCAATCACGCAAAAAAGGCGCACCAAGACGTCGAGTTGCAGAAAAAACCCGTGCAAAACAACAACAAACAAACAACAAGCCAGCAGTTGAATGGTTAACCCGTCATCGGTCGGCTTTTTAAGTTCCTAGGTGGTAGTGGAACTGTATTATCCCTTATTCGCCTCTTACGATACACATCTTTATCAACTATTTAATTCTGCACCGATTAATACGCTTTATCTATTAATTTCTTTAATTTTATATAAAAAATATATTTCAAACTAGCTGCCCGGGCAGACTTCGTTCTGTCAAAAGTTAATAGTAAAGATCCATTATTTTTATTTTTATATTATTAAAACATTCCGTGGAACTTAAAGAACATACAAAAAAAAAATTAGCCGAAGTGGTCGAGCCATTTCGAGTTATGCGCTTAGCAACATTCATTTTTATTTATATAGACAGATAGATTATTTAATAAATAATTCTTGCAAACATATACTTATATTGAAGACGCAAAATTAACCGTATTAATATTACATGTCTATAACAATCAATAGAATAGGAGAAGTTATATAGTATTCTGGGAAACTCTGTTAATAGTGAGGTGAACTTAAAAATAACTACACGTTGGGTATTCTGCTCATGACAGCTGACAATTGACACATCGCTTCGCAGCGGTTTCCTTGAGATCACGGTCTATGTTACTGGTTTTAAATTATATTTAACAAAAAATTATGAGTGTATTAAAGATAGTGAATCTTTTATTTTATTTAACTTTTATTGTAATTTAGTCCTTAATAAGGTCCGTGTTATGAAAATAATATGAGGATCAAAATTGTGTGAAACTGATGGTGACGTTTTACAGCACAACGTTTCTTGCAATAAGGAGAAGATTCCAGTTGTTTGCCGGAGCTGATATACACGTTTTTTATGGGAACACATGAATCATCGCTTAAGGAACTTTTGGCATACAAAATGGTATCGCCGAAACATACGTACGCGCATAGCTTTCGCACTTCACTCACTTCACTTCAGTCTATCGCAGTCCACTACTGGACATAGGCCTCCCCGAACTCACGCTAGACATTCCAGTTTTGCGCAATCCTCATCCGGTAATCTTACGTAGATCGTCGGTCCAGTGGACCAGAAAATGTCTCACACTGCGTTTGCGAAGCTATATATGTAGCTTTTATAATAAAACTATTGAAAAAAAAAACGGTTACGGTAATTATTAATAAGCATATTATCAATGTACAACTATACCGCACATTTGTAGCTGCGAGCTGAAACTTAGATCATGTATGGGTGAACTCGAAGAAATAATCCATCCGAATTCGTCGAAGAGATTCATGTTCATTCACAACTTGCGCAACAAGCCGCAGAACTTGACGCTTCTCGCTTGAGCTTAATTTGTCCTTACTTATATTATATACTAAATGTTAACACTATTAGGTTTTGTAAAGATATAATAGTCTAAAAACTAATACTTTAGATGTTAAAATGTATTTGTTTGTTTGTTTGTTCCACTTTCACGGCTCAACAGCTCATTTAACACGCACATAGATAGCTTAGGCGCAAGGAATATCCTTTCATCGAGTTAGCGAGGAATAACGAAAATACGCTACAGATTCAACAGTGGCCCGGCGACTTTTCAATAATCTTACGATTTTGTTTATATTAGCGAAAGTTTTTATTAGTACAGTTAACAGGTTACAGAAAATAAAAGTTTGTATAGTAAAAAAACTGCTATTCATAGCCCGTTTTCTAATATACTGAATCGTACTGTGTATTGCACCAAATTTTGTTGCGCCGAAAATTTGCCGCGCCGAAAGCGTGCTGTGCCGAAAATGTGCCTTACCGAAAGCGTGCTACGCCAAGAGAGCAACCTTTAAAGCTTTAAACGTAGGTCTCATTTTAAGCTGGCAACCAGACTTAATCTTATAGGTTTAATGAGAGGCTGAAAAAGTACAAGTACGTAACTAGTACTAACATAAAGATTTTTTTCATTGTAATGGAAAAAAAAACTACTAGACCAATTTTATAAATTACTTGACTGAAAAAATGCTACATTTTCACTAAAGTACGCTATTTTAACGGGAGGAAATGTTACGGCTATAATTGTAATCTACACATAAGGTATAATTAATAATTTGTGCTAAAATACCATTTTCATTATGTTGTGTAATTAATTTATGAAGCTACAAAGCGATTTATCGAAACTCGACATCTGATGGAAAATGAAGTTAGTAATTAAATGAGATGAATGACGTGATACGTGTAAATAAACAAGTGAATTATGTAATTGATTTTAATTTACAAATTAAGTAAATACGAGTAGGTACTTAAATCTCGCGACAAGTTTTTAATATGTTAAAGTTTAATACGTTATTAGCAAATATTATAAATTTTTAATTTACCACACTGTATTCTTAAATCGGTGTAAAAATATATTTATGCTAATAGCCGTTAGGGGTGAAACACATTCGCTTTCAGTTGATATTTTTTGATAAGAAGGTTAAATCTTATAAAAAAAATCTTAATATTTGGTTTTTAAGGCGCACTTTGTGGGAAAATATAAAAATTTTAAACGATCCTTTGCAACAATCAACCAGCGTATAGAGCGAGGTCTTATCAGTTCAGAGTTTTCAGAATCAAATTTCTGGGCTATTCTTTATAAAGAAAAACTTATAATTAATTTCATTATAACTTAGTTTTATAATCCTTTAACTGACTGTTTTCTCTTGTATTAACAGTTACGAGCATTTTATTTTCTGATGTAAAGTTTTTGAGTACATGTTTAAAAATGTCCCGTTTATAACACACGATTTTTTTTTTATTGAGGACAACGGAGAAATAATGATTTACATAAGAGTTATTATTTAAGGTAATTTAGCTGTATATCCTTTCTCAGAAAAAGTTTATTGTAACAGAATGTGTTCTAAACTAATAAATTTCCTGTTTATATCACACATTTTTCTTTTATGAAGAACAACTCAGAAATAATGATTCACGTAAAAGTTATTATTGAAGTTAATTCATCTGTATCTCCCTTCTTAAAAACAGGTTTATTGTAACAGAACGTATTCTAAACTAACAAATTTTCGAGCTCATAATGTATATTTTAAAGGAAGTCTATTTATAGGAACCCGTTAATTTGACGTTTCGTTAAAGGACACATTCTTTCTATCCGCAAGCCGACAGCGTGATAAGATGCACGCGGAGGGTCGACGCGTGGCAACAAGTCTATTCATATCGAAGAGTATTAAGTAGGTCATTACACCGCATATTATGCACTGGGGTGACTTTTAAAACGATTGTGATTACCGTAGCTGTTTTATGCGGTTTATCAGTAAGTCATCACTAAGTCATAATATAGATATTTTTCAATTTTTTGTTTTCTAATAAGTACATCGTATAGTACATCGTATAAGTACATCGTAGTATATATTATAACTAGCAAGTAAGTGTAAATATAGACATAGATAAGAAAAATAGTAATGTTAGAAATTAGAAAGGAATTATGTGTATACTTCTCCATATACAGTATTTAGTAAGAAAAAAAAAAAAACGTCAGCGCCGGACCACGTCCTAGTTTTACTAGGCAGTCACAGGACTGTTGATCTGTAGTAATAAAGAAAAATCGCCTGTGGTATTATTATAATGCATGCATGATTAACAAAAGACACGGGCATTTTGAGCCCGTGGATCAAAAAAAAAAAAATAAGTACATCGTAGGAAGTTAAGAAATGAAAATTGAAGAAAAGCGCACATAAAAATTGGAAAATTTTTAGGAAATGTTACGATTATTTCAACTTTACGCTTTTGTCAGTTCGCAAGATAACTTCTATTGGTACAGCTTCAAGTGACTTCAGCTTCAACAGTCAATCTACGAAAAATCGTCGGACTCTGGATGAGGATGTATTATATCTTTACATCAGGATCGCACAATAGACAATTATATAGATAAAATCTACAACCTTTATAAATTAACACACATTTATAATTACACGACTTTTGAAAAACATTGTAATTTATAAAGTATGTAAGTACTCTAGAAACCAAGCCAATACAACATAAAATAACGATACATAGAAACGTGGATCTTTATTTCCCGGATGTAATCATGTTTCATTACTAGACAATAGCGACATTAAAGCTAACAAAGACGTCGCACGCCATTATGACATTCAAAAGCCAATTTCGTCATTTGTAAAGCACAATTAATGAATCGAAGTAGACCTAATTTAATATTATATAATGGAGTTCGTTATCAATTCTCGAAGTTAGCGTCTACACAATACGTCGCCTCGAATAGAGGCGTATGAATGAGCAAAGGACGAAGCAATTACTTAGACGATGAACTTAAATTAACCATCGCGGAGTGAGCCAGTGAATGAGACAGGGTGAGCCGCGGAAGACAGTTCGGAACAAGTCGGAACAAGTCGACTCAAGTCGGACTAAGTCGAAGCGCGTCCACCGGACGGCTGGCATTGTCATTTTAATGAAATCAAGCCCTCCACAGTCTTGGGGCAAAAAGTTGTCTAGTTCGAGAAGTATTGTTTATCATATAATATTGCTAACCAACTTCAAGACAAGGCGGATATTCTCAATTTGATTTTTTTTTTCTTTAGACTAGCCCGTTGGTGCAGTTTGTAGTGGCAATGCTTTCTGCGGCTTCTGGGCTGCGGGTTAAGTCCCCTCCTGAGTCTGGGTGTAATATTTGTTATTATATATTTATATATTTATTATTTCAATGTATATTTATCAAAAAAATCTTTTTTGTATATAACTAGGTCGCTAAACAGACTCAACTGATGATAAGCGATTATCGTAGCTTATATCTGCAATACCAGAAGCATTGTAAACGCGTTGCCGACCCTATCCCCTATTCCCCACAGGAGCTCTGGTCACCTTACTCATCAACAGGAACAGAACGTTGCTCAAAAATAGTTTTATTTTACTGTGATCTTCTGTAAGGTCCAGGTACTACCCCAGTCGGGCTGCTCCATATTTTGAGCAGGAAATTTCCTGCTGTGCCCTACCTCAGTTAAAATAACAATTTATCTATAACAGTCAGCTGTTACCTATATTAAGCATCGTGTTGCTCACCAGAGCAACGGACGACCGTGTATGTGTGCTATAAGAGATTTATTTATTTATAACTTACTCGCTTGCTATTTTTAACTGACATCCAAAAAGGAGGATGTTATCAATTCGGCTTTATTTTTTTATGTGTGTTACCTTAGAACTTTGGATGAACTGATTTCGATGATCCTTTTTTTGAGCAAAAGTTAGTGCTTGTCAAGTGTCCGATTTAAATTTGTATGTATGTAAATTTGTAATCATGCGTATTACTTGATTACATACGTTGTATTACTGGTCAATGTAATTGAAGTCGGTTGTTTTTGGTTCGAGAGCAAACATAATTAGGTTTGATAATTATCGCCAAATAATTTTAACATTTTTACAGATAAGAGTGATTTATATATTTTTTTCAGAATTAAATGTATATTTTCTCTTTAGCTTATATCAAATACACCTAAATAATAAATTTTGATCGATTAAAATCTTTATAATTCAGGTATATCTGGATCATGCATCTATATATTGTTATATTATATAAAGGGCAATGTCCCAACAGACATATCAACACCCGACCTGAACCACTAATGACAGAAGTTTGAAATTTTCAGAGGATATTGATTCTATTTTGGAAGGGTGTAATTGGGGATAAAAGTTTGTATAAACACAGCATACGGGACAATATGAAAATTTATATTGCAAACGACGCCACAGACAATCATAAGTTTATTATGTATTTATAAAGTGACGACGTATATAGCTCGATAACCTTGTGGTCACAGTGGGCATAGGACCTGACAACTTTTGTAGTATCTTTCTGTAATACTTGCTGTAGTCTGAGCGTTTGTGCTTGTATATTGTGTATGTTTCTGTTTCCCTGACGCATGAGCTAATCCTAGTGGGGGACTTAACTTGTCACTAAATATTTCTATTAATACGCGAAGCAAAACCTTTGTACCCCTTTTTACGAAAATTGCGCGAAGGAGAATGAAATTGAAATTTCGCACACTTATAGTTTATATAGCGAATGAGTACAGAATGCTAATATTTTTTCGTAAAATTACGCATTCAAAATACATTAAATCAACAAAAAAAAAAGAAAACATTACACATACTACCGTGTGTTTGACATACACCCGTGTGTTTGACATATACCTTTTGTCTAATGTTCGAATTTATAATTGAAATTAATCATGGTCGAATTTCGACCACTGAGCGACCACTAGTAATAACAGATATCACTAATATAAATACAAATATACGCTTTACACTCTCTACTATCCACACGGCCAATACAAATATTTGTCATGTGCGGGGTTCGAAGCCGCGACCACTAACGCTATTGCTTGTGCTAATACAAATGAAAGTTGGCTACTACCTTAATATATATATACAAAAAAAATACTATAGCAACGTAGAGCTTTATGTTTTGACAGTTGTGTGTGGATGTTAAACATTTTAATTTTTTCATACAACTAGGTTGGCTAAAAAGAGACCAAGGGAAGAGACTTAAAATCTACATGCTATCAACGGTACAACATATTGTAACTCCCCGCACGTCTCAGGAGAAATTCTAACGCATGTGTATTCGCGAATCCTCGATGGAGCACAGTAGAGCTTCTTTGATAGAAACAGCGCTGTGCAAAGTAATTGGAAGTATGCAGATTGAAGTAATTCAAGAAACTTCGATTGCATTATAATCTGTAATAAAACTTTTTTCATCCGATAATTTTTTTTTCCATTTTTGTGTTAATACAGTACGTGAATAACTGAGGTAGGAAATCAGGGCACACCAGAAAATTTCCTGCTCAAAATATGAAGCAGCCCGACTGGGGTACCTACTGGGGTAAGTACCTTGACCTTACAGAAGCACACATCTAAATAATACTGCTTTCAAGCAGTGTTGTGTTCCTGTGGTGAGTAAGGGGACCAGAGCTCTGGATGGGGACAGGGGATAGGATCAGCAGCAGGTTTGTGATGCTCTGACGTTGGCAGCATCTGTAAGCTACGGTAATCGTTTACTACGGTAATCAGATGATCAGTAAGCTTGCCGAAGTATATAAAAAAATAACGTATATAAGATATCTCTTAAGATATTTTTTAGTCGCATAAAGCGCTTAACCAAAAGAGATCAAACGATGGAACCTTTTTGTAATTAGTTGTGGAAATCTTCCCTTTGTATTGTAAGATACAGCTAGGAAGAACAAAAGTAGTATGACGTGATGTGGCGTGTCGTGACATGACGTGACGTAACATGACGTGACGTGACGTGAGTGTACGCTAAAGGAACTGTCATTGTACTATTTAGTATTTTTTTGACGAGATTTAGTATCTGACGTAGGTATGGCCGAGGGGTCAGAATATGTGACTATCAACTAAAAAGGCTTCGATTCAATTCAATGCTAGATTGAATTTCTCAATTAAAATTTAATTAATAATTCATAAATTAAAACACTGTAAAATCATTGTTTTTCTGAAATGTTACCGTTCGCTGCTTCTTATTCTATTGGTGTGACAGATAGCCTGCAATATTTACCAGTAGAACAGGCTTTGGTCCACTGTTGAGCATTTTAAAGATTAAAACAATATTATATCTTAGCCCTCCCATAAATCAGTTTTGTTAAAAACATTCAATATAAGCGCTTACTCGGGCTCCTACAAACCGTTTCAGCAGTATTCACGAATCAGACTTCAACATCCGAAATGTAATAAGTTTCATAGATTATTGTATATAGTAGTAAAATATTGTGTTATTTTAAAAGATAAAAAATTCAAGTTAATATTTGCGTTTAAGAAATGTAAAACGAATGAAAATAAAATAATTTACGATCATTACAAAGAAGTATTTATATTATATGTTAAATTAATATGTTAATAAAGTTATATTATATATTTATGAAAAGAAATCTTATGATATGTGTCACAATGTAATAAAATTTATACGACATACAAAAATAAAAATAGAAATTCGTAACGTGAGGAAAAGTTTTTCTTTTTTTTGTCACTAGGTCGGCAAACAAGCGTACGGCTCACCTGATGGTAAGCGATTACCGTAGCTTATAGACGCCTACAACACCAGAAGCATCGCAAGCGCGCTGCCGACCCAATCCCCAATCCCCCCCCCCAGGAGCTCTGGTCACCTTACTCACCAACAGGAACACAATACTGCTTGAAAACCGTATTATTTTGCTTTGATCTTCTGTAAGGTCGAGGTACTACCCCAGTCGGGCTGCTCCATATTTTGAGCAGGAAATTCCTGCTGTACCCTACCTCAGTTAAACGTTAAAAGTTAACAGTATACCGACATAAAAATGAAGGTACGTCAGCTTTTGTTGAGACGTAGCGAATTTATAAAACAACTTCCAAAGTTCATCGCTGGTTTTTAGTGACCGACATTAAAATAAACAATAAACGCTGCACAGCTGGCAACAAATATTAACGGCCTCGAGTAAATATGGCCAATATAAATACTAATCATTCGCTCAAACATCGTAATGGAGATATCATATTTTGTCTATACCTGATTTTGACCTTAGATTTATTAATAATTTTACACTGATTTTCCACACATGAAAATTTCTTAAAAAAGGTACCTGTATATGTTGATAGGGTCTGGGATATGTTACAATAATACTCTGTTCTAGTTTTTAAAAGCCTTTGCACATATTTTATATCTTTTTTTTTTTCATATACAAACTATGCATTTTTTTCGTAATCGAATGAAACAATTCCTTTTATTCTACAAACAAGCGTACGGCTCATAGCTTATAGATGTCTGCAACACTAGAAGCATCGCAAGCGTTTTTCCGACTTTACTTTTACAGATCTAAAACTCTAACTAGATATTTTGTGTGCAAAAGACAAGCTAGCATACCCACACAAAGTCGCAGTTATAACCACTCATACCTGTAATAACACAAAACCGATATGAGGTTGAAACAATAAGAACAAAAAGCTTTGGAAAAATAAACGATCCGCGGTCGAAGGTTTATCGAAACAAAGCAAGCGGAGAAATCGCCGCCTGATTATCTATTGATGGCATAACCTCGGTGAAACAATACGGAGCGGACGGAGAGGAAATGTCGGTGAGGTTCCCGCAGACTACACATTCATTACACATTACTCACGTTACACAACAATGCTTGTTTTATTTCGTCAGAATTTTTCATCAGAAAATTTATAACGCAAACAATTAACTGCGTCTGACGGTCAATGCGTGCAATGAATACTTTACAAAAAGAAAGAAGATTAACTAGAAGACATTATTAGTAAATTTATTTCTTAAATTACTTTTTTCTGTTCGCTCAAATAAATAACAATAATAATAAATATCTACACAATACACACACGGTTGTCTGTACCTACGGTAAGCAACTTAATGCTTGTGTTATAGGTAACAGCCGACTGGTATAGCTACATATATTTTTTTCCATAAACTTACATAAGTACAAATAATATATATATACATATATAAATAAATATATGTATCACAACCAGACTCGGGGTGGGAATCGAACCCACAGCCGTGCATGCAATGCATCTGGTTTTGCAGGCGTCTATAAGCTACGGTAATCCCTTACCATCAGATGAGCCGTACGCTTGTTTGCTGACTAAGTTGTTTAAAAAATTGTGCACATAATATGCTGAAATCTCTTACTGGATAATAAATGTACCGACATCAGAATATTGATTCAAATCCGGGCTGTCACTGTAGTGTTTCAGACAAAATGTCATATTACAAAACTCATCATATGCTCGACTTACGAAACCAGTATGTTTCGAAGGAAATTCTGATATACGTGTACCTGTCAACACTTCTCCTTCAAAGGAAAATCTTATAGCCAGCAGTGAGACGCTTACTGCCTGTTGGAGATCACTATAGACTACAATATTTGAAAATAAATTTCAATAAAATGTCCTACGTCTGCGGGGGCTGTGATGTCTAACGTTTCCCCACGCCAGCGTCGTTGTGAAACTAACATCGGGACCTCCGACCTTATTCCAATCGATTGTAAAATTACTTTTAAGACAAAAAGAAAGATATTATAAATAATATAGTAGTAATGTTTTAACTCTGAGTATTTTCGACTGGAAACGATATTTTATGTACCTTACTTCGATTCCATATTTCTTAAAATGTATTTTCAAATCAATAGAAATAACCAATACGATCCTTCAGCACTTTGAAATTATTAATTCAATCAGATTGTTATATTATTTGTCAACATTTACAATATATTTTGATATTTTCCTATTGATGATTAAGGTCAAAAATCATATCGAACATTTATTCCTCAGCCATATGTAACACGATGATCAGGAAAGAGCATAGTTCGAGTTACTCGATATCTTTCAAGGGCAAGGAATCAAACGCGCGCTACTGTATCTCGTGTCTCAAAGCACATCTTTAATGCTTGTCATAAAATGCGTACTAGAATAGACGATCATTATTTATCCAGTAACGGAGCTGTACTTCGGAGATTTATGTTTTAAACTAATGTAAATGACGAACTGATTTACATTTTACTTACAACTTGTTTTGGTAACGGATTGTGTAATTGCTTGTACTCACAGCTCTACTGTTACGTTACGTACATTTCCTTATTTGTTTAAAGATGAAAATCTGTTTCACTATTGCTTTACTTTGATAGAATATTTTATCAGATTTTCATCAAATTTCTAGTGATGTTTTCATTTTTAAAAGAAACTAAACTAAGGCTGATTTTAGATGGCAGTTGTCAGATGTCTTATTCTAGTTTTTTTTTTTTTTTTTATATCACTAGGTCAGCAAACAAGCATTCGGCTCACCTGATGGTAAGAGATTACCGTAGCTTATAGACGCCTGCAACACCAGAAGCATCGCAAGCGCGTTGTCGACCCAAAATCACCATCAATGACAAACAATGTCCCTAGGAAAAGAAGAATATTATTTTTTAAACAATAAGCGTATTTCGAACCACAAACGCTCGATACGAGAAAAAAAACGAGTTTGCTTCAGACCACACGACGTTAAACTTATAATCACCCGCTCAACTTTCGTTCGCCTCACCTGATTACACTTTTCGTAACGCTTTCGTCACTCATTAACCAGTTTCCTCTCCAAGTCAAGCGCGCATAAAAAGTTTTACTTAAAAAAAAAAACATTTAAATAGAAAATTTTTATACGAGTAATGTAATAGTCCATGGAATTGAATTTTCAAGTAAATTACGAGTACATAGCGAAACAGAAAAGAGATTTTCTCTTAAAGAGCACAGAGGATGCTCGTCCGATACTTATCGAGATATTCGATTGTAAGAATTTGATCGGAAACTTCTCGAATGTACTCGTTCGGTTAATAAAGACGTCTTTATGTCAACTCTACTTATATTAAGAAGCGAATTAATTCTATCTGCATTTTACGATATTATGGCTAATGTTTAATCTTAAATCGAATTGGATTTAAGATTGATTGAATCGTAGTAGAGGGTATAATGTAATTTACTAAATTATGAACTGGAGCAATAGTGAAATGTAGGAGGTCCCCGCCCACAAAGGTTATATAACTTTTTATTATTCCAATACGGTGGCAAACGTAAGCGAATGACTCGTGTGATAGTAAACGGTTATCGTAGATTGTAGACGTCTGCAATAAGAATTGACTTTAAAGTCCAGCTTTTCCAGGAGCTCTGGCTACCTTACTCAAAACAGGAGTATAGCACTACTTGAGAGTACTATTATTTAAGCTGTGATCTTCTGTAAACCAATATATCTCCTTTCATGACGTAGGCCTGTCGGAATGCAAGTGCGTGACTTTGGCCTGCCGCTATCTTTTTCCCGTGGTGACCATCAAGCGGCGTCACGCGAGCGGCTTCATGGTGGTCGGTCGCACACAGATATTGCCTCATTTGGAATTCTTCAGATTTGAGCTTTAGAAAGAAAGAAAGAAAGAAACACGTTTATTCGGAGCATCACTCAAAAACGCAGACAGTTTTTGCACAAAAAAGTCACACTTAAATAGACATAATAATAATTAATAAATAACTAAATATCAATACAGCCTATACAGTCCACTGTTGGACATAGGCCTCCACAAGTTTACGCCAAAAATAACGTGAACTCATGTGTTTTGCCCATAGTCACCACGCTGGGCAGGCGGGTTGGTGACCGCAGTACTGGCTTTGTCGCACCGAAGACGCTGCTGCCCGTCTTCGGCCTGTGTATTTCAAAGCCAGCAGTTGGATGGTTATCCCGCCATCGGTCGGCTTCTTAAGTTCCAAGGTGGTTGTGGAACTGTTATATCCCATTTTACAACGCAGTAAAAGCTTCATAAGCATTAATATTATACACTGTATTTTTCCTATAGTTTTATCATTACTCAGCAATTGAATTATATTGTTTCTTCGTTAATATTATTTTTATTAAAAAACAGTCAGTTAGACTCAGAGCCCCGAGTAGATCGGACATCAATTAAAGTTCGGAAGTCAATTATCCAACATTGTGTCCAATCTTTTGAATAAAGCAGTTAGCGGTGTAGTATAGTTTTTTTTTTAAAAAGACAAACAGGGTCGGCATCCTAACAAATTGGTGTCAGAAGTGGGATACCAGAGAAGTCTGACGACATAGAGTCAAACAACAGACGCTGGTATCCGAACAGAGCCACCCTTAATTTTTGACCGACAGTAAGCCTTGACCAAAGGTTAAGCCTGCGTCAACTACAAAGGACGACGATAAGCCTCCGCTCTTAAGCGTGAGCCCGCTCCAGCCGCTCAAAGGACGACGATCAGCCTCCGCTCTTAAGCGTGAGCCCGCTCCAGCTACTGCATCCAGGACGACGGTCAGCCTCAGCATATCGTCTGAGCCCGCTCCAAATCTCCGGGTCTCCAGGTCTAGCTCACCACACCAAGAAAATTCCATCCGCTCCAGTTACGAGAGACGTCACAGCAACGCGACACCGGTTCCCACGCGACGACATGCGAGTGTGTATTGCCGTTTTCTTGTAAGTGTTTTGTGATATTTTTAAAGTATCAAATCGAAAATTTAACAGCTAAAAGTGCTGAAATTAGTAAAGTTTTCTAAATCAGTGTTCTAAATCAGTGTTCTAAATCGTATAAACTCTGAATCTACTTAATTTTATATTTAAGCACTTTAATTCTACCATTGTCATATTGTACTTATCGTATTTTTTGTCCTATTTATAAGCTCAGCATACCATAATAGTATTTCAACCTCATAATGTCTCTTAAAGCGGAATCACTAAAAAGAACCGAAATGTCTGAAAAAATAACTTTATCCTTTTTAACAAAATTTATCAAATCATATAGTGGGGATAGAGAATCACTCCCTGCATTTCTCACCAATTGTGAGAATGCGATGTCACTGGCTAATTCAGACCAACAACAAATTTTATGTAAATTCATATTATCGCAGTTAGAAGGTAAAGCTCAGGTTGCATGCAGTTTAAAACATTTTTCAAATTGGTCAGACTTAAAAACATTTCTAAGGTCTACATTCGGAGAAAAGAAACATGCGACTCATTTATTGTCTGATTTACAACATTCTAAACAATTGCCAAATGAAGACGTAACAAAATATTCATTAAGGATAGAGCAAATTTTAACGCGAATACATTCAGATATCCATTATAGCTGTAAGGACGAGAGCGAGCTCCCTGGCCGTATAGCTGCCATGGAAGACCTTGCTTTAAATTCATTTTTATTAGGGCTTAACCCTTCAATTTCTAATATCGTTAGGTGTAAAAACCCTCTAACTCTCAGTGATGCGATACAATACGCAACTGACGAGGAAAAATTATTTAATTTATACAAAATTAATTCAAGACCTCAGAAACAGTGTTCATTATGTAATAAGATAGGTCATAGTTCCTCAGATTGCTATAAAAATAAAGAGCCTAAATATTCGCGAAAACTATTTCACATTAATCCAAAAAATAATTTAAATACAAACTCTAATATATTTTATAATAAAACGTGTAATTATTGTAAACACGTCGGTCATACGATCATGGAATGTCGCAAGCGTCAATTTAATATGAAACGCCGTGTGAATACAAGCAACGTGCAACATGACACGTCAAATGCTAATTCTAATATTGCCGGTGCACATACATGTGAAAACGAATCACATAATTATATAAATGATTCTCAATCGATTAATCGTCATGAAGATTTAAATTAAAAAAGATTTTGGTTCCGTGTCTGCCAAAATCCATTCAAGGTCATAAGGACACGCCATATTCTAACTTGTCTACTAATTTTACTAAATCTAAATTTCAACACAAAATGTTGAATCCTATTACGAGTAACTCTACTAAATCCAAATCTCAACCAAAAGTGTTGAGTCATACTAATTCTACTAAATTTAAATTTCAACAAAAAATGTTGAATCTTACTAACTCTACTAAATCCAAACCTCAACCAAAAGTGTTGAGTCATACTAAATCTACTAAATCTAAATTTCAACAAATAATGTTGAATCCTACTAATTCTACTAAATCTAAATCTCAACCAAAAATGTTGAGTCCTACTTGTTCTACTAAATCTAAATTTCAACTAAAAATGTTGAATCCTACTAACTTTACTAAATCTATATCTCAGCCAAAAGAGCCGAGTCCTACTATTTTTAAGGGCAAAACTAATCATCATAAGTCTCAAAATGTTACTAACTCTAAGAATATATCATTCAAATCTAAGTTAAATACCTCTAAATGTATGTCTCGATCAAATGAACTTAATTCTACTATTTCTAGTGGTAAAATTAATTGCCAAAATAATGCCCAAAATACTAACTCTAATATTAAAACTATGTCACATACATGTGACTTAAATACTAATTGCAAATCGAAACTTATTTATGAAATTAATAATTATAGCAAAAAGGTATCTTTACCTCATATTTATTTAAATTCGAAACTTGCCTCGAATAAATTGTGTTTCCTTGTCGATACAGGATCATCTATCAGTATTATAAAAGGTTCCTGTCTTTTACAAATACCAAATTTATCGAATGAAATTGTCAAATTAAAAGGAATTAACAGTTCTGAAAATCCTGTGGAAACATTAGGTACCTTTCAAATGGAATTTAATATCTCTAACGAAATATTTAAATATAAATTTCACGTAACGGGAGATAATATTAATTTAAATCATTATGATGGAATTATCGGTAGTGATTTTTGCAATTATTTTAAGTCAAATATTAATTATTATTCTAAATTTATGACTATAATGAATCATTCTATTCCGATTATCTATACACAGCCAACTTATATCATTCCGGCTCGTGCTGAAGCCGTTATCGAGTGCACTGTATCAAATTACTCGCCCGACTTATATCATAACAATGAAGCTCTCGTATTAAATCACACCTTAAGTGAAGGTGTTTATGTCGCTAATTGTATAGTAAAGGTAAAACCAAATAAGAAAATAAATCTTTCTATTTTAAATACAACTGAAAATGATATTGAAGTAAAGAATTATCATGTTAAGTTAACGCCAATTGAACGTGATTGTTTCAATTCGGAATCTTGTTTTAATATTAATTCTATTTCGACAAATAAATTTGATCGTGCAAATAAAGTTTTAAGCCTTATACGCTGTTCACATCTAAATGATGAAGAGCGAAAAGCTCTCTTAGAGTGTTGTTCTTTATATACAGATATTTTTCATATAGACGGTGAACCCTTAACCTTCACGAATGCTATTGAACACACTATTAATACAGGTGATGCACCTCCTATTCATGTCAAATCTTATCGGTTTCCCGAGTGCCATAAAGAGGAAGTCGATTCTCAAATTCGAAAGATGTTGGACCAAGATATTATCCGACCTTCTATTTCGCCGTGGAGCGCCCCGGTATGGGTAGTTCCGGAAAAGATGGATGCTTCTGGCAAACAAAAGTGGAGAATAGTAATTGATTACCGTCGCCTTAATGACGTCACTGTTTCAGAAACTTATCCACTACCTCTTATCACCGACATTCTTGACCAACTAGGTCATTGCAAGTATTTTAGTACTCTGGATCTTACAAGTGGTTTCCATCAGTTAAAGACATGTCCCAAAGATGCTCCAAAAACAGGATTCACAATAAGTACAAATTCAAGCATGTCTGGACACTACGAGTTTACTAGAATGCCTTTTGGGTTAAAAAATGCCCCAGCCACGTTTCAAAGGCTAATGAACACCGTATTATCAGGTTTACAAGGCTTACATTGTTACATTTATTTAGACGATTGTATAATATACAGTCAAAATTTACAAGATCACATGATGAAATTAAAACTTGTATTCGACAAATTTCGCCAATTTAACTTAAAGCTTCAGCCAGACAAATGCGAGTTTCTAAGACACGAAGTCACTTACCTTGGCCATATCATCACCGACAAAGGTGTTTCCCCAAATCCTGATAAAGTAAAGGCCGTTTCTCAATTCCCAGTTCCTAAAAATCCTAAAGAAATTAAGTCTTTCTTAGGTCTAGTAGGCTATTATCGCCGATTTATCGAAAATTTCTCCAAATTAACTAAACCACTTACTTCTTTATTAAAAAAAGACGCTACTTTTTACTGGTCTCAGGAACAACAGATTGCTTTCGATATTTTGAAAGGAAAATTAATTAATGCCCCGCTGCTTCAATACCCAGATTTTTCTCAACCGTTTATAGTAACCACGGACGCAAGTAATTACGCCGTAGGTGCAGTTTTATCCCAAGGTCCTGTAGGTAAAGATAAGCCGATAGCTTACGCGTCACGTACTTTAAATCGTCCTGAAGGTAATTATTCGACCACTGAAAAAGAACTTTTAGCAATTTTATTCGCAGTCAAGACGTTCCGTCCCTATCTTTATGGTAACAAATTTAAAATTGTCACCGATCATAGACCACTAGTATGGTTATTTAACGTTAAAGATCCCGGTAGTAGACTCATTCGTTGGCGCCTAAAACTCGAAGAGTATGATTACGAAATCGTTTATAAACAAGGTCGACTTAACTCTAACGCCGATGCGTTATCTCGCTGTCCCGTTAATGTTATAAATATTAACACTTTAAATAATTCTAGTTATGAAAAATATTTTAAGGATCAATTTACTAATAAACTTTCTACTTCGAATACTATAATTTTGGAATGCACAGAAGGATTACATTTATCTAAACAAAAAATCATTGTGTGTCCCGTCTCTTTAGATTTCGACTCATCGATACCTCACTGTGAAGAAATATTAGCGCAGTTAGAAAAGCCCGAGGACTTATTAAATTCTGAACGCGAACCTTTTACAATGCAATGCGTAAACGATAAAAATAAATCTTACTATTTTCTGTTTACTAAAGTTCATCATTATGAAGAAACTAAATTTAAAGATGTTTACAATTTACTAATAAAACTTAGAAATAAAATTGTAATTGAGAATCCTGATATTACAGATCTCGCTTTATCGGATTTTTCAGATCCATTTTCTAAACTAGCTTACATTAAAATATATAACATGATTGCTTATATTTTCCATAACACTAATATTAAAATTCATATATATAAGAACCAACTAATTTATCCTACTCCCGTGGAAATCCCTAAAATTTTAAAAGAAAATCATGACTCACCTATTGCAGGTCACCCAGGGTCAAATCGTATGTATAATCGAATTAAGGCTGCCTATTACTGGAAAGGTATGCGCTCTGATATCGTAGATTACGTAAAGAAATGTCAATTATGTCAAATTAATAAACCATTGAGAATGTCCAATAAGGCTCCAATGGAGATAACTTCTACTTCCACTAGACCATTTGAACGTTTAGCTCTCGACATCGTTGGTCCCTTACCTGAAGCAGGTTATCAAAAATTTAAATTTATCCTTACACTACAAGATGACTTAACGAAATTTTCTAGTGCCTATCCCATGGTCACGGCTACCAGTGAAGAAATAGCCAGAAATCTTGTACATTTTATGTCTCTTTTCGGTTTCCCTAAAACAATTTTAACGGATTTAGGTACTTGTTTTACGTCTGAATTATTCAAAGAATTAACTCAAATCCTAAAAGTTAAAGCTCTATTTACTACACCCTATCATCCACAAACAAACGGAGCTCTAGAACGCTCACATGCTACATTAAAAGAATATTTAAAATCATTCGTAAACGAAAACCAAAACGATTGGCATTGCTATTTATTTACCGCAATACTAGCTATTAATACTACTCCTCATTGCACTACTAACTTCACCCCTTATGAATTATTATATGGTCATAAACCTAACATTCCTAATTCTCTATATGAAACCAATAACAATACAACTTACAATGAATATATTCGATCTTTGCAATATCGAATGCGTGTTAGTAGGGAAAAGGCTATTCAAAATATAATTAATAGCAAAGAAAAGTCTAAACAATATTATGATATTAGCTCACGCGAAATTTCGTATAAAACTGGTGACTCAGTATATGTAAAATACCATCACCGACTCCGTAAGGCTCTATCACCGATATGGAAAGGTCCATACAAAATCATAAAAGTACACAATAAACATAATGTAACGATACAAATAGGTCGTAAACATATTAAATATCACACAAACGAGATTAAGCCTGCTATTTCCGCACCTTAAAATTATTCATTTTTAATTTTTCAGAGCTTTATGCTATGGAAGCCGAAGCCACGCTGAATCAAGTATCATTCCTATATCTCATAGTCCTGGAATTTATTTTGAACCTATTACGAATATTAATTTTTATAACGATTATTGGAAAGTCATAACATATATAGACCTTATATCTTTAAATCCGTATCTCAATAAAATTGAAAATTTATTATACGATATCTTAAACCTTTGTTCAAAAATAAATACTGACGAATTTTCTCAATGTAAAGATTTTTCAAATCCCGTTGAAATTTTAATAAAATACAATTACATTAAACTGCAATCTTTAGAGCATATAATAATTAATAATCAATCGTCAAATAAAGTTAAAAGATCTCTAGAATTTGGAGGGGAAATCCTTAAATTTTTCTTTGGTACTCTAGACGCAGATGACGCGAGAAAATATGACGCCGCGATAGAATCTTGTCGGAAAAGTGAATCAGAATTATTCAATTTATTTCGAGATAATATTCACATAATTAAATCGACAATAAATAATTTTAACGCCACGATTTATAAATTAAACCAAAATGAGTTAAGATTAAATAACCAAATTAATAACATGAATGAAATTTTTTCGCAAGTTACAAAAACTAATAATTTGCTTCTTCATATTTCTAGAATAAATAATTTGCTAAATATAATTGAAAGTTCCTTACTTTCTATTTCTAACTTGCTAGATACAACTTTAAACGCTATTTTATTCTCAAAGTTAAATATTTTGCACCCTAGTGTAATAAGCCCCTTAAGTCTTTATAATGAATTAACTAAACATATTAATCAAATAAACAAACACTTAGACTTTCCAGTTCAATTAAATATACATAATATTCATTCATTGATTGATGTTTCGAAACTTAGTTCATATTATTATAACGATAAGATTGTTTTCAGTTTGCAAATTCCGTTAATAACACCGGATAAGTTCACTGTTTATAAAAATATCCCATTACCGACTCCTCACGATGACTCACATGTACAAACTTTTGCGCTTATCCAACCTTCTAATTCTTATACCGCTTTAAGTGACGATAGAATACATTATGCTATGCTTAATAATTTAAATGATTGTAAATTTATTAATAATAACTATTCTATTTGTGAACAAATTACTATGTTGTCTAGCATAACTAATCCTAATTGTGAATCGAAATTATTAACAGAAGTAACTCTTTCTTTACCTTCTGAATGTAACGCCAAGTTATTATTCGGCCAAATTGATATATGGCATAAATTAAAAAATAACAGATGGATTTATGTACAATCCGATATTAATAAATTAATAATAAAATGTAATGATGATATCACTGATCATTCTATTATTGGCACAGGCATTGTCAAATTAACTGAAAATTGTATTGGTTATTCTAAAACTATTCAACTAGTGCCAACAATTACGTATCAATTTTCTGTTAAATCAGCTATAGATATAAGTTTCGATATAACAAAAGACGATTGTTGTAAAAAGAGCATATTTAATCAAAGTTTACCATATTTAACGCCAATTTCTTTAAGTAAAATTAATTTAGATTCTTTGAAATACGCGAATCATCAGCTGGATAATTTAGAATTAGAATTAAATAATCTTCAAAATGAATCACACTTTATTAAATATGGCTCATACTATTCCGCATTCACGTATATTTTAATTGTATTCCTATTTTTATTCTTAACCTATAAGCTATTGAAATGTTTAAGAAATCGTCAAGGTAAAGATAGATATTGTATCCAAATATTTAATCAGTGTCATAATAAGAAGTCATCGAAACATAGTTCTAAAATTACAAATTCAATTGAGATGACTGATATGTCAACTTCTGAAGACGATAATAAATCGGTAAAATCATTACCAAATTGTAACAATTATGAACCTTATAAAACTGTAAGCAAGGTTCACTATTCCTCTGCACGAAATCTTAATAACTAATTCATGTTCTAATTTATTTTTCAAGTTTTATTTTGTTAGTACTAAGAAATGAATTTTAATTACTATAAAATTTTAATTTCTATGTCATGCTATTTTACTATTTTCTACTATATCATTTTTATCAATGTGATTTACTAAATCCTAAATCTTTTGTAAAACGACTTGTTTTACTTATTTAATAAATGTTATATTGTAATAAGTTAATAAATGTAATTGCTACATTTTTTACTATTTCGCTAAGCATACTATGTTATTTTCAAAATTCATTATTATTGTTTAATACATGTTTTATAGTTAAGTTTAATTTCTAATTTTACTATTTCATAAATAAATATAAAACTAACTTTAAAATTTACTATTTCTTTTTGTACAATTTTGTTTAATTTTCATACAATTTTATTATTCAATTGTATACTAATTGTTAGTTAAATTTTACTCTGTTTCTTTTATACGATTTAATTGTAAAACTGTTCGAATTTTTATACTGTTACAAAATTATTTTGCAATATTTTACTATAATTTTTATTTTCTATTTCTATATTTTGTAATGACTTCTGAACTCTAATGATTTTGCTATTTCGAAACTTCGCTTCATCTTAATTTAGAAAAAGCTCAGTCAAAAGGGGGGGGCTGTTATATCCCATTTTACAACGCAGTAAAAGCTTCATAAGCATTAATATTATACACTGTATTTTTCCTATAGTTTTATCATTACTCAGCAATTGAATTATATTGTTTCTTCGTTAATATTATTTTTATTAAAAAACAGTCAGTTAGACTCAGAGCCCCGAGTAGATCGGACATCAATTAAAGTTCGGAAGTCAATTATCCAACATTGTGTCCAATCTTTTGAATAAAGCAGTTAGCGGTGTAGTATAGTTTTTTTTTTAAAAAGACAAACAGGGTCGGCATCCTAACAGAACGTTGTTATCCCTTAGTCGCCTTTTACGACACCCACGGGAAGAGAGGGGGTGGCTAAATTCTTTAGTGCCGTAGCCACACAGCACAAATAACTACATATAG